>NC_063081.1:0-338317 GCF_022605165.1 Purpureocillium takamizusanense | reverse complement strand
GGATTATTATTATTATTATTATGGCGTTTAACGTCTGGGCTAGCCCCGTCGGGGCGAAAGACGCGCTGGGCTAAGGTTATATATAGTAGGTCTATTACGTTATAAGATACGCCCTGCTTGCTTTTTACAGGGGTTAAAAGGGGCTACTTTACTAGGTATTAAGATAGATCTGCTCCCTTTACTATACCTATAACTATACTTCCTTATCTAACTATTCGGGGCCTTATAGGCGTTAGTTTCTAGGCCTATTCCCCTATTAGCGGGTTTAAAAGGCGTGGGTATTAGCTATAATATTGCTTTTAGTTCTTTAGTATTATATAGGTGCCGTCTTTTTAGTATTAGTATAGGTATATCGCTAAGCTTAATACTACTAATAGTAACCGTACTATAGTCCTAGGAGCTATAGTCGATTAGAATATATAAGAGAAGTAAGGAAGGGATGCGCTATAGCGCGGTATTGACTATATTATTGCCTATACTTAGTGTCGTAGGTAGATCTTATTAAAGAACCCTAAATCCCGGGCTAGGTATAGGTAGCGACTTTAGTCTATGCCTATTGCCTGGCGAAACGTATTAGTAGCTAAAGGGGCAAGCTTTAGCCTATTATTAACGTTTATTTTCCGGTAGTAGAGAAGGTAGTTAAGTAATTTCCTCCGCCCGTATAAGTAGATATTATAGGAGTTACTATAGTTAAATCGTTTATAGTAGGCTATAAAGTCCCTATATACTATATATATTGCTAAGAGATAGTATAGATTAGTATATTAGGCTTAGAGTTCCGGTAGGTAGCTAAGCTTTACTAGAAAGTTAAGGTCTCTATAGTAGTCTAAGATAGTAGGTGCCGCTATTTATTACTATTTAGAGAAATCGGTCTTAATTTATTAACGGGCTTACTATCGTAGGTATGCTATTATAGGTAGTAGCGGTAAGAGGGGTAGTAAGAGCGTTATATTAGCCTTCGCTAGCTAGTCTACTCCTTCATTACCTAGGATATTATAATAGCCTAGGTATTAGCGGACTATCGTACCTATAGCTTAGGCTAGGCGCTAAAAGGATATCGCCGCCGCTTAGGAGGAATCGGATACTTAATACGTAATAGCCTATATAGCTACTATATTATCGAGATAGACTATAGTTTACTAACCGATCCCTAGGTTTAGGTCTATAGCTACCTAGAGGCTAGCTAGGGCACCCTTAACTTTTACGTTAAAGACTTTTACCTATCCGAGCCGCTAGGAGCTAAAGGCAATTTCGACGCTATCTTTTATAATATTATAGCTATAGCCTATAGCTCCGTTAGCTTAAGAGCCGTCTATAAAGATAGTAGTAATACTAATTAGTAGCTACTTATATTATATAAGGAAGCTCTTTATAGCTTATATTTTATTTTAGCCTTATATTAAGTCGGTAGTAAGGGGTCTAGGGTAGAGCAATCTAGGTCTCGGGCCTATAAGGCTCTTTACGATAAGTCTCTCGAACCGTATAATAGCTTTTTATTCTCTATATATAAAGAACTATCGTTTAATAGTACTATAGTATAGCTTAGCTTATTATATAGTATATATAGTCTATTAGGGCAGTCTTTATATTAAGGGGTATCGGTAGTCTAGCGTACTAAAGCGCGTAGTTACTATCTTATATATAGAGTTAAGTATTATATTAATAGGTACTATATTAGCTTCTCGGTATAGTATAGTTATTAAGGTCGGTTTCTAGACTAGTAATATTACTTTAAGCCTAACGTTAAGCGCTATTGATAGCTTATTAATATGCCTATATACTTATATATCGACTAGCTTATATAAGTAAGTATTAAAGAGCTTTTCCCGCCTTAGATACTATATATTAGCGCTATAATAGAGTATTAGTATTATATAAGTAAGGAGTGCCTATCGGGCTATTTTAGCTAGCGGGCCTCTCTATAAGTTCCTTAGGCTCTATAAGAAGGTTACTAGTTTATATCCTTTAGTAGCCTATATTTCTATATAGGTTTTAAAGGAGAGCTTCCTATCGAACTAGATCCCTATTTAGTATATAGCTATTGCCGGCGGTATAATATCTTTACCTTAGTATATAATACTTAGGTTATTATTGTCTAGGCGCTTACTAAAGTATATAGCTTTAGATTTAATAGGGTCGAAAGTAATATTATTTTTATTGCCCTAGCTAACTAGCTCTTAGGTAGACTTAGTAGCTTAAGTAGCTATAGTCTAGAGATTAGTGCTAGTATATAGTATAGTTATATCGTTAGCGTATTTAAACTAGTGCTTTTATTATTTTAGTTTAAAGATAGGTTCTATATATAGTAGGAAGAGTATTAATAAGGTAGGGGACCCTTAGGGCAGCCCGTAGTTAAGTAGTTCCTCTTATATATAGATATCTTTATAGTAGATAGTAGCCTATCTCTCGCTTATAAAGGCATTTACCTAGCTAATTACTTATTATAGCTAGCTTTATTCTTAGAGCTTAAGTATAAGTCTTTTATACTAGACGTAATTAAATACGCTTTATATATCTATTATTAGTAAGGTAGCTACCTTACCTACCGTTAGCGCTATCTCGATATTGTATATAATAACGGTCATTAAGTCTAGGGCTAACCTCTTTAATAGGGCTCCCGCCTATTATAGGCTAAGTACTTCTTATATAGTTACTACCTAGGCTATATAATAGGCTATTAGCTATTTTAGCCCCTTGCCTAGGTAGCTAAGTAGTAATATTAGTCTCTAGGCCTTAGGCTCGCTTTAATTACGTTTGCCTAGCTTTAGTAATAATATTACTTTTACTATCTAGTATAGATAGGGGTAATAGCCTTTATAAAGATATTTCTAATATAGGTCTCTTACTAGCTCTTTAATAGCTAGCTATATATGCTATAGTAGCTAGACTATAATACTATCGGTACTTAGGGATATATTACTTATCCTTATATAGTAGTACTTAGCTTTTATTAATATAACTATAAGCTTAACTATAAGCTAGCGTATAGGTTATATACTAGCTATTAGGTAATTATTAAAGGGGTCTTTCCGCTTTAGGAAGGTCCGTTAAAGCGTATTAACCTTATCTATAGGCATAAGGTAGACTTAGTCTCTTATTTATAGCGGCGGGGCCTAAAATGCGCTACTTTTCTTAGTCTAGCGTATTACCTTATAGATCTTTTAGTCGTTATTAATATTCTCGATAATATCCCGCTAATAGTCCCTTTTAGCCTTCCTTACCGTCTTCTAGAAGGACCTATAGGACTCTTACTAGCTATCTTCGAGTCCGAGGCGTATTATAGTCCTAGCGCTATTATATAGTAGCCTAGCTTAGCTATAGCTATCGTTTTATTAGACTATCCCTTTAAGCTAGGCCTTTAGGACCTATCCTATAGCTTTTACTACGGCCTAAAGTATCTTAGTAATATCTAGTGCTTATTAGTCTAGCCGTTCCTCTATAGGCCGTTATAATAATAGTTAGATATAAGGTATTACGGTATAAATATAGGCCTAAAATCGCTTAAGCTCCTCTTCTATTATAACTTATAGCCGCTATATAACTAGGTTATATATATCTAGGCTAGGCAGTATTATAACTAGCGTTCTATAGTTTATTACGATATCGAGGTATTACTTAACTTCTATAGCTATTACCGCGATATTGCTAAAAGCTAGATTTAGGGTATTACCCCTATTATAAGTCGATTTTCCTAATAGGTTTAATATTATTAGGTTTACTTATGCGGCGTATTCGGCTATATTAGTGCCCTTATTTCTAGTAGCTATATTTAGTTACTAGGAATAGTATATTACGTTAAAGTCTCCTACTATTAGAGCCTAGGTAGGGATTTAATAATAGAGTATAATATTAAGGGGCCTATCCTTAATTAAGAGCCTATAAATATTTATTATAGTAATGCTATTAACTTTTAGCTAGACGATATAATAGGTTAGTTTTAGCTATAGTTACGTAATAATAAGGTATAGGCTCTTATAGATATATATAATAGCTCTAATCCTATTATCTTAGTAAGTCTATATACTAGCTAGGTAGGCATTATAGGACCTATATAACTTAGTTATACTTATATTATAAGCTATTTAAGGTTCTTAGATTAATATTATATCGAATTCGCCTTCGTTAGCGAGAGCTAGTATTATATTATAGCTAGGGCTATAGTTACTAATATTAGCTTAAAATACCTATAGGGTATTATATCTATTATAGCCCTATTATTATATATAATTATTTATTAATACGCTAGAGGAGTTTACTTAAGGTCTTATATCTCTTAGTTAGCGAGGATTTAGTTAGTATTAATAGCCTTAAGAGCTCTAAGGCTCGTACTAAAGTAAGTAAGGTCGGTAATTTAATTATTAGGCTACTTAAGATAGGGCGCCCTATTTAAAGCTCTTAGTTAATAGCCCGGAAGGCTTATACTTTAGCTAACTTAATAATAGCTCGTTATCTCTTCGTTTAGGCTATATAGTTGCTATTAGTTCTAATAGGGCGTACTGGGTACTATTCGTAATTATTTAATATAGGTATAAAGTAATTAATATATTATATAGGCTAGCTATAGCTCGTAAAGTTATAAATATTATACCGACTATAGTTTCTATAACGGCCCTATTTAATATAGTAGGTCCTAGTATAGAAGTTATAGTAGTTAAGGCATTACTTAAGTATTAATAGCTTCGTAATAAGTCTAGCTACCTTACTATAGCTAAAGAGCTATTAGTTCTTTTATATTTACTTTATTAATACTATTATAACGGTAAGGGTATTACTAACTATTAAGTCGTTATACTTTAAGGTATATATTTAAAGTAGCTCTTAGCCTATCTATACTTATACCTCCTCTATTATAGCTATTTCTTATAGCTAGCTATCCTATAGGCCTCGAAGGACCCTAGGGACGCTTAGTATTACGTAAAAGTACTATTTTTAATACTTCTTTACTATTATAGCTCCGATCTATAGGGCCTAGCTTTTCTTATAGGCTATAATCTTATCCTAGGCCTTTAAGCTACTAGTTTAAATTGCCTAACCGGTTTTTATTAAGTTATAAGTAATAATATTATTAATAGCGAGCTTTAATTTCTCTATAAGGTACTATCTAATAGCGTAGGGCGTTACTTACTATAGGGCGCCTTTATTTAGTCGGATTAATACCCTAGCTTCCTCCTTAATAAGGGGGGCCTATTAAGTCATTTTAAGTTTAGTTCGGGCTAGAGCTAAGATCTATAATCCCTACCGGGCTATTAATGCGTAAGTCTATAGCGCGTTTCCTTTATTTTAATTATATATCGAGCTATTAAGGCTACTATATTTTATTAGGGCAGGCAAATATTATAGTTAAAGGGGTCTAATATAGTCCCTAGCGAGAATTACTTCTTAATACTTTAGGAAGCTATTTAAAAAATCCTCTACTATATAGCGTTAAATACTATAGTTAAATCTTTTAGCTATTTAGTCGAAGGCTTATACGAAGGCCTATAGTACGTCGAGCTTTATTTACGTATAGGTTTAATACTTATAGATTAGTTTAGCTACCGTACCTCCTATTATAATAGGCGCTTAGTCTAGGGCCTAGCTTTAGAATAAGTCTTTATTATTATTACTAGCCTATATCGCTATAGGCGTCTCTTATAGCGCGCTAGGGGTATTCTATATAGTTCCTAGGAGGTTATTATTACTATTATTAATAATAGTATTATAGCGTAGATTTAATTAGAGGGACGGGAAGTCCGTAATATCTTTTTATAGCGCGAGGCATAATTAGGCCTACTTAGCGCCTTTTTAGAGGTTAGCTAGCGAGCTAGAGCTTAGTTCGGTTCGAAGGGGTAATAATAGCTGCCTGTCTAGCTAATCTAATACTATTAGGGTCGCTATTGCCGCTTATAGCGTAAAGCTAGGCTTAGTATTAAGCGGCGTTAATAGTAGTTTTATAGGTATATTAGCGAAATCCTTAATAGTTGCTTTTAAGACTAGGGGAATATAGGAGAGTTATAGGCTACCCTAGAGCGCCCGGGCGTCGCTGGTATAGGGTAGGCGGGCTACCCTGGAGCGTTTTGTCCATATAGCCTGCCTTAGGTCTTTACGTTATAGTTCCCCCCCCGCCCCTCCGAGCTTTTCCTGGTCGTGACCTTACTTATTTAATTTTTATTTATATAGCTTAATTATTAGCTTTTTTTAGTTATAACTTTATTAGTCCTTACTTTAATTAAAAAGTTTAGTTTTTATTTTCGCTTTATAAAGATAAGAACTTAGCGATTATACTTTATTTTTAAGTATCCTTTCTTTTTTAATTAAGTATTAAAGGTATAAAGTTTATATAGTATTAAGCTTAATTAAGGCTTACTTATTTATTAAATAAATATTTTAAGGACTAGGAATATATATATAGATATAAATATAATAAAGATCTTCTTACCTTTAATATACTATAAGATAGTAACTTAATAGATCTATATTATAGGGTTTAATTTCTAAAAAGTATTAAAGAGTATATTAAGATTAATTATTATTCTTTTAGGTAAAAGAGCTTTAATTATTATAACTTAAAAAGCTTAGCGTAAATTCGCTTATTAAGGAAAAATTAATAGATTTAACTTAGTCCTTTATTATAAATATATTAAGTAATTAAAGGGGATTAATAAATAATATATTAGTCTTTACTTTAGAGCTTTAATACTTTAGCTATTAAAGAGTAAAATAATTATAAGCTCTTAAGAGGCTTAAAAGAGCTTAATTATAAATTAGTCTTTAAAAGTAATAAATTTATAGTAATTAAGTTATAATAAAGTATATATTAAATTATAGTTAATTAATTTTTCCTCTAATATATATAAGTATAGTATAATTAAAGCGCTTATACTTTTTAAGTATAATAAAGATATATTTAAGGCTTTTATAAATTAATTAAAGTCTATCATATTATTAATAATAGTTCTTAATATTTTAAAATAGTAAGTAATTATATTTTAGCTATTAGCAGGCGGCTATTATTAAGTTCTTAATTAAGGTAATTATAAAGTTTCTATTAATAAGGGTAAGATTATTATTAATAAAGGCATTTTAATACTACCTTAGTTACTATAGGTTTCTCTCCCTAATTATATTATAGTTAAAAAGTATAATTAAAGGCGCTAAGTTATGTAATAATATTTATTTATATTTTAAGACTAATTTTAGGCTATTATTACTATAAGGGGCTTAGCTTAATAAAAGCCCGAGGCGTTACCCTATACGTAATAACGCTATATATAGCTTAGACCTCGCGTAAACCTAAGCCTATAGCTAATTATATAGGCTTATATATAATAGGCGCCGCGCGTATAGGGGCTGCCTATTATATAACCCTAGTTTGCCTCTTTTATAGTATATTAATTATTTATAACCTAACTGGCTCCTATTATATAGCGCTAGCCCTATTATAATAGCCTTTAAAATCGGATCGGCTATAAAGGTTATTAAGACTAATATAAAGGATAATATTATAAGTAAGCTAAGACTAAGACTATAGCTTATATAAAGGCTAATTAATACCTCTTAATACCTTAAATAGAGTATATATTATATATAGTTTTATCTTATACTTATAGATTTATTAATATATATCTTATTTAGATATATATTTTATTTATATTAGTTATTAGCTAGAGTTCGTTCTCTATCTCCCGTTATAGTTTACTTCGTTTATTAAAATACGGATCTAAAGCTAATTACGGGCGCGCGCCTCTTCTAACGTTAATAACGGTAGCTCGCTTAACTCTTCGCTACTTATAACTAATACTTACTCGCTATTAAGATATCTAGCTACTACTAGCGCTATTCTTAATATACCGCCGTCCCGTTAAGGAAATAACCTAACGAGCTGCCTATATATATATACCTACCGGGGGGACCCCCTATTCTAGAAATAGTCTAGATACGTTTCTAAGGGGGGGTATACTATCGGTATAGGTATAGTATAGATAGTACTTCTAACGTACCGTAACGATTAATAGTATATTTTACTACGAAAGGATATCGATATTTAATATAATAATTGCCCTTAAAATAATATTATAGCGGAAGTTATATTAAGGAAGGTAAGAGCTACTAACCGCTTAGCTAGCTTAGCTATATAGCAGTTAGTCTACGAGGCTAAAAAATAAATATAGGTTACTTATTATAGTTATTACTATAATTAACTACTATAATTAATAAAGAGAGCTAGCTTAGTTATAGATAGGAATTAAATATATATAGCTATAGTTATAGTAGGTATATATATTAAGCTACCTAGCGCTATTAAGCTACCTAGCGCTATTAAGCTACTTAGCGCTATTAAGCTACTTAGCGCTATTAAGCTAGTAGATAGTTTTAATATATATTAAAAAGTCTTTCTAGATTATAGTAATATTTTTAATAGATATTATTTTAATTTTAAAAGACTTTTAAGAAAAAAAGAATATATAAAAAAATTATATATATATTATATTAATATATATTATACTTTTTATTATTTCTTAAGTTAAAATAAAGTCGTAAAGCTCGAAAGACTATTATTATAGAAAACCCCTAAGAAATAGCTTAGAAACGTATCTCTACCCTTACTAGGAAGGGGGGTCGTATACGTAAGTAGTAAGGCGGGGGGGGTGGGGTTGCCCGAAGGCGTAGACGGAACGGAACGCCTCTATCCTACGGATGCCTATATAGATGCAAATAGCAGTATTTCGGACTATAGCACTACCTAATACAATAACATCCACGATACATCGAACTCGTCGGAAACACCATCGTCAACTTTTATCTATCTCATCAGAAAGCAGATGGCTACTGCTGCTGCTGCTGCTGCTGCACTGAGTTGGCCTGGCCGTCAATCAATCTTGCCCGCCGCCAGTGACGCCATTTGTAGCAGGCAATGGCAGCGCCCATGATGCCCCACCCCCGCAGTTGGGCTGCCGCCGCCTCTCTCTCTCCTCACTATAACCACGCGTCGTCACCCCTCTCGCCATCAAGAGGTTCGTGACGCTGCCGGCCTGACAGGCTAATAGCAACAACGCTCGCAAAACGCCAATCGGCACAGCCGCACTACCCTCGCCGTTCGCCGACAAAGAAGACCACGACGCCGGCACAGCAACCGACGTTCGTTCGTTGACCAAGGAGAGAGAGACCCCGCGCTGTCAAGCGAGGGGAGCCCGACGACGCGATCGCCGCAAACCCCCCCTTTCGCCCTCCCAGCAGCGGCAAGCAAAAGGCTTCAAACCTCCCCCATCATCCCTTCTCGCCGCGACCCGGTCGGTGCAGCGCCCGCCCGCCCGCACGTAGCACAACATGACGACATACTCGACCGACCCGGCCCTCTACATCTTCACCTCCCTCACCGCCGGCTCCTCGCACATCGTCACCGCCACCTCGCGCCTCGAGACCATCCTCCGCGCCAACCGCGTCCCCTTCAAGGCCGTCGACATCGCCGTCGATGAAAAGGCCCGCATGCTCTGGGGCCGCCGCGCCGGCAAGGACGACGGCGGCCGCCTCAGGAAACTGCCCGGCCTGGTGCAGGAGGGGCTTGTCCTAGGGGTGAGTCGTGTCCACGCCCTCATTGCCGCTCTGCCCCCCCTTGTTATCCACCCACCGCCGCGGGCGGATTATTGGCTTCTGCATGACTAGATGCTAACTCTCTGCCCCCCTCCGCCTCCTTGCAGGACCTCGTCGAGATTGAAGACTGGAACGAGTACGGCGAGCTCAAGCAACACGTCAAGATCTACTACGACGAACATACCATCCCCTCCATCCACGACAAGCCCCCCGAGCCGACCAAACTGAAACAGCCGGTGAAACCCGCCGCCAACGCCGCCGCCGCCGCCGCGTCCACCGCAAGCTCAAAGACAGCAGCAACGCCTTCGCCGCCCCCCGCGCCGCCCGCTCCCTCCGCCGAGCACAAAGCCGCCGCCGTTGCCGCGAGTGCCGTCGCCGCCGACGAGGCAAGGAAGACGGACGGCGCCTCCAAGAGCGGCGCCACTGCCGCCAGCGCAGCGACAGCCGCGGCAACCACCGTCCTCCCCATGCGCAGCGTCGCGGACGAGGCAGCGCAGAAGGCTAAGGAGCTTCGCCTGCGGACTCTGCGCGAAAAGGTCCACGGCAAGAAGACGCCCGACGCCGCCGCCGCCGCCGCGCCCGCCACGCCGCAAAAGTCGAATACCGCCTCCTCGTCGCCCCCCGAGGGCAACGCTGATGCCACAGCGGGCGCCGCCACCACCCACGCCGGCCTGCAGTCTCCTACCAGCGGTGCCTGGAAGGACGCCTCGCGCGGCGGCTCCGCCGACGACGCTGCGTCTGCGAGGGAAACGGTGCAGAGCCCCACGACCGGGCGGTGGAGGCGCGGCTCGGGCGACGCGGGCGACCTGACTGCCCGCGTGGCGGAGGCGTCCCCGGAGGAGATTAAGAAGGTTGAGGCCGAGATGGCTATCAAGGAGGAGCCGAAGCTGGAGGAGGAAGAGGACGACGAGGAGGACCAGGATGAGAAGGATGGTGAGAAGGTGGTGGTCGCGCCAAAGAGTGCAGACACGAAAAAGGAGGAGATCAAGACCAGCGCAAAGAAGGAAGAAGAGGAAGACGAGGATGGGGACGACGACGATGATGAAGACGACGACTCGTCGGATGGGGAGCCCAAGGGAAAAGCAGAGCCCAAAAGGGCGGCACCAGCCTCGAAGTAGTCGGACAGCGCGGCGTGTCACTAGTCATTACACATATTCAGCGTGTTTACGAAGTACATCTCGGCGACCATGCGATACATAACCGATCCTCTCTGCGCGTCTTGAATCTCTTCTAGTCAAGATATCGATATTGCATGATATACAACTCGCCCGTGCTGACTGTGATGTATACATACATGCTTGCGCCCGCCATGCCGCATGCCCCCGTACCCTCCACAGCGACGACGACGACGACGTACATATCGCACGGCAGGCCCGAAGCCCCTGGTGCTAACCGACCATTCTCATCTTTTTCTAATACAGGCCATCATCGTCACTGGCCGTCCCGTCCTGGAACCCCATGACCGCCTTGCCCTTGCCCTTGTCCTTGCTCTTGTTGGACTTCCCGTTGGTCGGCCCAATCACGCTCCCCTGGTCGCTGTCATCGTCGTCAAACTCGTCGTCGCTGGTCAACGCCACGGCCTTGCCCTTGCCCTTGCCCTTGCCGGTCTTGCCGGCCTTGTTCCTTTGGGGCAGCGCATGCGCATGGGCAGTGATAGCAGAAGATCCATTCGTCGCGCCCGATGGTAGACGAGGAGGAGGCTTCTGCTTGTCGCCCGCGACTCCCTCAAACGTGGCGCGGACCTTTTCGTAGTGCGCCAGCTCGCCGGCGCTAACACTAGGGATGAGCTCCTCGTGCGCGGCCATGAAGTCGGCCTCGGTGACCATGACGGCAATGTCCTCGGGCGTGGCGTAGTGGTCAAAGTAGTAAGCCGTCGAGATGTCGTGTTGAATACCGCCTTCTTTTCGCTCGCTGTTGATGGCCTTGACCTTGGCGTCCACCGCCGCCGCTTGGCGGGTGACGGCCTTGAGCATGGCGTCGCTACAGAGGGCGTAGAAGTCGGCGCCCGTGTACGTGAAGGGGAGGCGGTCGGCCACGGCCTTGAGCGAGACTGTCGGGTGCAGTGTGAACCTGTATTCATTGTTAGATTTGCTTTCTAAGCTGTTCAACGGATGGGCGGACTGGATGTACTTTCGAGTGAGTGCTTCCAGGATGGTGAGCTGCTTGTCGTGCGTGTCGGAGACGCCAAGGTATAACATCTTGTCGAATCGACCGGGCCGCAGCAGCGCAGGGTCCAGCAGATCGGGTCGATTCGTGGCGCCAACGACAAAGACGCCACCGGCATCCTCGCCGCCAGACATGCCATCCAGCTCTGCCAGAAGCTGCGACACGATGCGGTCCATCACGCCGCCGCTATCGCCCTGGTTTCCTCGCTTCGGCGCCACCGAGTCTAGCTCGTCGAAAAACACGACGCAAGGCCGTGCGTCTCGCGCCCGTTGGAACACTCGGCGCACATTGGCCTCCGACTCACCAATGTACATGTTGAGCAGCTCAGGACCCTTGACGCTGAAGAAGTTGAGGCTGTACTCCGTCGCAATGGCCTTTGCCAGAAGCGTCTTGCCAGTACCGGGCGGTCCGTAGAAGAGAATGCCTGAGCGCTTCTTCATGCCCTTGGCGAACAGCTCCGGCCGCTCTAGGGGTAGCTGGATGGTCTCCGTGACGGCGTCCTTGACGTTGCCGAGGCCACCAACGTCATCCCATGTCACGTTGGGAATCTTGGGGGCACCAATCGAGTCGGAAAAGTTCTTTCGAGCCGCCTCCACGGCCACATCAAAGTCGGCCGCCGTGAGGCATCGCGCGAGCGGCCCGCCAGCGACCTGAAGATCCCTGACCGTCACCATGGCTCCATCGCCGCTGGTGTTCCGTGAGAGCTGCTCGAGCCGTGATTGTTGGGCGATGGAAGCGCGCTCCACGACATCTACCAGGTCGCCCGCGACAAGTGCTGCCGTCTTGAGTGCGATAGAGTTGAGGTCGATCGACGGTTCGAGGCTGACACCACGGCTCTCAACAACCGCTCGCAGAATCGTCTCTCTCTCAGCCTCGTCTGGAGCTCCCATCTCCAACTCATGCGTGAAGAGACCACGGACGCCATCCGGCACTTGGTCGACTTCGTTGGTGGTGGCGATGAGCACCCTTGCCTCTTCCAGAATCTCCTTCATTGTAGATTCGATGCGGTCCGCCGTCAGGGCCTCGACATGCTGTATGAGCAGCGCACAGCACTCTGGTCCGCAGCTCATGGCCCTCTCGGCTCGCGTTCTTAGAAACCCCTCTGTCTTAACATCGCCGCCGCTGCCACTCCCTTCACTCAAGATGTCGTACGCGTCAATCGAGTACGTGTGCAGACCCATGTCGGCGCACGCGGCTGTCGCAAGCGTTGACTTGCCAATGTTCCGGTGCGTGGACGTCAGAAGGATGGCGACGGGCGGCATCTTGAAATGAATGGCTCTCTGGCTTGTCGCAGCCGCGAGTAGCTCTCGGAGCTGCCGCCGGAGTGGAGACACATGCTGAGGTTTCTGTTCTGCCAACGCAAGAGGAGAGGCGTCAGAGGTGCGCCGGGGCACCTTCTTCAAACCCAGATAGTACGGCCAGGTGCTCTGGTTACTGCCCGGTATCTTGCTGGTCTCGAAGCCGGAGCCGTGCATGCCGACGGTGGAGCTGTCGATGCAGGCCACGGAACCCCAAAAGGCCTCGGCTGTACTGTCCTCGTCCTCGTCTGCCTTCTGAATTTGTATATGCCCGACCTTGAACCACGCGACGTTATCGACGTGCGGCGGTGCCTGATCCTTGTTGTTGCCGGCGGTCAGCGCCATCACATCGTCGACCTCTGAGCCTCCCGTAGCTGGCCCCTCCTGAAGCACCCGGCCCAGCTGTGCATCGACGGGGACAGCGATCAGGTCACCGGTTCGGACAAGGCGAGTCTTTTGCGCAAAATATCGCTTGAGACCGCCTAGGACCGCGGTTTGGTACGCTCGTTCAGCCGAGATTGGAGTACGAATGTGATGAATTGCAATATCCTTGGCGTATGGCGGATGGGAGGCGCTCGTGAAGCGAGGCAATGTGCCTTTCCCTTGATAGGACTGTTTCTTGAGAGCGGAGATGCGAAGGTGCGTAGTGTTTTCGAGGTTGGCGAGGAGGACGGGAGACGCATAGGCAGTTGGGCTCGACGGCCGTTGAACCTGGGATTCGAAAAAGGACGTCTTCCGCTCCCCAGACCTGGATGTCGGGATCCTACTGACCGGGCGCTGAGAGTAGCCCTCCGGAAGTCCGTAGACCCGAACCGGGCGCCAGTTTCCCTCGACTTCGGGCTGTCCGAAGCTGCCCAGCCCGAACGCGCCAAATCCGTTGAGCGGCGGCTCTTCTGCTACCTCGACGCGCGCCCAGTCACCCGAGAAGCAGCCAATTTTGGGCAACGAAGACATTTCTACATATATCCTTGCTTCTTCGTCCTCGTCGGCGGAGGGCTTCGGGTGCAGAAGGCCCGAGGGCATTGGCTTGACGAGACCCTGTGCCTTGAACAGGCGGCCGCGTGGCCGGTCCGGTCGGGCCGTGGCAGACGTGAAGTTGGAGAAGACGGATCCCGGAGTGGCAGCGCCGTTGGTCTTTCGTCCCCGGAGGGTTCCGATTGTCATGGGCGTGCCGGGTTGCATCGTCCCCAGCCCACTGACGTTGGTTGGCGGGAGGGCAGGTGCATGCAATGAGAGCATATCGTCCATGGAGTCGTCGGACAGCTCGTCCTCTTGCTCGAGCTCGGACAGCTCCGTCTCCGTTTCCGTAGCAGTCTCGGTATCGGTCTCGTCCGGTCGCGCATCGGTACGGTATCGCTCTTCCGCCGCCGAGAAGAATTGATCAGTATTGCCGTCCTCGTCATCGGCAATGCCATTGAGCCGATGGCTCGCCTCCATGGAAGAGGCCTGCCGCCTCGCGTGCCTCGTGTGCACGCGCCCGCGCATGAGTACAATTTTGGTCGTGTCAGTCAAAATACCTTGGGCAACGGGCTCGCAAAGCATTATTTTGCCGGGGTTCGGGGGTTGATGCGTGACGGGGTGCGGCGCGAGGGGCAGGGCGAACATGTCTCCGGCGTGGACAACCTTGAGACTGCCCAGTGACGTTCTGATGGCTGCCGTGAGCCGTTCCTGTGCGGTCTGGGTCGCCGTGACCTTGCCTTGCGGGTGCGTAGGGTGATCGCGATAGAATGTACCCTCGCCATTCTCGATGCGCTTGGTGGATTCGCTTTCGAGGCTCACGAAGACGGTCTCGAGCGGTATCGGAACAACGTCGAGGACCAGTATCTCAATGCCACTTCGGCTATGGCTAGACAATTTCGAGGGCGCCACCTGCTGCAGGGTGACGGCAAAGCTCTGGAGAGCCGGCGATGAGGGGGAAAATTGAACGGTCGAGTGGGCGAGCGCGGCGGACCGCACAACGGGGACTATGGACCAGGCCATCTCAGACGGCGCGGCGTTGGGCGCCCAGGGCGAGACGGCAACATGGTGGACTTGGCCCGGTTGCTCACCATCGGCGTCTAAAAGAGGCTCTCAGTCAGAAGCATGCTCATGTGCGCGCGTGCATGATGCAGAGGAAGCTTGCTGGACGTACCGTCGCCGAGCTGGGGGAGGAGGTCGGCAAACAGGTCCTGAGACAGGATGCCAACGTCGCCCTTGATGTGGTCGTCGAGGACCAGCCTGGCAGAGATTGCAGGCTTATCCTGTCTCCGCCTGCAGCTGTTTCTCTTGTGTGAAGGCGCCACGTGGGCGCTCGAGGCGGCCATGCTGTGCTGCGCGCGCGGTGGGCGAGTCGGGAGCGCGGAGCCGCTGCGCAAGCTGGAAGAGCTGGGGGCGGGTGACGGAACAGACCGGCGGGAGTCTATTCGAGAGACGCGAACATGGCGCTGGGGAGATGCGATTTGAGCGAGCCCGTAGTGAGTCGACGTCGGGTGGCGCGCGTGGGAGGAAGAGGGAGCTTCGGTGGAAGTTGTCGAATGCCGTCGACGAAGATGGGGTTCCCTCGCTCGGCTTGCTGGAGAGTCGACGGGCGCCTCCAGCCTCGGCTTCGGGGTCCGGCGCGCCGCAAATGGATGGATGGCAGCGCCCCAGTTCCCCACACCGACGGACGCGGGCGCTGGCGCTGGCGCTGGTGAGAGAGCACTCCAGTCTCCGGTCCAACACAGCCCAAGACAGTCAAACCCCCCTGTCGGCTCGTTGGTCGCTATTGGTTCGGCCCGCGATTCGGTCACGGACGCCCGTCAGCAGTCGGGCGGGAGGGACTGAGGAGCTTATTGTTGACGAAGCACGAGGTGACGACATGGCGAAGAGTCTTGCAACTGCAAAAATTACGGCCGCTGAGGCCCTATTAGGTAGACGTACGAATAGGTACAGCTGTAATACAAGTCAGGTGCGACGCCGGTACCTGCCAAGTGTAGCAAACGACGAGCACGGTGTCAGGAACCACGACAGCAAATCAAGGCTTCATAAAAAGTAAAATAAGACTGCATCTGCATGTCACGGGCATGACAGCTGCCACCCGTTCCGACTTCCGGCAGACACTCCGTGCCTACCGACCCTGTCTGTGCACTACCTACCTACGCAACGCGGGCAAAGCCCAAGGGGCGAGATGCCATTGAAGGTAAGGTAGGTTGGTAAGTATATTTCCAGCAGCCGACGACATCTCCCTGTCCACCTCCGCACTGAGGCTACCTGTCTCGTTCTTCAATACGAGGCCGATCGCGGTGCAATCATTCATCACTCCATCAGGTCGTACTGCAGGCCGCTCTACCATGACGGCGTGCCATACAGCCCTCCTTGGCAGTGCGGAGCGCGTCATTGGACAGACAAGCTACCTGAAAGTACTCATCTGTCGCAGGGCGGACGCTGGCCGCGGGTACATTATGAAGTACAGAGTGCCAATGCATTACGTAGATTCTTACAGCAGCAATGTGCGTTTGCTGGCAGCCGTGCAGGGGTTGATCCGTCGTGATCGTGTCGGCTTGAACTTTGGAGGTGTGGTGGGGGCGCGGCGACGGATCAATCTTCACATGCTGAAAGAATGAATCGCCCTGGGGAGCATCACCCCCCTGCTGCAACTGGTCGCATCCTCAGCGCCCACTACCTAAAACAAACAAAGTCGCCAGCGTGACGGCACCGGGCCTGGGCCTGCGTGTCCCGCTGTAATGAGTGGAGCCAACCACTGTGGCCCGGCTGCCTCCCGTCCCCACGGGCCCCCACGCACGAACCCACGATGACGCGAAATCGCAGCCCGCCTCTCCTGTGGCCCTGATGGTCTGGCTGACCATGCGCCTGCCAGGACGGGAGAGATGCATGAGGGGCTGCAATCTTGGGCCGTTTTCCAGGTTGCGGTTCGTTCGTCCAGCTCGTCATGCTCATATAACAAGCTTCGCGCCGCCCCAGGCATGGATTGATTTTCATCGTCCAGGCCCGCCAGCCATGGCGCCGGATCTGCATCGTCGGCGGCTGAACTAGTAGCTGAACCACTGCGTCATACCAACATTGCGTCCAATTGCTTTTCTTCATCACCGCGCCTTCTCATCGCCCTCTCTCCCTTGTCCTTTTCCGCGATATATATTTCCTTGGACGAAATACACTCCCCTTGATGTCGTGCCACCAACTTATATGCCCGTCAGAAGAAAAATGGGCGCGACGTCAAGAGGCGACCAGCTAGTATCTGCTTCAAGCACGCAACTCGCCCACAATGCCGTCGAGTTCACGCATCAAGCCGAGAAGCTGTCCCTGCGACAGCCGACCGCCGGGGCTCCCTCCGTCGCCATCAAGGCCGACTTCGTCACGCCTCAGGACCCCGTCATAGTCGAATCCGACGGAAGCCGATTGCCCGGCGTTCCTCTTCAAGAAGCGCACAGGCTCAATGTCCTCCGCGAGGAGCTCGAGGGCCCGCCCAAGACCGTCGAGATCAAGCAAGGCGAAGAGACCAAGGAGAGGATATCCAACACCGATGCCAATGGAGACGGGGAGCACAAGGTTGTCCGCGTGCCCAATGGCCAAGATGACCAGTCGCTACAGCCCTCGGCTGGTGGCACGTTGAAGCGCTCCATGCCGCCGTCGCACACGCACCCATTGTTTCCTCCGCTGCCGCTATACGGGCCCCCTTCTCTGCTGCGCAAAGTCCAGGGCCTCTTCTTCCGAGTATCGTCCTTCTTCCTCAGCCTGGCATTCCTGTGCGTCATAGTTCTTGGAGCAGTGGTCACGAGCGTACCCCATGCCACCAACAAGGTGTTTTACAGATTGACGCTACGCAAATTGGACGAGAAAAGGCCTTTTTACGAGGAGGAGGAACGGCGGGCCGGTTTGAGGAAGCAGAAACAAGACGCATGGATGCGGAGGCCTTCTGTCGACGGCACGCAAGGCGATCAGGAGGGCACAGCCGACGAGTATCCCCCGAGCGAGGGCGGCAAAGATCCCATCGTCTGCGACGTTGGATACTACGCGAGGAGGGTCGGGTTGGATGTCGAGGAATTCAATGTACAGACGGAAGACGGCTTCATCATCGACCTCTGGCACGTGTTCGACCCCAAAGAGTACACCAAGATGGACGCGAGGAGCAGGGATCACATGGGCCCAACCGTCTTCCACGGCTCGACCAAGAAGCTCACGAACCCAGAAAAGAAGCGCAGGTTTCCCGTGCTCCTGATGCACGGGCTCCTGCAGAGCTCAGGGGCGTACTGCTGCAACGACGACGAGTCGCTGGCCTTTTGGCTGTGCAAGTCGGGCTTCGACGTATGGCTGGGCAACAACCGCTGCGGATTCAAGCCGCGCCACGCCGTCCTCGAGTACAGCGACCCGCGCATGTGGTGCTGGAACATTCGGCAGATGGGCGTCTTTGACCTGCCCGCGCTCGCGTCGCGGGTCCTGTGCGAGACGGGCTTCGAAAAGCTGGGCCTGATATGCCACTCGCAGGGCACGAC
Organism: Purpureocillium takamizusanense; assembly: GCF_022605165.1. Taxonomy (NCBI): domain Eukaryota; kingdom Fungi; phylum Ascomycota; class Sordariomycetes; order Hypocreales; family Ophiocordycipitaceae; genus Purpureocillium; species Purpureocillium takamizusanense. Next base: position 319,815 of record NC_063081.1, on the reverse strand, counting down.
GGAGACGTTTGTCGCCCTCGCCAAGGAGCAGCGGCCGGACCTAGGCGAGAAGCTGACCGTCTTCTGCGCGCTGGCTCCCGCGGCCTATGCGGGGCCTCTGATCGGTAAGGTGTACTTTAAGTTTATGCGGCTCATCTCGCCGGGCATGTTCAGGATGGTGTTTGGGATCCATTCCTTCATGCCCATCATGATGCAGATGCACGGACTGCTGCCCCCGCGCTTCTTCGGATGGATGGGCTACAAGGTCTTCTCGTACCTCTTCGACTGGACCGACACGCGCTGGGACCGCGGGCTGCGCGACCGCATGTTCCAGTTCGCGCCCGTGTACGTCAGCGCCGAGTCGATGCGCTGGTGGCTCGGCCGAGAGTGCTTCGCCAAGCACAAGTGCATCCTGGCGACCCAGGAGACCACGAGGGAGGAGGAGCAGGAGGAGGACGCGACGGACGCCTGCGAGGACGGCGGCCAGGACGACAGGGCGGCGCCAGCGGCAGCGACAACGGAGTCTCCTGAATCCCAGCAAACCGCCGACTCGCAGCCCGTCGGCGGCAACGGCGACACGGCGTGGTACAACGAGCAGGTGCCGCCGTTTGCGCTCTGGGTCTGCGGCAACGACCGGCTCGTGGACGGCCGGAGGCTGCTCCGGCGGTTCCGCAACGCACGGCGGGAGCCGCACGTCCGGCTCGTGCACAGCAAAGTGGTGGACGAGTACGAGCACCTCGACGTCCTCTGGGCCATGGACGCGCCGGACCGCGTCTTCACCGAGATCCGCCGGGTGCTCTGGGAGACGTGCCACGCGCGCGACGTCTGCCGCGTGCCCGTGGGCTGCGAGGCGGTGGCGGCGTGGCGTCGGCGCCCGGAGTCATCATCGGGCACGGAGGGCGGGCCGACGGCGACCCGTAGCAAGGAGGGGGCATAGGCTAGGCGCCCGGGCGGCTGGCTTGTTGTGAGTCGAACGGCGGGCACCAGAGGTTTACGGGGCATGGCGGTTTTACGTGGTAGATGGCGCACGTCCCCGTTTTTGGGTTGGGCGTGTGCAGCGATGGGAGTTGGGGCTAGACGGGGGGATTGGGATTGCATAGCGTTTGAGTTGGGGTTATAGACACGTCGTTCTGCACCATGGCGAAATAAAAAAAAATATACAAGCATCTCGCCAGGTCCTCTGCACAGAGAGTATCTGATGAAGTACTTCACAATGAAGAGTCACACGCCGCGCAATTGCCTGACCCCCTCATGAGCTTTGTACATATTCTAGGGACCGCTGGGTTAGTGCCTGCAAGTCCCAAGGTGGAGGCACGTCCCCGACGACCTCCCTCCCCCGTCCCCCGTCAGACCCATCCATCCACCCGAGATGGGCGATGACAGGCATACGTACTCAGACCTTTGATAGCAACACGACCCCAGATGACCATCGGTAGCAGCCTCCGACGCTCCAACGAACAAGTCGTCACATCAGATGATTACACCCCAGCAAACGCATCCAACATGGCAGGCAAGCTGGCTTCCATATAGGTACAGTATACAGTATACAATATACTTGCATAATCCTCCTGCAGTGTAACTGCAACTGCGATAAAGCCGGTAGGAGATAAGATGCCCCGATGCCAGGCACGTTTTTTCGTTTCCTTGCCCAAGGAAGGAAAGCGGAATTAGCACCGCCGCCGCGGCCATCACGATGCATACAACCCAAGCCCAGCCTTTCTTTCCTGCGTCATCATGCCACGCCGTGTCCGTGGGGTGGTGGAGGAGGAGGAGGAGGCGGCGCATGTCATCTAGCGGCGACGCTGCGGGCGCCGAGACCCTCGGGTCAAATATCTACTAATTCATCCAGAAGAGGAAGTGATACTGCTTCCCGTTGGGGCCCCACCGTAGAGGGTGGTTTACTGTGGTGCACGTACTGTATGTATGTGTGTGTGTGTGTGTGTGGGCTGAGAGGCCTTGGGACAGCTTAGTACGTACGTCGTGTGATGAGTGACGAATCTGCTCGGGGGTGAGCGCCTTTATTTGGTGTTGTGTCGGTCAGCCTCCCGTCGCTGGGGGGCCCTCTCTCTCTCCGGGGCCACGTAGCTAGCTCCTCCTCTTAGCACCATCGTCGTCGTCACTTTTGCTCTCTTGGAGCCATTTCTTTCTCATTTGGCTTCACATGCACTTCTTATGTGTGCGTATGCCGGACAGATTGGATGGTCAGTTCCATGCGAGTCGTTTATATACATGAGCGTACGTCATATACAGCCAGTCATGAGAGATCCCCTCCAAACGTTTGATGTTGCACCCGTCAAAACCGAGCATCAAGGACCATGAGCGGGAGATAACTTAAGCCGCGAAGCTGTGACCGCGATGCGACGTCCCGTTGCCGCCACCGCTCTTGACCTTGTACTGCACCTTGCTCGGGCACTTGCCCTTGGCGCCGTCGGGCTCCGCGGCGACAAACTTGCCGCCCTGCAGCGAGCCCTGGACGTTGTAGTGATACCACACCTCGTTGAGCACCTTGCCCTTGCAGCCCAGCGTCACCGGCGCGCCATGCTTGGCCCGCAGCGCCCCCTGGATGTCGTCGAGCGCGTACGTCTTGCTGGCCGACGGCGTGATGCCCGCTTCGGCGAGCCACTGGTACGTCGGCAGCGCCTTGAAGAGCTCGACGGTGCGCGAGAAGTAGGCCGCCGCCTCCTCGGTCGGCTTGTACCCTTGGTAGCACGACGGCGCCAGCGTGCTGATGCACGTCCCGTGCTTGCCCCATTCGTGCTGCCAAAAGGACTCGTCGTCGCCCTTGTAGTCCTTCCAGAACTTTTGCATGTACTCCAGGGTCGCGCCCGCGCCGTTGGCCGTCAGGATGTCGCTGATGTTGGTGTAGGCGCGCGAGCTGTCGCACTGCTTGGGGTACGAGCCGTCGCAGTTGTCGGGCCAGAGGCCGTGGATGGTCCATGAGTCTGCGAGAGAGGAAGAAGCACATTATTAGCCTTTTTCTTTTCTTATACTCGTCTCACTCCATCTTTCTCTCCAGCTACGGGTGCTTGAATGCGGCGGGCCCGTATAAGTGCGCGCACTGCAAGGGCTCTGGTTCCCGCCCAGAAGTCGGTAAACGTACCAGCCGGCCCGGTCGCGGGTTGCGTATCCCAAAACTGCGTCTGCAGCAGCTGACCCGCTGGAATGAAGCAGCATGTGTCTTCGACGACCGTATTGTTGTGGCACGACAGCGGGAGGTTGCCCGGGCAGCTCTTGGAGTCGGCGAGGGTGCTGGTGGGCAGCAGCGCCACCAGGGGGACAAGCGTGCGAAGAATCGAGGCCATGGCTGGACCTTTTTGTCTGTGTCTTACGCTCGGCGTTTGTATACAACAAGAAAGGAAGAGCAGAGCAGTACTGGAGAAAGCATAGCGCGCCAGGCTCGGCAGGTCGGTGTGCGGTGCGGCTCGACTCTATTTATCATCGGCGGCGGCGGCGACCGGACGGGTCACCAGCGCCAACACCAACATCAATACGCGCGTGCACCAATAGGCGGACTCCGTGCGGTACGAAGGGAACAGGTAGTCGATTGATCAATCAATCACGGACGAATCCCGCCGTTAGGGACAGCCTCGGGCGACGATCACCGGAGTAAGACAGGCGGACAGCTCGCCTCATCTGGCGTTGCGGCTTTCGCAGGATCCCCAACGAGGCACCACCGCGGCGGCCATTGGTCGGGGCGTCCCGGCGCCATCCAAGGAGCATTGTACCAAAGCGGTAGGTGGCAGCTAAAAGCGAGCGTCGCAGCTGAAGAGGGGGCTGGTTTGCTCTCGGTGACTCGAAATAGCACACCATGGCATTGTTGAAGACGATTCGACCGATAGCTAGGAGCGGCTGCAGCGTCATGGAAGGGGAAACGATGGACAGATCCAACCAGGGGGCTCGGGGTCGCTCGTGGCGCATCGACTCCCGACTCCTGACAGAGGGCCCTGCGAAGGAAAAGGTTCCTGAAATCTGCGGCTCAGGGCCAATGATAGCGCGCATGTGGCCGCATGGCATCTGGCCAGATCTGCAAGATCGGCAGTCGGACCCCGCCGGCTGGTGTTTTGGACCGCCGTCACCTGCTGCTAGGGGTTCGGTAAGCGAATGTGACATGGGACGAGGTACCTAGGCTGGTGCTTGACGACGTCTTGCGTTGCCGTGATGCCGTCCACATGCATGCGCAGCGTCCGTGAAACAAGTGAGAGATCAGTTGACGCGGGGTTCTGCGCATATCTGCCAGGCGGACCGTCATCTTTGCACACTCTGCTGATGTATTGTCCAACACGGCACCAGGTGCTCCCAACACGTGAGACGCTCAGCAGCATCGAGAATCGGTCTCTCTCAGGCAAAGGCCGGTCGCGCGCCAGGGTAGTGTAGGGTCCGGAAAGGATCGCAGAGTTGGGTTCTTATCCGTTGCCGAGGCCGCGACGGCGAGCACGGGAGGCAGGCACGTCAACGCAATACGCGGGATCCGCTCATGCGTTCGAGTGAGTCTTACTCGATGTCGCCCCAAGGCGGTTGTCTCTCTTGATACCTTACTCCGGCTTGCCTGCAGGCCGAATGTTGTAGCATCGTGCGACCTCTGGGGCCATGGCGTTTGTGCAGAAGAGGCGAAATGTCGAAGCCCAGGTCGGTGCTTGATTGTGGTCACCGGTAACTTCGCGGAACGTTGACATCAAGTGGGAAGGTACGACCCTGCTGATCCTGCATCGCTAGTCTGCCGTACGCCCCCAAGTCACGGGACCTATTTCAATCTTCACTATCAAAAAAATTGATATCTTCCACCCCGTTGTCATGCATTCGACGTCTCCTCTCGGCTCTTTGCGCAGGCCTCGCTGCATGGAGACATTGGATGCAACTTCAAGCCTCCTTGAGGGCCGCCAAAGCGTCGCTTGCATTGTCCACTGAATGTGCAGTACGAACTACCGCGCGATACACTACTTCGTATAGTATACAGCACATCCCGCCCCCGAAGTACGAAGCAGAATCCTCACGGCATGACGACTGTCGATTTCGATTCCTCGGCGTGTTTTCGACTGACTGGTGGGGTACAAAACAGCGTCGACCGGCCGCAGTAAACGCAACTGCGGCGCGCACGGCCGCCGAGCGAGCCCTGGTCTCACTGGACCTGGGGCGCGCGAGATCCAGATCGATGGCGGGGAAAATGCCGCCGATTCGCCGCCAAGCTGCACAGGTTCACTCGCTTATCATGTCAGTCCGTGCAAAACATGCCCATACTAACGGTGCGTACTATAGTCAGTGCGTACATAGATGCTACCTCACACAGTCTCAAACGGCATGATAGACACAATAAGCGTTGAGCAGCGCCTTGTGCTTGAAGCCAAATGCCCCAACGACAAGAGGGGAGCACATCAGCAGAGGTCAGTCGGTGTAAGAGGTCGGTAATAATAGATACCGGTATCGCCATTGCAATAATTTTGAAATGCAACATGCGATGGCCAGCTTTGAACCATGCAACTGCAATACTTGAGTAGCTCGTGGACCGGACTTTCCGCAGCGCGGAGCGTCAGGGCCGACGCTCTTGAACGGACGGACGGACGAATGATTCCTCAGGAAAACGACGAGATAAAGCCCGCCGGATGTTCAGGACTTCAAGTCAAAGTCCGACGGAGTCGATCATCAGAGAACAGCACGATCTTGGCTATGAATACGCGTGGCCTTGTTGCCGCATGATTCCACATCGCATCAGCCGCCGTGGGGATGGTACAGTAGGGGGACAAAAGTCTGTCTGTACAGTAACTACCTGAGCCCACTAACAAGCGCACCGAACTGGACCACCAGCCTGGGCGGGCAGCATCTTATCGCAAACGCGACAAGCGACACTTGGCACACTGTTCTATAGACGGCCTCTTAGACGAGCTGAGTGTTTTGATTCACAAAACAAGCCTACGGTATTTGCCAAAGTGTAACTGGCTTAAACTGATGTTGACTGGACCTTTGCGCTTCTCGGAGCCTCGCAGGCTAGTTCGTTGCGACCAGACCGTTGGCTTACACCCGCCCCAGATCTGGGAGTCGATCCAGCTAAAGGCCCAGGCTTTGCGTGTCAGCGCTAGAGACATGTTCCAGGCAGGCAAGACACTGCCGGCTTCAATGCCCGGACGTCTCTTAATAGCTCCGGACTTTTCGCAAGTCTTCCTCTTCGTCGCTTGGGAACAACGGCTGCGCTTCGTCGGCACCGTGCACTGCCTGCTACAAGGACGTCCTGAAAGAGCACAGACTATTCCGCTCCAATGATGAGTTTGTATGGAAACAAAATACAGATTGTCGCCTGGTGAGAGCTGGTCATCATCCACGACCGCCCCGGAGATCTTGGGTATACCAGACCCTGTTCCTCCCCTATGTTCCTGCTCACTACGAACAGCAATTCCTTAGAACTTGCCAGAGTGAAGCCAGGCGCCCCACCAGGTACGTAGAACGAGGAGGCCCGGCTGTCGCCCCCAATGTCCGTGCTGACCACGACTCAATCCGGCAACTGGGACAATGTAGGCGTAATAAGCTACGGGAATCCCGACGACGGCTTGGGTTTGTGCTGGCCTCTTGCGAAGAGCCGTGTGTAGCTTCCGTATCCTGAGGAGGAGGAGGAGGAGGAGCATTTTGGACGACGGATAATGATGCCGAGGTAATTTGGAATCTGGGAAACTCAACACCGTACATAATGCGAGCGAGCGCGCAATAGTGTCTCGAGAGATGGATCATTTGACACAATCATCACTTCCCTCTCTAACCCCACAACTGGCTAGTCCTCCTGACAGTACAAAGTACGTAATAAGATTAAGTCCTCGTGACTTGAGCCGCCGCCGCGATGGATTTCGAAGACCCCCAGCAGCTCCTCGTCGCAAACAAGATGGCCAGGACAGCGTATCTCGACAGCGTCCTCACCGTCTCGATCTCGGCGACGCAGGCCGCAACGACAAAGGACCGCCCCGTCACGGGCCCCATCTGGGTCAGCAAGTTTGCCGTGCCCAAAGCAAGGGAGAACAGCAACAACAACGACGCGCGGGACTTGGTTCTCGGTCTCGTCGACGAGGCAAACGATGGCAACGTGCCGTACCAACGGCCGGACGCCGCCGAGGCGCTCCGTTTCGAGTGGGTGGGAGCCCGTGCAGGCGTGGACAAGAACGCGCCGGAGCCGCAGCTGGACGAGATGGACAAGTTTAGGAGGCTCGAGGCGGAGACGACGAGTCCACTCACGGTGCTGTACATTTTTGGAGGACTAGGCTCGTCAGTGACGATTGAATCCCCCCCCCCCCCCTTCCACTCTGGGACTCGTATGGGGTGCTAACAATGGCCCCGTTGGCTGCAGCTTCAACGCGCCGCCCGGATATCGCAGGCTGGTGGGCCAGCTCGCTCAGAAAACTGGCTCAAAGATCTTGATGGTCCACCAGCGTTTGGCGCCGCAGAATCCCTTCCCCGCGGCCCTCGTCGATGTGTTCCAGGCGTACTTGACGCTCCTGGCGGCGCCCCCCGGGTCGCCCCACGACCCCGTGCCGGCGTCCTCCATCGTCATCGCCGGAGACAGCTCGGGCGCCGCTCTCGCCCTGTCGCTACTCCAAGTCATCCTCCGGCTAAACAGGCGCAACGCGGCTGCCGACTTCCACGGCCAAGAGGTCATGATCGAGGTTCCCGCCGGGATAGCCCTGCTCAGCCTGCATGGGGACCTGAGCAACTCGCTGCCGTCGCACGACAGAAACCCGCTCAACGACATATACCAGTTCCCCCCCGTCGAGGACCTCCCGTACCTCAGGAAGGAGTTCCCGACCTGCGCGGCGTGGCCGGCCAACCCGCCCCGCGTGAACCTCTACTGCCACCACGAAATGTTCATGCACCCGCTGGTCAGTCCCGCCGCGGTAGACGACTGGTCCGGGTCCTGCCCGATGTGGATAGCGTCGGGCGAAGAGCAGTGCGTCGACGCGGTCGCGTTCCTGGCCCAGAGGGCGCACAGCCAGGGCGTGCCGGTCACCTTTTACGAGTACCAGGGGATGCCTCACACGTTTCCCTTGATCTTCCGCCAGGCGCCGCAGACGCGCAAGTGCATCGACGACTGGGCCAAGGCGATTGTCTCGTTTGGCAAACGCGAGAAGACGCCGTCGAGCGCCTTCTTCGTGCATGCCAAGGGCGTCAAGGCCGAGCCGAGAGATGTTCCGAACCTGTCGCCGTTCACGCGAGACGAGGTGCTGGACACGATGAGGAAGAAGATTCCCCTGTACAAGGTCCCTGCCTGGCACTACAGGGAGCAGGCGTCGCTGTGAACCGGTCTGCTTGAGCACTGGTATCCGATTGTCGATTATTAGCTACTTTTCTGCCGGCGCGGTGATCAATGGAAGCATTGCACAGACTTGTAGCATTGGCTGTTATGTATTAACCAATGCCTCGGCACATACAACGGTCGCCTTGGGCCAGGCCTCAAATGGTCGTGGCATCTGCGTCATCAGACTCGGGTCAAAATACGTACGCAGTACGCTTAAAGGAGGGACCTTGGCTCCATCGCATGAGCCAGGGTAGAGTCATGAAAAGTAAACATGGAGGACTGTAAGCAAATAATGCGACTCGTGTACGCACGGCACGGGTGTAAGTGTAGGTTAGCCACCCGCGACAGTATCACGACTCATTGGCAACGGGACAGCCGCGTGGCAGCACGGGTATATCGAAGAAACAAAAAAAAAAAAAAAAAAAAAAAAAAGAGCATGGCCTTGCAGCAAAGGACTTTTACTACGTATCAAGACCGCGGCTCGGCAGTGGAGTCGGCACGCACCCGGGCGGTCGAGACGGCCGGATTGGGAAGTCGTCGGCACTTCAACCGCGAACTGCTGCTGCACCCCAGCAGCTTCCTTCTCCACCTGCCCCCCGGGGCCCGCCCGTGCCGGCTGTAACTTACGGAGACGCGGGCGGCTGGACGGACGGTGGTGCTCTGCAATCATTGCTGCGCGTCGAATGATGCCAATCGAGGGCCCTGCCATGCCTGACTCTGCCTCGCTGCGGCGTTGCAACACCCCCCTACCCTCCATGATGTAGATGGCCCCATTAAATGTTGACGAAAGTTAATACCGCGGAGTCAAGTTGGGTGGCGAGTGTGTGTGTGTGTGTGTGTGTGTGTGTGGAAGGCATTCTTTTGCCGTAAGAAGCTTTCCGAAAAAACAAGAAGAGTGACTCCTCTGCGAGACGCTGCAATGATGGAATTGGCGGTCTGAACATGTCTGCCTGAGGCCTGAGGGAGCTGACAACCCCCTCTGTGTTGACCCGGGCACCGATTTTTCTACGTAACTGAACGAGGGCCGCGGAGCGGGTTGAAGATTGCCTCGCAGCTTAGTACATACTAGCCGCCCCCAATTCCGCCCATCCCCCGCAATCGCGGGCTCGGGTCCGCCTTGGCCGGACTGTAGTGCCCCCTCCCCACAGTTGAGCGCCTACCTTTTTGGCCCTGGTCTGCCCCGTCTGCCCCGTCTGCCCCCGCCCTGCGCCGAGGTCCAACTTCTGGCGGTGACCCAAACCCGACTCCACGGACCGAGGGCGCGAAGCAAGCAACCCCCCGGCGGTTAATAAACGTGGCGCGCACAGACTTTCCTTCCGTCCTAACTAGTAGGTGCGCATGTACGCATGTACATACGAAATACGGTAGTTACTGTATTATCCCAGGAAATTGTCTGGGGGTTCGAGTCGATATGCGCAATCATCCCGCCCGCTGGCTTCAGGGATTCGGTCCGCCAGCGGGACGCGGGTCGGCGAAGTTTGTGAGATGATGCGGTAGTAATCAGCAGCAGCAGCAGCAGCAGTACTAGATGCGTACCTACGTTGTGGCCATGAGCTTTGAAAGCTGGGGCTGGCTGCGTCACTCCAGACCGAAAGAAAGATGGGGGCCCCTCCCTCCCTCCCTCCCCTTCCACCCGCGCCAGTGACGATGGTAGACGCGGAGAAAGAGAGAGAGAGAGAGAGAGAGAGAGAGTGTGTGTGTGTGTGTGTGTGGCGACTTAACCCCGAAGGCGGGCGTGTGCGCACGCGATGCTGCCCATCTTCCATGAAACCTTGGCGGGCGCACCTCTACCCTGTTGAGAGGCGCCAGGCGCCGCCCCGTTCGCGAAACCCGAGGCTCGTTTTCGAAGCATCTCCGATGCCGCTCGCCGGCCCTTTTCAGCTCGCCCGGCCGCCGCAACTCCTCCTCCTCCCCTGATGTTTGTCCTCCCTCCTTGACTATACGACGATTTTACTCTTTCTTGCGAGCGTTGTTGCGTGCCTGTCTGCCCTGTTGTTGAGACCACCCACTTCCGTCGCCGTTGTGTCAGAGACATTGGCACATAGTCATATACTCGAATCGTCATTGAGAAGCGGAACGGGAATCCTAGAGCGTTTCGTTCAACCGCGAGCCGCACCGTTGAAGTCGAGTCGCAAAGATGGTACACACATCTGCGTGGACGGATGTCGCCATCCCCAACATCGACCTCTGGACCATGTACATGGAACAGCCCAAGGAGTATCCCTACAATCACAGTACGGAACCCGCCCGCTCACTTCTCCTTTTACCCCCCCCCCCCCCCCCCCCCCCCCCCCCCCCCCCCCCCCCCCCCCCCCCTCTCCTTTCCCCATCTCCCCTTCTTCACTCCTGCTTGCCCTTGATATTGACCCAAAGGCGGCCGCAGCACTCCTCGTCGACTGCGACACCAACCGCTCCTACACCTTCGCCGACATCAAGTCCCTCTCCATCGCCTTCGGCAAGGGCCTTCGGCACCTCTACAACTGGCAAAGGGGCGACGTCCTCGCCTTCTTCTCCCCCAACAGCATCGACACCCCCATCGTCAACCTCGGCCTGCACTGGGCCGCCGGCATCGCCAGCCCCGCGAACCCGACCTACACCGTCGACGAGTTTGCGCGCCAGCTCGACGACTCGCGCGCCAAGGCCATCGTCACCCAGAAGCCCTTCCTCAAGATCGCCTGCGATGCCGCCGCAAAGGTCGGCATCCCGCGCGACCGCATCATCCTCATGGGTGATGGGCGCGATGAGACGGGCATTCACAGGCACTGGACCGACGTCAACGCCCGCGGCGCGTGGCTGCAGCCTTCCAAGCCGTCGATAGACCCGAAGAAGGACCTGGCGTACCTGGTGTATAGTTCGGTAGGTGTCCCCGTTTCTGTCTGATCAGACTTCTCTTCGGAGAATTGCAACACAGGACCGCCTGGGGGGAAAAGGGGGGGGGGGGGTGGGGGGTGGGGGTTTAGCCGTACACTTCATCGCGCTGACACAAACACAACCCTCAGGGAACGACGGGCCTCCCCAAGGGCGTCATGCTGTCGCACCACAACGTCGTCGCCAACTCGCACCAGTCGCGGCGCTTCGACGTCCGGACGCTCAACTGGGACATCGACGCACAAATCGGCGTCCTCCCCTTCTTCCACATCTACGGCCTCGGCGTCGTCCTCAACGTCACCCTCCTCAGCGGCGCCAAGTGCGTCATCATGCCCAAGTTCGACCTGCAAAAGGCCTGCCGCATCATCCAGGACCACAGCATCACCTTCCTCTACGTCCCGCCCCCCATCGTCCTCGCCCTCGGCAAGGCCCCCGTCGTCGGCCAGTACGACCTCTCCTCCGTCCGCTGGATCAACTCGGCCGCCGCGCCCCTCAGCCGGGACCTCGTCGTCGCCGTGTGGGAGCGCCTCAAGATCGGCGTCAAGCAGGGCTACGGCCTGTCCGAGACGAGCCCCTCGGTCCACACCCAGCTGCAGGACGAGTGGTGGCGCTTCCAGGGCTCTGTCGGCCGTCTGCTGCCCAACATGGAGGCCAAGATTGTCAACGAGGAGGGCAAGGAGGTCCCCTCCGGAGAGGTGAGTTCTGTTCCCAATGGCCAGGTACCCAAACTCGGAAACGCTGCTGGGAAGCAAGGGGCGCTAATCATACCATGTTAACACAAGTCTGGTGAGCTGCTGCTCAAGGGCCCCAACATCTTCCAGGGCTACTGGAACAAGCCCGAGCTGAACAAGGAGACCTTCACCGAGGACGGCTGGTACAAGACGGGCGACGTCTTTTACGTCTGCCCCAAGGGCAACTACTACATCACCGACCGTATGAAGGAGCTCATCAAATACAGTACGCCATTTTTTTATCCCCCCTTTCTTGCCTTCCTTCTTTCTTTCCCCCCAACACCGGGCAAGAGACGCTGTTGGCTGACTGCACAAAAATCCAGAGGGCTTCCAGGTCCCGCCCGCCGAGCTCGAGGCCAAGCTCATCGGCCGAGAGGACATCGCAGACGTCTGCGTGGTCGGCGTCTGGGACAACGAGCAGCACACCGAGATCCCCCGCGCCTACGTTGTCGTGCGCCAGGGCGTCGAGGAGAGCGAGGCGCTGGCCAAGGGCATTGTCGCCTGGCTGAACGAGCGCGTCGCGCCGCCCAAGAAGCTGCGTGGCGGCGTGCGCTTCATCAAGGAGGTGCCCAAGTCGCAGGCCGGCAAGATCCTCCGAAGACTGCTGAGGGATCAGGCCAGGAAAGAGGATGAAGGGCCAAGGGCCAGGCTCTAGGGGAGCCGCTTTGGGACTCATGCTAGATGTAGATTGTACATAATTTACGTTATAGTACAAGATGCGCCGCCGTGTATGCCTTTTATCGTATATGCACCACCCCTGCCTTGTATGTCTAGCCCATGCGCTCAGCCTCCTCCAGTAGCTTCTCAACGCTGAATCGGGAGTCGCCATTGGCGAACCACTCAAGCAGTTTCCTTCTCTCGTCTGCCCTCTCCTTCCGGTCGCCCGTCAGCTCGCCTTCACCCCCCTCCCAACCGCCGTAAAACCTCTGGAGGCACATGACGAGCCACTTGGCGTGCTCGGGCTGAATGCCCCGGCCGTCCATGACTTGGCCCTGCATCAGCACCAGGCCCTTGTCGCCCGCGAGGTCGAGGTGGTGGGTGACGGTAGTGTGCGGCTGCGCGAACTCGCCTCTCGACTTGTACTCGGCGAGCTGCGTGAAGAGAACGGTGCTCGTCTTGGAAGCCGCGTCAAAGGTCCATTGGAGGAAGTGGATCTCGGCGCCCTGGCTCTCGTGAGGCACAGGCAAGACGAACTGGGGCGACTTGCGGGCGACGTCTTCCATGGCCTGGTATGTCGCCGTGGGGATGACGGCGCAAATGTTTTGCGGCGCGTTGGCGTGTCGAAGGCGCCAGATGGCCGTCAGCTCCTTCTCGGGCAGCTCGCGGACCTTTCCGAGGTCGAGTATCTCGTCGAGCGTCTTGACTGCCGGCTTGTCGGCGCCCGCCGTCGGAACTTTGGCAGCCGCTGGGGCTCCGGAAGCTGTAGCATCGGCTGAAAAGGCCGTGTCGGATGGCAATGGGCCGCGGTTCGGTTGCGTCACGGGCGTGTCCCCAGCCTGCGGTATGTAGTTTGTCGCGGGGAATTCGACGCCGTCTTGCCTGCGCTGCGCCTGGATCTTGTCCGCATACGCGCTCTTCAATCCGTCGATGCCGTCGTGGCCCTCCTGCTTGGCCTTTTGCTCGAGCTTGGAGCGGTACTTGTCGAGCACGGCCTGGGGAGGCTGCTGGGTGAGGAAGCGCACGTCATGCACCTGTGCCCAGCGTCGCTGGGTCGCGAGGCGGGCCACGCGCAGGGGGCAAGAGGCGAGGTGCCGTAGAGTCGGTATCCGTAAGGATGCCATGATGGTAAACCGGATCGCGCAGAGGGGCCCGATCCGTAGTTTGGCGATGGAAGAATTGCAACAAGCGACGACAGGCGATGCTCGAATCATGGAAATGCCGTCATGGGTGGAAAAGTGGGTCGTCGGCAGCGCCTGGGGATTCAACTGGAAATTCCGTCCGTTCCTGATTGCGGCTGCCAAAACCTCCCCCACTAAAGCCGACGTCGGCACGATATTTCAACCCGTCCATCTGCCTCATCTCAGCATCGTTGACACAGGCACCAGACGACGCCATTGAACCCTAGGCGGCTCTCCTACCGCCCTGCACAGCCGAATCAGCCCAGAGACCCGGCACAAGCAACGGCGAAGCGGAACGGGACCCCAGTCCTTGTCACTGCCCCTCGTCCCAGCGCAGCGGCAACAAACTGCTGCCCCGCCATTCACGGGATACCCCGGGCTCGCCTCACCTCCCACGGCACTGTTGCAGACGCACGTGCCAAGGTGCATGGCCTCGCCCTTCTGAGGACCGCTTCTGAGGACTACGGCCTTGGGCGACCTGCATCCCTGCGCCATGGCTGACTTTCGCCAGCTCGCCCTCGAGTTCGTGCTCGAGGACGATGCTGCCAAGCGCAACATCATCGCTCAAAGAGCTGCCACAGGTTGTTCAATCTTCACTAACTACGTAGTTACTAAGGCTAATGCTGTTCGCGCAGAACTCTCAAGCGCACCACCAGCCTCGAATCCCGTGGCGCGCTGGGTCGAATCCGTTCAGCCATGGATGCCCGGCGGCGACGATGATGAGATGCAAAATGGCCAAGACTCGACCGACTGGACAGCCAGGGCAAAAGGTATTCATCTCCCAGGAGACTGTGATCCGAGTAATGGCTAAACAATCCAGCGCTCGAATTCCTGTCCGAGACGATAGACTTCTTGAAACCCGACGTTCTCAAGCCTAGTCAAGGTAAGCACACCGTCTCAATGTCTTCAACCTATGCTTGTGCTCATTGTCGGGCAGTAAAACTTTTAGTGGCCTTCTTCGGTGCCATGTTCGACGTCGATCACAAAGCAGGAATCAAGCCATCCGCCACTGCCCTATCGCAGATTGCTCGCATGAAGTCCTTTCAGCCGCAAAGCGCTCGCGACATCATTTCAAAGGTCTGCACTCTCAAGGACGACTTCCCTCGCCAGGTCGCAAAGACGCGCCTCGCAGTGTATGAGTTGCTCAAGCAGCTGGTTGTGGACCCCACAATCGCCAGCGACTTGCAGCATCGGGATGCATCCTCCGGATTCATGAACGATCTCCTCCAGCTGTGCCAGAACGAGAGGGATCCCGATTGTCTGATGGTATGGTTTGGAATCCTGAGCTACTTCCTTGCAAACTATTCGCCCTCGAAAGAAATGGTGGAGGAAGTATATGGCACTTTCAAAGCCTACTTTCCCATCACCCTGCCGCGTACCTCGCAGAGCAAGGTCCAACCTGCCGAGCTCAAGCGAGAGCTGAGGCGGTGCTTTGCCTCCAATGACAGTCTTGCGCCTCTTGCTTTCCCCTTCTTATTGGGAAAGCTAGATCAAGGAGATGGGGTCACTGTCAATGTCAAGGTACGTTAACACATTGTTGTCCCAAGTATTTGGCTAATCATTTCCAGGTGGATATCCTGCAAACTATCGACATGTGCCTCGAAAAATATACAGGGGCCGATCAGTCTATTTCGGCATTCGTCAATAGAATATGGAGCAGCCTCAAGTATGAGGTGCGCAACGGAGAGGTTGAGGATACCATCAACGCCACCCTCGAAGTGATGAGAACCCTTACGACGAGATTGAAGGGCGACGAGCTGCGCGACTTCTGCCTCAATGTCACTCGAGACTGCGTCGAAGACTTGTCCAACCCGACATATACCGCAGCCTCCGGACGATTATTGGTCAGCGTTTTGAGCGCAAGCACAGCAGCGTTTGTCCTGATTGTAGCACCTGCGATCACGCACATTAAAGACAACTTGCGCCACCCGAAGTCGCCGGCGCACTCTCGAGATTTGCACAAGATCCTACACATTATTCTTGAAACTCGTCTACTCTTGGCCGATATCGAAATGACTGATGCTGAGCGGGCCGACTTCGCAGCAGTGGATTCAATCTTCAGATCACTCTACACCGACGTTTATGGGAATCCTGTGAAGCTCGCCAAGGACGCAAATTCATCATACGATGACATCAAGCTGGCAACCGAGGCTGTTCAGGGAATAGGAGCGCTCGCTCGCCAGTTCGCAGTCACAAAACGGGACGCTCCAGGCTCGGCTCAGCCTGACGCCCACTTGTTACTTCCGGGGACCACCTGTGCGGAAATATGCGAGTCATTGTTTGACATCATTTCCTTGCCTCGCCACAACCAGTCGCAAAAGGCAGCATCAGATGAGCTGGTCAACGAATCCATCAAGGCACTTGAGCGCTCCATACATGGTTACCCACCAGGATATCTACCGCTGACTGCAAGAGTCGCGGCTGCTATTCGGCATAGCGATCCTACGGCCAGTGCTGAGACATCACTCTCTGCGCAAAGACTCTGTTCTATACTTTCTGTGGTCGGATTCTCGGACATGAGGTCGTCCCAATCAAACGCCATGAAACACTTTCTGGCCCTGGTTGGCACTGTGTACAACGAACTGAGCACTGCCATGGACACCAGGCCAGATCCTGAGTTTTGGGGTACTTTGGTCGACGCCCTGTTAGTGGCATTACAGTACTTTGACGAAGCTTGCAACAACCTTCTAGGCGATCACGTCTGGTCAGAGAGGCTATCAGAAAATCCTTGGTCCCCCGAGTTTACCTCTAGGTACCCTGAACTCGGATCATTTGACAGCGATGTGTCAAGCCCGTCGAATCAAGTGTTTGCAGTTCCTGATGCCCAGAAGGACATCAGCGCAATTCGAGAAAGCATTTCCAGGCTGAACGATGATGGCCTGCTCATCGTTCTTGGTGTTTGCCGACAGCTCTATCGTCGCGCAACCAAATCCCTCAGTCTTCCGAGCGGAAACAAGGGACTTTGCTTTACCTACTCGTTCTCCGGGACCGATACGCCCACGCTCCGGTACTTGCACCAGCTTTCTAACCTTGCCTCTCATGTCATCAACAAGATGAGCAGCAAGAATCTTTCATGCTACGGCATGGCGACGTGGGCTCTGACCCTATTCCGCGATGAGGACGTGTCGCTTGCCCCAGGGGGAGACCCATCCAGGGACGAATTGGTGGACTGGCTTGTCTTAGGCCCGTTGAGCATTCTCTCCGCAGGATTATTGCGGAACATGCCGGCGGCCGTCATTGCTCAACTTGTGAGTCTTCTTCGTCGTTTCCCGTGCAGAGATAATGCCAGCTAACGAGCGTTTACAGTATGAAATCGGGGTTGCACAACGGGTCTTGGTTCGATGCACCTCCCCCGTGGCTGAGTCGATTGATCCGGCTGTACTTCCGTCCATCAGGTCTATCCTCGGCTACTTGGCAAACAAGTACAAGCTCGAGACATTGCCCGAGACGGTCGCAGTACTGGAACAACATCTGGCGGATGCTCTGAAACAAGCTTCTGTCGAGTCAAACCCGCAGCACCAAAGCAACGGAGTCGAACGAGTCCTGACCATCTATGTAGTAGTTGGAGCCTTGGTACTTCGGTGCACCGGCAAGCAGACTAAAGGCTTGCTCCAGCTGCTGCGGGAAGCTCCCAATAGTAAAATCTCCGGGTACCGTCTTGCGCGAGGTTTGGATGTCATTGCTGGCTTCGGCAACGCATACTACGGTCGTGGAGGCGTCATGAAGCCGCTGTGGAAGCAAAAGCTCTACTTTGACCTCGTCCAGCCTATGATGACCATTGCTGTGGGCGGATCATCCGATATACAGGAGCCACTCATCAAAACGAACTACGCCATTGCCACATTGCTGATGGTTCGCGAACTGCCTTTTGAGGTATATGAGGACGACTCGGGCAAAGTGGTGCGCGTCGCCATCTCCGTTGCTCAAAACCTGGGTACTGGCCCCGACGCCAAGGCAGCAATGGACGTATTGAAACAAATCATCACCAAGGCACCAGAGACACTCCAAGGCCATATTCGCAGCCTCATCAACGTCTGCATCAGCCTATTCTCGAGTCGGTCGACACCGACTCGCACCCGACCCGACTGGATGCCGGAGGACTACGCGAGCGGCTCCCCGGCTGCGGATGCCGCGGTCCAGGCCGAGTGTGGCAAGATTGCGTTGGAGATTGTGGGCGGTCTGCCTCGGCTTTTCGAGTCGAGACATGTTGTGCCATTTGCTGCGCAGGTGCAGCGCGAGTTGGCAACGGCGTGCGGGCATCGCGTGCGTGACCTCAGGAAGACGGCTAGACTGGCACGCGCGGCGTGGGTAGATATGAAGTGAGGAAGATCTGATGCGATATAAATGCGCCATGTAGCATTGGGTGAGTCTGGAGTTTGGTGGGGTTTGAACGGGCTGGTCGAGGGCATAGATAGGTTACGCCGTTAGACAACATTGTGTGCGCGCGCGCAGTCAAGTGGTCGCGTAGGAGTCGCAAATGAGAGGGTGTTCGGTTTCAATCATAAATTGCCATAACGCTGCCATATACTGTCCCAAGCAAACCGAAACGGATATAATGCCAGCTCTCACTCCCTCCTTTGTCATCCCGCTTCGTACACGCTTCCCCTTCCACACATCACCTCCTTTTACACCTCTACATGTAGCCGGCCAACCGGCGGCACCACCACGCGCATGAACGCCTAGGCCTTGCGTCGCTTCCCGCCCTTCTTCTCCGCGGGCTCGGCGCCCGTCGCAGCACTCGACGACGCAGGGTCCTCCCCGGCACTGCCGCTGCTATTGTTGGCCGCCAGCACCGCGTCCAGCAGGTCCGGGTTCGCGTCGAGCATGGCCTGGGAGGCGAGCTTGACGCGCTTGGGGTCGCGGCGGCCGATGAGGGGCACGGCGGACGCGAGGGCCTCCTGGAAGGGCTGGGCGACGAAGCGGCCCGTCTCGTCGAAGAAGGCGGTAAAGGGCGTGCTCAGCTCGACGACCTCCGGGGGGGCGGCGCCGGCGCCGGCGTTCTTGCTATTGGGCTCGACGGAGATGGTGAGGCGGTACGTGGGGTCGTTTTTCTTTGTGGCGGTCTTGATGGTGATCTGTGTGTGGTTTTGGTTTGTTTATCAGTATGATAGGTCCATGTGGCAGCATCGAGCGACTGGGGAGGGGGGTTGGGTTTGGTTTGCCAGAGCAGACAGCCACGACAGATTAAGGACGCCTCACGGCCGCGAGACAGAGCAGAGCAGGCCCAGAGAGGGGGGTTTTTTTTTTAAGAAGACCGCGTACCTTTTCACCCGACGGCGCGACGCCCTGGTACACGGTGCCCTTCTCGACCTCGGCCATCCAAAAGGTCAGGGCGCCGTTGATGAGGGTGTAGACGGCGACGGCGACGGCCGTGTACGTCTTGGTGCTCTCGAAGCCGAGCTTGTAGTCCCAGAGGAAGCAGGCGGCGGCGAGGGCGAAGCCCGTGTAGCCGAGCGCGAGGCGCACGTCGGTGAGGAAGTGGGACTGCTTGAACTTGAGGGAGTTGAGGTAGTTGGGGATGGCGTCGTCGGAGGTGTTTTTGAGGTCTGCGGACGGACGCGAAGGGGACAATGGTCAGCGAGGAGGGTGCGGAAAGTCTAGACATGATCGCGAGTATATGAAGGAACGGAGGAGGGAGAAGATGCCGGGGACAGGGCGACGGCAAAGCTTCGACGAGGGGCAGCAGCAGCAGCAGCAGCATCTTACCGGCGAGATTGTACAGGCTGATCTTTTCGGTCGCCATGATTGCTGGTGTTGAGGGCGCTCTCGCGGAGCAGCCGTGGGAGGGGGCGGGGGTAAGAATTCGTTGTGAGCGGGCGCGCGCGCACGAGTTCGAGGAAAAGTAAGTAAGGTATCGCGCGTGGTCGTTGCTGCGACGTGGACGAAGGCTGGGGGGATGCGATCAATGGGATGGATGTCTGGTCTGGAGCAGAGCAGTGGTGTAAGTTGGCCTGGCTCTGGCGCGGAGAGCTAAGGTGGCCTTCCAGCTGAGGCGAATTGGCAGACAGCGGCAGCCCCACCACACGCGGCACAGCTTGCCTTGCGTCCATGCGTCTGCGCCAGAATCAAAGCTCCGCAGAGCAAGCCCGGCAGCAGCCTCCACCATCACCACCTCCATCATCACCATCCCTCCATTGTACACAGCCGCCCGCGGGACGTACCTTGACCGTCTCTCCAACCGCTTGCCGCCTTCAATCGCCATCTCGTCCTCCCCGACCCCGCGAGCGCGCGATCCTCGAGATGGCGCAGATCCCCGTGCAGACCCTCCACAGGGACCCCCAGCTCTTGTGCGACCGCCCCCCGTCCTCGCCCTGCTGCCCACTCCATGCCATGAAGACGTCTTGCTGACCGTGGCGGCGCGCGTCCCGACGATGCCCCTCTTGCAGCTACTGGATTCTCATCCCCATCACCGTCGTCATGGTCCTCACCGGCGTGCTCCGCCACTACGCCTCGGTGCTCATGGCCACAGCCCCCAAGAAGCTCGAGGCCCGCGCCCTCCGCGAGCAGCGCGCCCTCGCCCGCGGCGTCGCCCTCCGCTCCAGCTACCACGCGCTCTCGCAGCGCGCCTTCGAGGCCCGCCGCGAGGCCCTCGTCGCCGGCTACGAGTCGGGCGCCTTCCTCAAGGAGCCCGAGCGCAAGGGCCAGCCCCCCGCCAACCCGTTGACCGACCCGAGCCAGATGGACGGCATGATGGGCATGATGAAGAACAACATGGCCATGATCATCCCCAACACGCTCATCATGAGCTGGATCAATGCCTTTTTCAGCGGATATGTCATCAGTGCGTCCTCCCCCCCCCCTTTCCATCCATTCATCCCTGCGCAAATCCCGAGGTTCCCGCGCTGACTCCCCTCCCAGTGAAGCTGCCGTTCCCCATCACCATCAAGTTCAAGAGCATGCTGCAGGCGGGCGTACAGACCAAGGACATGGACCCTCGGTGGATGTCCAGCATCAGCTGGTACTTTCTGTGCATCTTCGGACTGCAGTTTGTCTACGTCTTCTTGCTCGGCAGTGACAATGGTGAGCTTCCTCTGTCTGCCTAAGTCATCCACGGAGACTAATTATATGTCCAGCCGCTAGCCAAATGGCCCAGCAGATGGCTGCACAGCAAATGCCCATGGGTGGCATGGGAGGCCCCGGCCAGGACCCGGACAAGCAGTTCAAGGCCGAGGCCGAGAACCTGGCTGTCGTCGAGCACTACTCCGTCTTGGACGATGTCGAGGAGCGTCTACTAGAGGGTATCAAATCGTAGATTCATGGTAGTGGCCGGATATAGACTGTGTACAATACAAAAGTTGGCGTCTCGCACGCAGGTCATGTCGCGCTCTTCAGCCTTCATCCCACCATAGGCACACGCCCAGCCCGTCTTGTGCCATGCTCCCTTTGATCTTGTACGGTGACTTTGCCGGTGTGTCCTCGGCTTGTGACGGCCCCGCCGGCGTCTGGTCATGCCACTCCTCGTCAACGACTTGAAACCGCACCATCTCGTGGTTGTCGTAAAAGAGTCTCTCTTCGTCGACGTTCCAGATCCAGAGCTGCTCGCCGTGGTTGCTGTGACAGGTCAGCATGGTCCGTTCACCTTCTCCGGGACGCGACGGCACTCACTATTCTGCGCCCTCTGGCAGGTGCTCGTACGGAACAAGAATATCGTCGAAGAAGTCTGTTCTTATGTTGATTCCTGCAGGTGTGGAGCTTCGTATCCTGCCAAGCATAATTTCTCCTTTGAAAGGTCGAAAGACGATCATTCGAAACTCGACTTGCGTTCTGTCAGCATACATCGCCGACAGCTTCACAATGACACGCAGCCAAATGGGAGAGCCTCTTCACCATTGACGTTGACAAGGCCAGTGCCATGGCCAATGAGTCCCTCTGATGTCCACAGAATGTCGTATAGACATATGCACAAGCCGATCTTTTGAATGACCTGAATATCTGCGTCAGCCAGCCAGCCCAGCCAGTGCGAGCATCCAGGATAAAAGCATACCTTATTAGCATACTTTTCGTTGATGTTGTCCTCCAGAGCAACTATGCTATGCTTTGAGAAGTCCTTTGGGTCGATCTGGACAAGATCCGAGATCTTGGTCTATGGGTGTTGCTCCCGTTAGCTTCCGGCATCGAATTTCCATGGGCGGAGTGAGTAGCGGGGCATACCAAGATGAACATGGTGCGTCTGACGGGCGCAGACGGCCCAATTCGACTGAGATCTCCTAGAAGAAGGTTCTTATTTAATTCTTTCTTGACAAAAAAGTCGCTTTGGTACCCGACTGGCTAAGATTTAAAGGCAAGGGATGAGTCGTTGTCGAGTAGAGTTGGTGAAAGCAGGAAGCTCTGCGCCAAGGTCAAAATTCTGCCGGACCCTCGTGCGACCAGATTTCACCGCCCGCCACTTTTGGACTAGCCCGGCTGCGAGACGCGCCGCGACTCCCTCAACTCTTTTTCTTGGGCCGCCACAACCTTCCCGTTCGTCAACCAAGCTTCTTCACGGCGTGTCGCCCCTTCGAGTTTGTGTCTTTCGTCAACGGCCGTATCGACTTGTCATTTCTGTCCCCTCGCCTGCCTTTGTCTTTTTGGTCGTATGTCGCCTTTTGCTTGACCGAATAACATCACCGACCGCCTCTTAAGCCCAAGAGCACCCAGACAAAGTCAGACCGCCGTTGTTCGGTTCGAATTTTATACCCGCAGGCAAGTGTTCTGCTGCGACTCTCAACGGGCTCGAGCCGAGACAGAAACAATGTCTGGCTACGGCTATGCTCCGCCACCGCCTCCTCCGTCCACCTCGGGCGGCCATCATGCGTATGCGCAACCGACGCCATCCTACGCTCACCACCGGGGAGGGGGCCCATCTGGTGGTCGCGGTCGCGGGGGTCAGTACTCCCGGGGCAGAGGCGACTATCAGGCCGCCGCCGCGGCGGTCCCAACTCATTACGAGTACCCTCCGCAGCCGTATGCGGCCCATGGCATGACCGCATACGGCGCGTCGTCCGCAGCAGCCAACTATCACCAACCTCATCCACAGCAGTGGGCTCCGGAACACGCTCACGCCCCCCCTCCGCAGAACGCTCATCCCCATGCTCCCTCACCCATCTCCCCATCAAATTACCATCCGAACTACGCTCCTCAGTCATATGCCCCCACCCAATACTCCCAGCAGCCTGCCTACGGCGCGCCGCAGCAGTATGGTCACCCGTATCAGGCTGCTCCTCCCCAGCCGGCCGCGTCTCACTGGGGCCATCAAGGCTCGCCCCAGCAGGGGCACTATTCTAACAACAGAGGTCGAGGCGGCTACAGCGACAGGGGTGTTTCCAAGCATTCGCACATGGGAGCTCCAGTCCGGCAGGCCTACGACCACGAGCCAGTGGCGCCAGTGTACGGCCAGCCATACCCGCATGATCCTCGCGCTGCCCACTATCCCCCAGCCCAGTATCCATACTCGGGGCCACCGCCTCCTCCTCCCGCGCCTGTCCATCACCAGGACAGCCACCACGGTGGTCAGTACCATCGTCGCGGCCGAGGTGGAGGGCACAGAGACGGCGTTCGCGGGCGTGGTGGTCACCATCACGGCGGCGGGGACAAGGCTCGCCACCATCACGGTCAGCAAAAGCAGAATCACCAGAACCACGGCAACGATGCCAAGGTCAAGGTCGATACGCAGTCGGCTGGCAAGAAGAAGAAGCGCAAGACCAACACACTAGGTTTGACCCCCGGCATGGAGTCTGAGTCGGAAGACGACGAAGGAGAGGAGAAGGCTCTCGTAGATCTTATTGGCGCCGAGACCCTGCAGTATGTCACCTTAATTCCCAAGGTTGACTTTTCGAGGAACCCTGACCCGTTCTAGAATTTCCGACGTTGCCGCTTTCTTGGCCGAACGTCGCAAGAATTACCCCACGCGCGCGCGAGTGGAGGCCAAGAAAGCTGCCGATGTGGCACGAAAGGATGAGGACAAGGCTGCCTCTCTGGAAAAGCAAGCCGACAAGTTACGGAAGCAGCTTCGCAAGGTCGAGTCTTCTATCAAGCGAAAGCGTGAGCAAGGCGATGAGGGAGATGAGATGCGGGACGTGTCTCCAGATTCGTCGGATGACGAGAAGCCCGAAGTCATGTCTTCTCGTACCGAGTCCGCCGCGCCGCCTCCTCCACCTCCGGCCAAGAAGGCTGATATCTCGAAACACTGCAAGTATTACGCCACCGGTGGAACGTGTGGAAAGAAGGGCAAGTGCCGCTTCGTTCACGATCCTGAAGTGAGAGAAGCAGCCATGAAAGAACGCGAGGCCAACGATGGCCGCATGACCATTCAGCAACGCTTGATTCTCAACGATAAGGAGCAAGAAGATTTGACCATTTTGCAGTCCATCCAGTACCTGCGCGAAAAGGGAGCCATGAAGGCTATCCCCAAGGGCCAAGGAAGCGCCGACGCCATGGACGTGGACGTGAAAGAAGACAAGGACAAGAACAAGAAGCCCAACGGATCGAGTCTCCTGCCGGCTGCCCCAGCATCGTTGCCCGAACCCCCCATCAAGAAAGAGGCCAACTCGAGTCGCCGTCATCCGCCGCCGTCAGCCATCCCAGCTGCGAAGGTGGTCAGTAGCCAAGGGGCTGAGCACTACCAGGGCTGGCTTCTGCAGCCATATGGCAGCGGGAACGGCAAGCAGTCTGGAAGCGACGATCTCCCTTGAAACGAACGGGATAGGAAGAGGTACGAGAGCGTTCGTGTCGAGGGCAATGAAATCTGCTCAGTAGCAGGCCATGTGCATAAATTTTGGAGCGAGATCGTGGGAAGGAGTCTTTTATGCGGGTATTAAGATTGCTGTTAAGTTTCTTTCTGTTCGGGGCAGCAGCTATATTGCTGATTGAGGCATAGTTCATGGTAATGACGAATAAATTGTGCATCTTGCATGACATGTTTACAAATTCAAATGCCAGTCTCGGTATCGAAATACATCGCTGCCTGGTGCCAACACCCAAACCCTTGCTGCATGCTATCTCAACCGGGCCCCTGGTTGACCGACTCTCTCCACGTGTAAGCTCGAAAAGGGGAAATAGATCCAAGTGAGAGGGATGAAACGATCAAACTCCGCCGCTAATGAATCGAGGCTAAGGATACGGTAGCAAATGCCATGGCCATTCTTTCCCAACGCCCCAGGTGATGCCCAAACACGGACAAGTAATCAAGCCTTCGTGGTATCAGGGTGCTCCTTGGGCCCCGCCGCCACGTCAGCGGCGGCGCGCTCGCAGCTCCTCCATGGCCTTGCGCTTGCGATCCTCCTTGGCCGCCTTGAGGGTCTTCTCGAGGCGCTCCTCCTCGATGTCTTCCTTGCGGGCGAAATACTCGGCCCTGCGCTCCTCGACGTCGAGCTCGTCCAGGCCGGCCTCCATGTCCGAGGATCCGTCCGACTCGTACCCGTACTTCGGGCCGCCCTCGTCTTCCTCGTCGTCATACTCGATGAAGTCGTCGAGCTCCTCGTCGTAGTCTTCCTCGTAGCGCGAGCGCTTCGACGAGCCCCGAGATATGGGCGCGTTGAGCAGCGCTCCGCCACGGGGCGTCTCCTTCTTGCGGTGGCCCGCTTCCGCGGGCTTGGGCCGCGCGGTGCCGGCGTAGCCCGTGTTGACAAGGGCTGCCTTCTTGACCTTTTTGGCGGCGGCGGCGGCGGCGGCGGCTTCTTCTTCTGCTTCGCGTCGAGAGGTTCCGGTCTTCGATCGGCCTGCCTGGGTGTCTCGAGGGTCCTTCTTGCCCGCCACGCGATGGCCATTCGTGCCGTTTCGGGGAGCGGCCTTTGATGTCCCAGAGTATCCAGCCGCTTGCTTTCCCTTTGCCTGAGCGGAAGTCGGTTTGCCAGGTTGAGGAGTCTTCACGTCCTCCTTGTTCCTGGCTGCTGCTCCCTTTTCGACCTTCTTGTGCTGGATCTTGCCCACCTGACCCATTACGGCCTGGGCCCGTTGCCCTCGCGCGAGAATCTCAGCAAAGGATCCCTTCTTCGGGGGTGCTCTTGGGGCGGCCGGGACTGGTGCCGGGGTATTGTTCGGGCTCGACCGCGCTCCAGGGATGGCGGGCCTGGCTGGCTTCGATATCGCGTTTGCCGACTTGGTCCTGTCGACCGGGGCGGGTTTCGAGCCGTTCAAAGCCGACCGGTGCGATGCAGCGGGCCTGTCGCTTGTCGGGCGCGAGCCGTGGCTCGGCCGTTGCGAAGGCTCGTGGCGAACCGACTTGGAGGCGTTGCCGCGCAAGTCATCGTCGGGCTTCCGCTTCGTCGGTACCTGGCTGCCCCGTGGGAGCGTAGGTGTTCGGGCCGAGCCGGCAGTCGACTGGTCGCCAGTAATCTGAGCCAAAAGGTCTCCGATCTTTTGGACCCGGGGGGTGGTTGGTTGGTCAGTCTCCCACTCTGCTCATGTCCTCAGTCGCGGGTACAAACAAGACATACCGGCATCGTGACCGCCCTGCCCTTGGAAAAAACAGAGGCGTCACCAGAGCCAGACCAACGTCGTGAATTAGAAAAGAAGTATAATATGCTCGTTGAGAAAAGCCAAGACGCTCTCCACCGGGAGCGCTGGGCGACGTGGCGTGCTCAGGCCGACTACCCCCTCATGAAGCGGCGGTTCAGGGCGTCGATCCTTTCGTATCTCGGCGGGAGGCAAGAAAAAACGGCTGGCGTGACAGCGTGGGCGAGCTGCGCACACCAAAAATGGCAAAAGGCGGAGAGAGGGCCTGAGACGCCTTAATAGATGACTGAAGAACGGAAGACCCAAGGATGAACAAAGCAAAAGGGCGCAGGCCAGGAAGAGTCCAATGAGTGATTCAGGCCAACAAAACACCAGCAGGCCCAGCAGACAGGCAGGCATGAGGCCGACAGGAAAGTTTGCGCCACAAAGAGCCCACGAGGCTGAGGCCACGTGATGCTACAAAGCGAGGCCGAGGGATGTGGCGGTGCGCGCGGCATTCGGAGAGAGCGCCACACGCAGCAATGGTGAAGGGGTGGGGGGAGCGAGGAGGAGGGGCAGTAGTCGGTACGTACCCGGGTACGCCTAGGCTCCAATTTTGCCCTTCTAGCTGCACGCTCAGCACAGCAAGCGTGCCCCACGCGCCCTAACAATTTGCTCGCCTAATCACATTTTTGGCGCCCACAGATGTAAAATTGTCTGCAGCCGGGCCAACTTTTCAACCTCGACCTTTTTGTCTACCAAACCACCAAGAGTCAACCAGAACTCGAAGGCTTCAGTCTCCGCCCAACTTGCGGTTAAATTGATTGATTTCTCGTGTTCCTCTTCGATCACTCCAACTGTGAGTTCCTCGCCCCTGCCGCGCTCCATCGCGCCCAATGCGCTGCGCTGCCGCCGCCGTGGAGGCGATACGGGCATGCGCCTTCCTCGGGACGCGATCGAGCCTGTCCGGAACCATCTCCCGCTGACCACGAGAATCTGAACGCGCAGTCACCACTTTCAAAATGAAGCACCTCGCAGCTTACCTCCTCCTCGGCCTTGGCGGCAACGCCTCCCCCTCGGCTGCCGACGTCAAGAAGGTCCTCTCCTCCGTCGGCATCGAGGCCGATGACGAGCGCCTGAACAAGCTCATCGCTGAGCTCAAGGGCAAGGACGTCAGCGAGGTACGACGCCCCTTCGATGCGCCAATAACCTTTTCGCGCGCGCGCGCCCCTTGTCTTCAAGACACGAAAAAAGGGAAGAGAGAGCAAGATGCTAACAGACCCCGCAGCTCATTGCCTCCGGTTCCGAGAAGCTGGCTTCCGTCCCCTCTGGCGGTGCGGGTGGCGCCCCCGCCGCCGGTGGTGCTGCTGCTGGCGGCGCCGCTGCCGCCGCCCCTGCCGAGGAGAAGGAGGAGGAGAAGGAGGAGTCCGACGAGGATATGGGTTTCGGTCTGTTCGACTAAGCGCCTTCCCACGAGGGATCCGCACGGTTATGACGCCCAACGACAGCTTTCGGGAATGCTTCGGGCGGGTTACGCGACTGTTCTTGCATGTCTCCGGCGTGAGAGGATTGGTTGCTTGTGGACAGGGTTGCGGGCGGGAATACGGCCGGCATTTTAGACCTTGTTCATGGAAATGACAACTCGAGCTTTTCGAAGGCAATGCTTTCAGTCCGACCTCTAATTAATGACGTGAGATCCGCATCCAACCCCGGTCACCTCAAAGCCCGGGGGGTCGACATGGACAGAGACGCCCGACGGAGTGCTCTCAAAGAGTGATGCATTCGTGTGAACTGGCACTCAGTTGAGCTGCCGTATCTATTGTGTCGCTGGTGGACTTTGATCATCCACGTCTAGTCTCCGTCTACCTCAACTTCCACGATTATCGTACCAGCTTATTGCATTTTCGACTTGGATGTTGTGCCTGAAGGCAGCAGACCGCTCTCCATCAGAAGCCTCCAGAGGCACCACAAATAGCATAGCGCAAAGCCAGCTGCGCCGACTCCGACGTTTGCCACCACCCACAGATCAGGCTTCCCCGCCGGTGGTTTGACGAATGCATCAACGGCATGCCAAACGCCCATGGTGATGTAAAAGGCCCCATGGAGCAAGGCCGTCGCCCACTGCATGCGCTTGGAACGACCGTCCTGAACCTCGAAAGGCGCACTCCACGACGTTGGAGGAAGCCCCAAGAGATATGCCCATAGCAGCGACAAGACCGCGTAGGGAACCCGGAGGTCCACGCGGCGCAGCAGCGGAAACATTGTCCAGGCACCTAGCAGGTTCGCAAAACCGACCCAGGACCGAGTATTTCCGTTCATGCCTTGCTTCCCGGCGAGCAACAGAGTCATCGGCATCAAGGGCAAAAGAACGCTCTTCTCGTGAACCTGGTAGCTGAACAAGAAGAAGCCCCAGGCTGTTGCCGCAAAAGCGAGAGGCATCGTTGTTTTCCGCGGTCGCAAGAACAAGACGACATTGGGCGGGATGATGGCGGCGAGTGTCGCTCCGAGCGCTGCCCTTTGCAGAAGCGCAGGAGGGAGATTGCGAAGCTTGAAGGCAACATTGGCCGCGCACCAAAAGTTGGCCACTTTGTCTTCGAACAAGCCCCTCGAAAAGGGAAATATCCTGTGCACCATCTGCACCATCTGCTGAACAACTGCGTAGTAAACGGTATGGGTATGGGTATCAAAATACTGATTCAGGAAAGGAAACAGAGGCAGGGGTGGCGGAGGGCCGTCCAGATCCGGTCGCGGGTCGAGGCCCCGATGCCTATCATACAAGGTTCCCAAGACTAGTGGAAGCACCAAGACGGCGAACGAGATGAGTGTGACGAGAGCAATGGCGAGTAGTCTGGTAATGTTGATGGTGGGAAAGACGCACTTGCCCAAGAGGTAGGCGAAGACGCTGAAGGCGTAGTACAAGGCCATCTGCTTGAAGCCTAGGGCCGCGACAAAGAAGACTGCCGCCCACAGGTACCGGTCGGCAAGCAAGCTGGACATGCTCGCAAGGACGAGGCCTAGCATGACTGTGTTGTATTGAAAGTGGACGTGGTCGATGAGAATCGTTGATGGCTGCATGAGGATCGCGACCAATGCCACAGAGCTCGTCCAAGAAGCGACGCCGTTGAGTCGGCTATAACGCCGCACAAAGACGACGACGGCCGGGATATAGGTGAGATATTCGGACACGATGACCGTTGCCCTCATGAATATCTTCAATGTCGGGTCGTCGGAGCCGCGGGAGGTGAACAAGGCGAACCAAACCGGGTCGATGAGGGCGCCAATCTTGCCCATGACCCAGCTATGATAGGCCGTGAGCGGCGGGTAGTCAAGACCCCACCATTGCAGGTCGTGAAAGTACCATTGCGAAATCGGGAGGTGCGTCGTGATCTCCATCCAGTGCCGCTGTGCTTCGTAGTCGCCAAACATGGGTGGCCGTTGGAAGCCTGCGTGCAGGCGCGGCTGGTCAGCTTCTGTTTCGCGAGACAAGGAGCGAGCGCCTTGGGCCATACCAGAGTAGCCCCAGAGACCGGCAGCCCAGCGGAAGAGCCCGACGACCATGAGGATGAGCGGGAGCACCTCCCACTGCGACGAAGAGCTGCGCGCGGGCCAGAGGAACGCAGACAGGGGAAAGGTGGGCGTCCGGACGAGCGCCTCGGAGCGCGTTCGCGCGATTGCGTCGGCGCCATTGCCGGGCTTCTTGGGCTTGCGCCGGGCTTTGTGCGGCGAGGGACTGGCCATTGCCATGGTGTCACCGCATCGACGGAGTCGGTTGCAAGGTGGTGGCGCTCATGGAGCAGCCGGAAATGCGGCCGTGGGTTGAGGATGCGAGCCGCTCGCTTGCTTTGGAGCTGTAGTTCTCTGGGTCGGCACTAATAAGTGTCCTGTTGGAAGGGGAAGTGGGCTCCTGGAGGCGAGGCAATGCACTGTCCAAGGCACTGTAGCGCAGCGCTAAGATGTCTGCAAATACACAGTATGAATAGTGGAAACTTTTACCGTGGGCCTATGATGCCACTGGGCTGCCACCCGCCAGGCCAAGCTCCAGAAAGCCACCTAACCTAGACTCGCTTCAGTCCAGTGTCGCTTCAGACATTCCAACATGGCATGCTTTCACTCTCGATAGTCATATATGACACTTATTGAGCCTTCAAGATGCCGTTCCCATTTATTCTGCCTACCACGTCGGCATTCTCCTTCTCGTCCTGCTTCAGCTGTGACTCTCATCCGTCACTACCCATCCACGCCAGCACCCAGCGAGGGGTCATGCGAGATGCCCTCAAGAAACACAAGCGCTTGCCTCCAGCCTCGCGATCCGGCGATCTCGCCATCGTTATAGCCAGCCTGGACGGGTACATCCCCTACCTTCTCGCCGTGGACGCCGGCGTGAGCTCTAGCGCTCTCGTTGGCGGGGAGAGCATCAATGTCGTCCTGAAGACGGCGCCGGCCATTAGCTGGCGGCCGACGTTGTCCGGCGATATTGTCCCGGGGAAGGAACGGCCGCGGGTCAAGATCAACTCGTTGGAGTACGAAATTTTCTTTGTTCTATCAACGCTCGCATTTGCCTACGTCTCTACCGCGAGATCAATACTTCAGCCGCTATACGTCATCAATGGGGAATTCATCGGCTCGACGGAGAGGACAGCAGCTATCCAAACGGCAAATAAGCACCTTCTTGATGCCGCCTCGCTGTATGACTACCTTGCAAACCGGAGCGAGCAAATATCCAGCACCCCGCCCAGCGTGGACGTGGCCCCGACCACGGCCCGCGGCCTGGCGTCTCTGGCGCTGGCCGAGGCAACTCTTCTTGCAGTCACGAAAGATGACCCGTATCCCGCCGCCGTTGCGCAAGATAGGAACAAAAACGACAAGGAGTGGATGTTCAAGTCGCCGGATATTCCCAAGACAAAGGCCCACTTGAATGCCCGTCTCTGTCTCGCGGCGTCGGACCACGCAGCCAAGGCGGCTTCACTGTGTCAGTCTGCGGGCACCGGCACCGGCAAGATGAGCCAAGCCGTGACCAAATACATTGAGGACCTTCGACGGACAAGCCGAGCCAAGGCTTGCAGGTTCTTCGGCATCCACGCGGAAATCGATGGCAATACGGCCGAGGGCATCGGCTGGCTCCGTGCGGGCTTCGCAGCGCTCGGCGTCGAACCCAAAGACAGGGACGGCAAGAAAGGGTTGAGTTTCAGCCGGCTCAAGAAGGACCTGACGGAGAAGAGGGAAGACCGGCGTGTCGAGAAGGAAACGGCCTGGGGTGTCGATGCTGGTCGGCTAGAGGAAATGAGGATCCTCGAGATGCTTGACGCGAAGTGGAACAAGATCAATGACACTGTAAGCCCCGTCCCATTGACGATTTGCGGGCAACAATGTGCACTGGCTGATCCAGGTCGCAGATGAACACCCAGCTGATACCACCTGTCAATTCGCTCCTCGCCAAGATGCCCTCGGGGCGCGAGATTTGCACCTTACGGCCGTACCAGCCCCCAGTCCTGGAAAGAGACGTTCTGGAGGCTATGCGATCTCCTCCAGACGGAGAAGATGACTTAGGCCACGAGTTGAGCTCCGACGACGAGGCTCATGGCAGTCCAGCCATGCCCGTGGGAGCCTACCCTGGAACATCGGTAGACTATGGGCGGACGAGCTCCACGCCCGGAAGCAGTACGTATTATTAACAAGGCATATACCGAACTAGGAAATCAAGGAACCGAAGCGTGCTATTATGTAGTTTTAAGTCAAGGTCTACTTATTATGCATTATTAGGGGCATGCCGCTCCTACCGAGCAGGCCTTTTCTCCATAAATCCCTAGCCGAGAAAACCAAGCGAAGAAACGAAAAAAAGCATCAAACTTTTTGAGCCTGTCCCTTTATCCAGTGTCGTTATGCGTCATTCCTTGGCCGTCGTTTCGAGAAGTGCTGCGGCGGCGGGTAGTCTTCGCGACTACTACTGCGTCGGCTGAGGAGCCCAGGCGGTCATGAACCCAGACTCGTCCTTCCAGGCAGTCATTTTGCCGTCGTCGACCTTCCAAGCCGTCATTTTACCGTCATTGTCCTTCCACGCAGTCATCTTGCCGTCGCTCTCCTTCCAGGCAGTCATCTTGCCATCGTTCTCCTTCCACATGGTCATCTTACCGTCACTGTCCTTCCAGGCAGTCATCTTGCCATCGCTGTCCTTCCAGGCGGTCATCTTGCCATCGTCTTCCTTCCAGGCAGTCATCTTGCCGTCGTCGCTCTTCCAGGCAGTCATGAAGCCGGACTTGTACGCCGGCGTCGTGTTCTGCTCGTCTCGCTTCCAGGCGGTCATGTAGCCGTCGTCAGACTTCCAGGCCGTCATGAAGCCGTCGTCAGACTTCCAAGCGGTCATGAAGCCGTCGTCGTCCTTCCAAGCGGTCATGTAGCCGTCGTCGAGCTTCCAGGCCGTCATCTTGCCGTCTTCTTGGCGCTTCCACGC
The DNA here is from genome assembly GCF_022605165.1 of Purpureocillium takamizusanense. Lineage (NCBI taxonomy): Eukaryota > Fungi > Ascomycota > Sordariomycetes > Hypocreales > Ophiocordycipitaceae > Purpureocillium > Purpureocillium takamizusanense. The sequence goes on along the minus strand of NC_063081.1, from coordinate 287,274 downwards.
GGTCATGTACCCCTCATCGGACGCCACACTCTTGGACGTCGACGTCGAGCTCGGGCAGGGAGGCGTGCTGAGCGCCCAGGGCTTGCAGTCGGGGATGCAGCTGCGCGTTCCAGTCCAGAAAGTGTCAGCGCTCCTGTTTCCTGCGAGCCTCGGCAGCGGAACGAACGGGGTTCTAGACTTACCCGCCATAGCGGATGCCGCACTCGTTGATGGCGTCAATGCAGATGATGCGCGTGTGGCAGTCATCCTCAGGGGCGGTCGTTGGCGTCACCGGAGGAGCCGTGATCGTCGACTTGTCGGAAGACGTGGCGGGGCACGGGGCGGGAGTCGGAGACGGCTGGGAGCACGGGTTGTAGCACCTGCGAACGAATTGTCAATAGAGTGCTCATTCATCGATTCAAGTCGAATCACAGGGGGAGAGAAAAGGAGAGGGCGAAAGAGAGCGTACCCGCCCCAGACCACGCCGCACTCGCTCATGCCGTCGATGCAGACGGACTCATCGAGGCAGGTGGATTCAGTGTGTGTAGGTCGAGGCACCGCGCTGGCTATGCCAGCGAGGGCAAAGACGAGTCCCGCTGCAGTCTTCATGTTTTCTGCGAGGTAGAATTGCTGAAAAGAGAGAGAGAGAAGACGAGATAATTTGTGTAAGTCGTTGGCTCAAGTACAGGGGAGACTGGTCGTGCACTGATCTGTGGCCAAGTAGGCAAGTATGTTGTTGAGCCTCAGGGTTGTTTTGTCACTGCTGATGTCGACTTCCAAGTCTGAGTGAGGCTTTTGAACACGGCGGCACGCTACGCTTTTATATCTGATTTGCACCAACCCCCTCGGACAGTGGCAAAGGTCTTACAGAAAAGTCTAGACTGTGTGAAGTTTTCACTTACACCATCGTGATACCAGCCTCGGGCCTCGCCAGACCACCGCCGCCGTCGTCCTCGCCGAAGTGCAGATCCGACGCTGCCCGCCCATCAACAATGTCGAGCGAAGCTTGCGCCCGCTGCATTGTCCTGCTGGCCCAGCCGGCCTCGCATCGCATGTCATGTCATGCAATGCAACCACATGGGGGCCCTGCAGAGGCATACCCGTTGTGCCCTTTGTCTTCCCTTTTTTTTTTTTTTTACGTCTTGGTTGCCACCCTGAGAGAAATCGACCCATCCCTACTACTGGCACCCGATGAGCCCGCGTCCGGGAGGGAAAAGTTTGTTGTGCAAGCCGCATGGTGGTGTAGCCAGGGCGAGCGACATGGAGGATCGCCGCACAAGTGCCGGGGCAACATGAACGCTGGGCTCGCTTGCTCTCGATCCCGCGCCGTAGCAAACGGCGAGGAACAGAGGATTGGTAACTCGAGGAGACGCTTAGCAAACTTCGTTTTTGTCGGTGTGCGAAACTGAATTTCCAATGGTAAACGTGACGTGCTGTGCCAAACGCCTCGCCCCCGGCTACGAAACTATCGTGAGATACTCCCGACTGCAACCCATCGTAGGTGCACATGCTACGGCTGTGCTGCCCCCCGTCAAGTCTCTGCAAAAATCACTCTTACCTACAGCGTGGATCGTAGTAACTTCATACATTGTAAGCTCGGCATTCTACTGGCTCTTTGTAATAATAACGTTTAGTTTGATTCCTCGTATGCACGTCCTGCGATCGAAGCCGTCGACTGGGCTCCCCTGAGTTCGATATTATGGAGACACAGCTTATACACGTACATGCACTGACACCCGCCTCTGCCCTGCCAGACCTTAAGCCGGCGGGCGGGCTATTCTTGACCGACCTGCTGCTGATCCAACGGCCGACCGTCAGACTAGAACGTTGATGGATTTTTCTTCTCCTCCGTCGCGGAATATTTACCCCTGCGGCATAAGTGCTGCTGTAGTAGTATCGTACGTAGGATGTGCCGCGCCTGCAGGAACGTTTGCATCTGGGCTGCGCCTACTACTACTACCGCTAGTACTAGGTAAAGGACTGAAAAAGGCCCCGATGCCCGGTTCCCAGCCCCAGGGTTGCATCGTGGCGAAACAAGCTTGGCCCCGGCACGACGAACAACGAGCAGCTACCTACCTATGCTATGCTATGCTATGGGTCGGTCGGTCAGCGGTCGTCCCATGACAATCGATCATGTATGTATGTACTGCGGGCTCATACGTGCATAATTCTTGAGACCCCGCTTGCACCGCCAGGTGGCGGCGGCTGCGGCGGCGGCTATGCCTTCCTCCTCGGAACTGGAACTGCGGTGTGAATTGGGGATCTACGTCGTCCAGCTAAGAGTTATTCAACACCTACGTCAATGCAAAGACTGAATAGCCGATCGATCGCCAACAATCTCGTATTCTTCTCGTCATGTATTCGTCAACCTGACCAGGTTTCATGTGGGCAAAGCAGCAGCTGCCGGATCGTCGGGAGGAGCCCAGGGCGAGGGGAGGCAATACCGAATGATGTGCAGGGTCTTTGCCATCGCGCTGCCCAGCGTCCAATGTCACTCTGCGCGGGAGAGCCAGCCTCTGTGTGTGTGTGTGTGTGTGGTCTCTGTTATGCTAATGCCCATGGCCTCCCGAGCCGCGCTGCTGCATAGGTACATAGGTAGGTAGGACCATGCGGGCTACATGCACCCTGAAAATCTCGCTCGTCATGAATGGCCCTCCCACCGGCCGGACCCGGAGCAGGGAGCACTCCCGTACCCAGCAGTTCGCGACGACGCATCCTCTGGGCTATCGGCGGCTTAGACGCGGCATTGTTGCGTCGGAGACGTTCGAGAAAAGTCGCCGCAGAGCTGTTCCATCGACTGATGTATCGACCGACAGACATGTGAGGCACACGAGTGGCCCAGAGTCGACCGCGACTCTCGGGCCAAACGTCCCGACCCGCCATCGTGGCCGACGACTCCGGCGTAACATAGAAAAAAAAATTGCTATTCTGCATCAGACATTCGACGTACAACACCGTCCATGCTTATACACGGGACCGTAGTCCCTGCGGTCCCGTCCTGGAACCGTTTCTCCGTCCCATCCCGCGGTTTTGTATACCATAACCTTCCGACCCGCAGCAAAAGAACCAGTCGGTAAACGTCTAATGCCACCCATCTTCGCCACTGAGAGAAAAGGAACCTCCCACGCCCTCGCCGCCACTGCTCTGAGCGCCTTATGCGCCGAGCGCCATCTGCTTCTTGATCTCAGCGATGGCCTTGCCGGGGTTCAGGCCCTTGGGGCAAGCGCGTGTGCAGTTGAGGATGGTGTGGCACCGGTATAGGCTCATGTTGTTTTCCAGGTTGCTCTTGCGCTCGGCCTTGCGCTCGTCTCGCGAGTCGGCGAGCCATCGGTAAGACTGCAGCAGAATGGCGGGGCCGAGGTACTCCTCCGCGTTCCACCAGTACGAGGGGCACGACGTTGAGCAGCAAGCGCACAGGATGCACTCGTACAGACCGTCCAGCTTCTTGCGGTCCTCCTTGCTCTGGCGGTATTCCTTGCCCTGCATTCGGTCAGTATCCTCTGCGCCAACTAATCATCTTTCATCTTATGCGCGTTCCACGTACATCTGGCGCCGGCGTGTCGCGCTGCAGGTACGGCTTGATCGACTTGTACTGCTTGTAGAAGTGCGTCAAGTCGGGGACCAGGTCCTTGACGACGTAGGTGTGCGGCAGAGGGTAGAGCTTGACTTCGGAGGCGGACTCGGCGGGGATTCGGCCTGCGGAGAACGAGCGTTAGTCGAGGCGCTCGGGTTTACATGGGGGAGCGCAGAGACGCGGCCGATGCTGATGCTCGAAGACTTACACAGGCAGGCCAGGGTGTTTTGGCCGTTAATGTTCATGGCGCAAGAGCCGCAAATACCCTCACGACAGCTGCGTCGGAAGGTCAGGGTCGGGTCAAGCTCATTCTTGATGCGGACCAGGGCATCAAGAATCATGGGTCCCGTCTTGTTGAGGTCGAGCGTGTAGGATTGCATGCGCGGCTTCTCGCTCGGCGTGTCGGGGTTCCATCGATAGACGGAAAAGGTCTTCATGCGCGGCTGCTGCTCGGCCGGCGCGTCGCTGACCGAAGCCATTGAGCGGGTGAAGACGGCACCGGGGCGCATGGCCATCGTCCGAACGGACGAGCCGAGAATTCGGGTCGAGGAAGAGCGGAGAGCGGCCATTGTGGGCGCGTTGTTTCGGAGGACGAGGGAGGACGAGGAGAGGCGTTTCCACGTGTGCCGAGGGGGAACCAGCTGCACGGGTGAAGTCGCAAGCTAGTGTAGAAGATATATGGAGGGATCGAGCGGAGAAATCGAGGTAGTTGATGAGATTCCGACGCACGAGGCGCGCTGGCTGAGACTACCTCTGAATTGTCTCGTCGGGGGGGGGGATCACGGCGACACGGACAGGGTGGCGTGAGGTCGTAATCGTCATGAATTTGGGGGAGCAGAGCACAAGTAGCCATCCTCGGTTATTGGAAGACTGGAGCGGCTCACCTCCGGGGGCCAATCAGAGGCGCGACATTGTCAATTCGGCTAGGAAGGAGAAAGCCGGGTCCGATGCTTGTGAAGATGCGGAACGACTTCGGATAACAATTCTGCGTCCCGTGATGCTCCATGCCTGCCGCTTAGGTAATACGATCGGCGCCCGGGGCCCAGCTTCGCCGATGGGACTTGGAATTTCCTATTTTTACGGCTTGTGCCGGGCCGGCCAGGTCGGTCTGCCGCTGCCGCCGCCACCGCCACCGCCGCAGGGTTGGGGGACTACGTACTAATGTACTCCGTAACTACCTAGTACGGAGTACTGTGCCAATTGAACTGCGCGTCTTGGGTGGACCTCCACTGACCCAACACAACACCCCGTCCCGGCGGGGGGGGGGGGGGTTCCAGCTTCCAGTTCTTACAGTGGCATGGCTCCCCGTAAGAGTCCCTTGGGCACCCCCTAACCCCCTACGGATGGCACCTCAGCCCACAGAGCTACAGTGGGTGTACTAAGAATGGAACTTATCCATGGGAAGCCACATTGGCAGCCCTAGATTTTCTCACCATCTGGCTTCCTCCGAGACCCAGACCCAACATGTCACAGCATCCGCGTCGTACATGACTGTCCGAGCGCCTTGCTCAACGACTGCTCGAGCCGGGAGACGCTTGCTTGGACCCTACTATCTGTTCCGGTGACGAAGCGACCCGGCGGCGCATCGCGTCTCGCCCTCCGCTGCCCCATGGCTGCATCCAGCGCCAGAGCGGCCGCCTCAACAACATGGCGAGCTTCCTCTACTACTAGAGGTAGTGGCCCTTCTTCTCGCACCTTTTCTCGCGGGGCGGTCCGACTGATGCCCACGTCTACAGTCCCGTTACTACGCCGCGCGAAAATGGCACCGCCCGTGGCCTCCGCCTGCAACGCGGGCGCCCCGTGGACGCCGTCACGGCCGTCCTCAACCTCGTCGTCGTCGTTCGCGACAAACCCCCGATTCTCCTACAACATCGCCGCCTCCTTCATCGCCAAGGACCGCCCGTACGACCCGTCCACACACGTGTTCCACTTCAACCCCTACAACCGCATCCAGCCCCCGCGGCAGCGTCGCCGCTCCTCCCGCCCCGACTCGGGCCACGACGCATTCTTCGTCTCGCGCGTCAACGACTCGGGCGCCGTGGCGTTTGGCGTCGCCGACGGCGTCGGGGGGTGGACGGACTCGGGTGTCGACCCGGCCGACTTCTCCCACGGCTTCTGCGACTACATGGCGGCGGTGGCCTACGAACACGACGGCGCCGAGAGCCCGCCCCTGACGGCGCGCCGGTTGATGCAAGGGGGCTACGACGCCGTGTGCAACGACAAGAGCCTACACGCGGGCGGCAGCACGGCGTGCGTCGCCATCGCCGCGCCGGACGGGACCCTGGACGTGGCCAACCTCGGCGACTCGGGGTTCCTCCACCTGCGGCTCAACGGCGTCAACGCCTACTCGGAGCCGCAGACGCACGCCTTCAACACGCCCTTTCAGCTCTCCCTCATCCCCCCGCGGCTCGCCGCCCGCATGGCCGCCTTTGGCGGGACGCAGCTCAGCGACCTGCCCCGCGACGCCGACGTGACGCAGCACTACCTGCGGCACGGGGACGTCCTCATCTTCGCCACCGACGGCGTCCTAGACAACCTCTTCAACCAGGACATCCTCCGCATCGCCAGCCGCGTCATGGTCTCGAGCGGCGCCTGGCAGATGACCGAGGCCGGCGGCGTCCGCTGCGCCGACTCGATAGACGCCCTAACGCGGGCGCGGGCGCGGGCCGGCGGCGACCGCGGCTCTCCCGGCGAGGCCACCACCACCACCACCACCACCACCACCACGCCGGAGCGGACCGTGACGCTCCAGAGCCTGCTGGCGACGGAGCTCGTCGGGGCGGCCAAGAGCGCCAGCGTCAACACCAAGATAGACGGCCCCTTCGCCAAGGAGGTGCAAAAGTACTATCCGCACGAGCAGTGGCGCGGCGGCAAGGTCGACGACATATGCGTCGTCGTCGCGGTCGTGTCCGAAGATTCGGCCGGCGCCAAGAGCAAGCTTTGAGAGCACAAGCTTCAAGAGCTTGTTGGCGCTGAGCCGCCCGCGGGAACAACAGTGGCGCAGGGGGATCATCACCATCAGCATATAGACAGCATCACGCAAGTTTTTTTTTTTATGAATTAGCCCGTAGGGTTGCTCTTGGGAGCCCTTGGCTTGGGGGCGTCTTTACTTTGAGTAATTCAAGCATGGGGAATGAGAATACGATGATGATTCTATCGCACGAAGTGGGACATCGGGATGGATCGTGACTGGCTGTAGCAGGGCCATCTGCTTCACATTCTCGCCCTTTTTCCCCCCTTTCGACGTCGATGCGTTTATATTATACAGGTAGGCTCTTCCCATGCACGACACGCAATCACCAGCGGTCAAAGCCCCGGAGTAACTATCGGCGATCCTGGACAAAAAGTCAGTCACCACCAAAACCATCATCTCTCCTCTCACCAAGGGGGACCAGCCACACAGCCGCAAAAAAAGAAGAAGAAAACGTACCTCGCAACCAGCTTCTTCGCCGACACCTTATTGTCCCTCAAGTCCTTGACGCCCTGCAGCACCCCATCCAGCCCGCCCGGCAGCACCTCGACGGGATGCGGCCTCAGCCTCCCGTCGGCGAGCAGGCGCTCGACGTAGCGGTAGAACCAGCACGCAAAGTCCCTGTCCGCGCGCGCCCGCTCCTCGCTCATCCACGGGTGCTTGCGCCCGTACGCGCTGGCGACGAACGTCAGGGACCAGGCGACCCCGTCCGGCCACTGCCACGAGTCGTCCATCTCCGCGCTCAGGTCGAGCATGTTGATTAGCATCATCTTGTTCTTCTTCCTTTGCCCGACATGGCCCTCGCCTTCGTTACCACCACCGCTGCCGCTGCTATCGCACAAGCCGACGAGAATGTCGCTGATGACCTTGTGGCTCCCAAAGTCGGACACCGCGTCGAGTGCATGGCGGAACGGCGGCTGCTGCTGCTGCTGCTGTCCCGGGGCGTGCGCCTTGACCGTCTCGATGACCCGTTGCGCCACGTCGCCGTCGCGGTAGCCAATGATGTGCGTCGCGGCATCCAGCGAGCGGACGTACTCGATGCCCTTGCCCGCCACTGCGACGATGGGACTCAGGTTGCTGAGCTTGGCGAGCTGCAGCGCGTACGCGCCCACCGCCGTCGAGCCCCCGTATATGAGCACACCACCCGCGGTGCCTTCTTCCTCCCCCTCCCCGTCCCCGTCCCCCCCTCGCCGCGCCGGCACGCTCGTCGGCAGGGGCAGCCGGAGGGCCTGGTACAGCGCAATGGCCGCCGTCATGGCCGCCAGGGGGATGCCCGCGCCCTGCTCGAACGAGACGTTGGGCGGCAGGCGAAACGTGGTCGAGCTCGGCGCGACGGCGTACTCGGCGAAGCCGCCGCCCGGCTCGCCGATGCGGTGGAACGCGGCCACGCGGTCGCCGGGTACTCAAAGGCCTCCTCGCCGACTGCCTCGACGAAGCCGGCGATGTCGTCGCCCACGTTGAAGGCCTCGTCCTCCGTGCGGTCCTCGGTGTGCTACACGAGGCGGGATCTCGGTCATCAAACGGGCCAAAAAGTCATATACAAGTGTCGAACGTCCAAGTCAGACTATGTATGCGCTATGCGCTTTGTTTACCTTCCAGTCCTTAGGGTTCAAGCCGGCCGCGACGACCTTGATGAGGACTTGATCCGGTCCCGGTGTGCTTTGGGAGAGGGAACATTCAGTTAGCGGCCTTGTCGGGGGCAAGCAAGGCTGTTGAGTGAAAGCATCTCGGACAAAGAACCTGCATTCGAACGCAAAGATTCCTTTATAGACGGCGCAAAGCATGGATTTAACAGACAAGGCATGTACGGAATGTCAACCTTGCGGCGCAAAGCGGTAAATTCGGGATCACCGTAGAGGGCCAGCTCTTCCATCTTGCCATTGTGTGACGATGCCTGAGCCATGGTAGTTGAGTTTTCCCGTTCGTGCCATTCTCACCGAATAATATGCTACTACTGTGTTGTGAGAAGCAGTTGCCATCAGACATTTGAGGCCCATGCGATATTTATCAAGATCGAGTTCAACATGTCGTTAGAGGAGGCTGCTCCGCAGCTGGTTTATTGGCTGCCTGAACACCCAGCATACTCGGTGCCTGCTTCTGCCAACCCGACGGGGCCAGTCGTATCCATCAAAATCGCTGCCGTTGGGTCTCTTGCATAGTGCGCTGCATGCCGAGCTGACCTCGCTTCGACATAATCGGAAGGTGCAGTGTATAATATTGAGGGCGGCCGAGATGGAGTCCTTGACCAACAAGTGGTGCCTGTGACATCCGCCAGCGCCGCAATGCTGCATCGCAAACCCGTTGGTTTTCGAAAAGGCACGTCAACATGGGTCCTGAGACACCAGGTTTCCTTGTCTCCAGCCTAGGACGGGACAGACGTGTTATCCAACGACCTGCAGCACCCCCGGCTGGAAACTGCTTGAGTGATGGACCCCGGTGTGGACTTCAATGCTGGTGTTGCCTCGCCGTGCGGAGATTCCAGAGACCAGCAGCCGGTGCGGAGCGAAACCACAACGTGTGTTGGCCCAACGCCTCGCGTCGGATGTTCCGCATAGGCAGACCCTCGGATTTCACTCCTCGGATTTGGCACTTTTCCCTATGTCGGTGCCTACTTCTTCGTTCTCTCAGCAAGTCGGGGGACTTCCGTCTCATACTGCAGCTCCAGGCAGACAGGTCGTCTTTTGGCATCCGAGGCGTTGTAGTCCCCCCCTGGTGGTCATCAAGTCGGCATCCATCTTCTCAGCCAAAGTGCTCGCGCTCGACATGATGCGTCACCGCCGTCTCGTCGCCCTCAAACGCTTCACAGACGGGACACCGGACGACAGGCGGCAGCCCCGCGTCCGACACATCCTCCTCCTCCACCCGCCGCCGCCGCTCCCCGCCCGTGGCGGCCGCGGCGTCTTCATTGTCGGGCAGGAGCGCGGGCATGAAATCCGCCAAGCTCCTCGCCGGCGGACCCTCGGGGAACTCGTCCAGCTCGCGCCTCACGTCCGTGTAGCGATGGGTGAACCTGCCCGCTGACAGAGGGGGAGCGGCGACGCGGTTGTTGTTGTTGTTGTTGCTGCTGCTGCCTGCCTCCTCGCCGTTCCTGCCCCAGGAAGGGAAAGAAGAAGAATAAGAAGAGGCAGCAGTGGTGGTGGTGTTGTCGGCCATGCGCTGCACGCGGCCGACCTGCCCGCCCCGCAGGCGCACCTTGATGCCGCGCGGGTGGTCCCCCCGCGTGAGCAGCTCGGCCACGATGCCGGCCGTCTCGCGCCCCGTGGGCTGGTCCTCCTTGAGCACGACGTGGACCGACGCCCCCGGGACGACCTGCCGGAGGGTCGGCACCGTGCCGGCGGCCTGCTGCGGCGTGGCGGGGGTGTAGTAGCGGTAAGGCCGACCACCGCGGCTTGGGCGGGAGTTGTTGTTGTTGTTGTTGTTGGTGGCGGTGGCGGTGGTGTCTTGCTGCTGCTGCTGTTGCGTGCTGCTGCTGCTGCTGCTGCTGGCGCCGGTGGGGGTGGTACTGGGCTTGTTGCTGCCGCCGTGATGGCGGTTTGGCCGCGGCTGCCGGTTGCGTGGCCGGTTCATAGCGGGCGTGCACGCTTTCGGATGCGCGGTTGTACGTGATGTGCGGTGGAGGACTGATGCGATGATGGATGGTAGTGGTGGTGGTGGTGGTGAGTGAGTGAGATGGATGTATGAAGTACGAAGCCTGTTTGGTGGTCAAGCTTTTGGAGCGGGAGCACCACCCAAAGACCCGCAACCACAGGCGGTCCTCAGCTATAGTATTCTACTTTGCGGTCGTAGTCCAACACCAGCCATCAACTCGCACGTTTACACTTTGGGCCCGCCGTGTGACTTTAATGTATGTTTCTTGATCCGGAAATTTCGAATAAATTTCATCGTTCTACGATGTACGTATCATAGAACGGCGGAAGTTATTTCGCCCAATAACTCGCCCCCCGTGACGTTGCTACCGAACCACCGATCACGTCCTATCCACCCTACTGTCTTCGCCTTAAAAGCATCCATCGCAGCCCTATACAAGTGGAGTGACGCCTGCGTATCCGTACAGTGTGTGACAATGACAGACATGTCCAACAGCACCAGAAAACAAGCCATCGTGATGGCGAGCATCAGTCCAAACAGCTTCCTTCCACCCCGTGACGTAGCCCTCCTCGTCACCCTCGGCGTGCTTGTCGTCGTCGTCGTTTCCGAAGGTGAGCCCCGCATCGTCGGCAGGGTTCTCGACGTACGCTGGCGGAGCTTCTCTGAGTGCGAGGTCCGGCGTGCCGCCGAAGCCTTCCTTCGAGCCGGAACCGTCGCTGAAAGTACGATTATCGCTTCGCTGCCAGCTCCTTTTCGGGGACGATCTGTGCCATGCTGCGACACAACAGAGGGCCTTTGGCGCCCTGGCCACAGCTCAAAAGGCTGCGGCTCAATCGGCGGAAGATCTGCCACTCGGTGAGACAGATTTAGTAGGACCGCGGAAACAGATCCAATAGGCCGCGCAATGCTGTCGTCCTGCGAAACGCTGCCGTATACAAGGCGCAGCTTGCGAGGCCCATCCACGGTAGCAATGCCACAGTGGTGCTCCGTTGCGTAGCGACGCCCTACTCTCCAATCCGTCGGAAATGGCAATTTCTTGCCAACGGCGATCCTTCTCCAGTCCTGCGAAACCGAGATGCGGAGGGTTGGCTGCATGCTGGTGGTTATCCTGCCCCGCCAGCGGCGGGCGCGAAGGATCACCATCCGCACTCTGGCGGAGCGACGCTCGCAACGGCCGCGCAAACCGGCGGTCGCTTTCTGCTGCATTCTATTACGTCGATTGATAAACCGGGGGACATCCTTATGTTTCCCAGGGCCCGAAAATATCCGTCATCCACGTCATGTCGTTGAGGTCGAATCCCGGCCCAATGATGTGGCTGGGGTCCATCATCATCTTCGGCTCCAACGGCGGCATGGCGTTCAACGGCTGACTCGTCTGGCTGGTCGGGGTCGGCAGATTGTTGTTCAATATATGAGCCAACGCCGGCTCCCAAAAGTTCCTCACGTTTCGCAGGATCCTAGCGCCCTTGAGGAAGACGGTCCCGTCGCTGTCGTCGGTGCGCAGGCAGTACACTTCTCCGACCTTGCAGAAGACGTCAATGGTCTTGTCCAGAAGCACGAGAAGGTCCGCCGTGTTGCGGAGGACCTGCTTGTCCCACGCCGGATCCTCCGACGTGGTGAGCCGGTAGAGAATCGCCTGCAGGTGGGACATGCTGACGTAGACGTTAAAAGGCAGGCCCGGCACCTCCATGAGCGGTACGCTAAAGAACCACTCGAACCAGGTCGCCGATGCCTTGGTGCACGAGAACATGCTGCTGATCCTCGTGGCTTCCGGGATCGCTTGGCCAGTGAAGAGCGCAACCGAGTGGACCTCGGCCTCTGTGGCGTACAGCTGCAGCTGCACAACATCTGCGGCTTGTTAGACAAGACAAGAGTCATTCCCCTTTGGCTGAACCGTGCAAAAGGAGAGGTAAGACGTACAGTGCGAGTGCAGTGCCGGCGGGAGCCGTCGACGGAGCTCCTCAAGACGCATGAGCAGGCCCGGCTTGTAGATGTGGGTTGGTCCCTGGCTGTCGTCACCGCAGCCTTGAAGGCGCAGGAGCTTCTGCGCCTCTTCGTTGATGAGTTGCGTCCGGACGAGCGCCACCAGGATCTCATCGAGAGGCTGATCCTTTTCACGATCCAGAGTCTCTAGCGACTCCTCCATGTGCGATGTCCAGTGGAGCGTCTCCATCTTGCCAATGAACGAGGTGCACCTGCAGGCGGGTACAATCTACATGTCAGCTTCGTTGTACAAGGGGGCGGCGCGCCACTGTCCGCGTTGCACTTACACGGAGGTGAGATACCACAGCGCCAGGGCTGCTCTGCGCTCCTCCATTGTCCGGACTTTGGGCGGCGGGGTCGGCCGCAGACTCCAAACCTTCAGGTACAAGCCGGACATGTGCTCCTCATGCGGGTTTCGCGTCAATCCCATGTCATAGAGGATGGTGGCTGCTAGTTGGCTGTACAGGATGAGGAAGGGTTTCGAGCCCGGTCCGGTATTCATGGTGGCCCTGTATAACATGTAGTGTGAGACGCTGCAGCAATGAATGGGCTCTCGCGCCGCTGACTGCGTCTAAACCATGACTTACCAGCTTATGTATGCAATCAGGCCCAGCAGAACGTCCATGGTTCGCTCGTTGTTGAACACCATGCGATCAGAAAGCTCCTGGCGAACCTTGTCCCTGAGGATCTGCTGCTGCGGCAGGGACATTGATGTCATGTTCATGATGCACGTCCACAGGAACGGCCGCTCTTTACGTAGCGCATCCGCCGTGACATGGTCGGGAAGATGCATAAAGGGAAAGTTCCTGAGCCAGTCGCGGAACTTGCCAATGTAGATCTCCGCCTCCGCCGGCGTCGGCTCAGGGCGCACGTACGCATCGCTGCCAATGCTTGGAATCGCAGTGTCAACGCAGAAAGACTTGCTGGCAGGCTCCGGAGCCGACGGCGGCGGCGGCGTGTCCGCTGTTGCCGCAGCGGCTAGGGAGTCGAGGCGGCTGGTTGGGAACAGATGGGGCATCGAGGAAGCGTGGACCTTTGTCGACGGCTTCGTCGTCGTCGTCGACGAGGCGTATGCATCTAGGACATTTTGGTCGCCCTTTTGCGTGGCCCGCAGGATCGAGACGAGGTCCTCGAGCTTCTCCTCGAGCTGCGCCGTCCTGGAGCTGGTGGACCTCTTGGACGTGCGCTTGCGGGTGGCGGCGATCTGGTGGCACTCCTTGCCGAGCCGGTGGCAGCGCTCACAGCTCCCACCCTCAGAACGCAGTATGCACCTGCACTTGGCCTTGGAGCAGTTGGTGCACGAACGGCCATAGCCCGCGGGCAGGCCGTTGCTCGACCCCGTTCCCGTAGACATGGTTCCGTCGGTCATGACCCCGCTGGCTGGTACCGTGGCGGATAAAATGGCTGACGTTGGACGAGGGCCTCAAATCTCGGATTTCAGTAAGAGACTCCAAGGGGGCGAAAGGCATTGAACCCCATGTACAATAATAAAGAAGCGGGTTTGACCATGGGTGGCCGGCGGCGTCCTCGACCTCGAGTTGTATGTCGGGGTTCGCCCTCGGGCGGCAATCGTGAATGCCGTGCGGTGACGGCAATGACCCCGCTAATTGCCCTTTTTTCGAGAATCGGGTTCATTCCAATTCCGAACTCCGGTTCTGAATCCCGCCATTGCGTGGGTTCTCCCGCCCAGCAGCGGCCAGTGCAACAAACCGCGACGAATGAACGTCGAAGCTGCTGCTTTGTGCATTTGTCAGATAATAAGCCGTCGGGTGGTCACATTTGATGAGCCACGCATGATCCTCATTGCCCCAAGCAAGGCTCAACTCTACGCCGAGTCGGGACACCTGCGCCGAGGCCTAATGTCATCCGCCAACAGATAACAGAATTGCAAACAACGCGGTCGGCAAAGGAACAAGCACTGGCTCGTTTCTTGCTCAACTGTACTTCGTACCAAGTTTGAACCTCTAGCCGAGGCGCTGACCCGTCCAATCGAACTTGGAGATGGCGGATCCTTCGAAAGAAATTGATACTCAGCGTTGCCAATTTGCCGAGCTGAGGTAACTCAGGGTTGCTTGTCCTCCATTCCATGTCTATGGTCGCAGCAGCTTGTTCATTGGCGTCCGTGGGAGCTCAAATGCCGCGGAAAGCCGTTTCTTCTGCCGAATGTCAAGGCCCCATGCCAAAGCTGTCCGCCGATCGCGAATTTCGATTGTCCAGACGTGCTGACGTGAATTGAGCATGTAGGCTTGGACGACTTCGGATTTGTTCCGTGAATCCTCCTAATCTGACGAGATTGAATTGAGGGACAAGGAAAATGATATTCCTCAACCGGCTCAGGGTAGCCCAGCGTGTCTTGGGGCGCGCGCTTCCGTGTCGCGGGCGGCGGGCTTGCGACAGCTGTTACATAACAGCCCACCAATCATGGAGCTCCGTCGCCGCGCGCGCCAGGGACCCCTCTCAGGGCCGATGATCGCCGAAATTCGTCCCTCCACCTTCACACGTTCATGCCTTCAGCCCAAACGTCGCCAACAAACTCCGCCCCCTTTTCCCGCCCGCTCGTAACGCAACTGCCGCCGCGCACTCCTCGTCCGCCCCCCATGGCAGCAGCACCAAGCCTCATGGCCGCCGAGATGCTCCCCCGATTTCTGCTCCCGCGCCTGAGCTGGGCCGCGGGCGCCGCCGCCACCCCGCACGCAGTGTCTCGATCCGTCGCATCGACATCGCGGCCGTGGGCTGTCGCGTTCCAGGACGGGCGGACGTCCGGCGCGAGACGCTCGTTTTACCATGGCTCGTCGCCGCCCGCGAGACCCTCATCCATCGCGGATGGTGCGCCTGCGACGCCGCCGTCGCCGCGGAGGAGGAGCAGCCCGATATTGCGTCGTGCGTTCCACGCGACGGCGCTGCGGCAGCGCGACCACCACTTTGATACGCTCAAGTTCGTCAAGCGCCTACAGGGCGAGGGGTTCACCGAGGAGCAGTCCGTGGCCATGATGAAGGTCCTCAACGACGTCATCGAGGAGAGGTACGCCCGCCTGGCCGCCGCTCACGTCCCCGCATCTCGCCTCACGTAGTACCTTTTTTTTTTGCTCGTGCCGCTGACCCTCCGGGACACGTTCCCCCCCGCAGCATCCAAAACCTCACCCGCACCATGGTCCTCCGCGAGGACGCCGCCAAGGCCACGTACACGCAAAAGGTCGACTTCGCCAAGCTGCGCTCCGAGCTCCTCTCGGCCGACAGCACCGAGTCCAACACGACGCGCAGCGCCCACGAGCGCCTGACCAACGACATCACCAAGCTGAGCAGCCGCCTGCGCGACGAGATCGGCCGCACCCAGGCCAGCGTGCGCCTCGACCTCAACCTCGAAAAGGGCCGCATCCGCGAGGAGGCCGTGGGCCAGGAGCTCAAGATCAAGGAGACGGAGAGCAAGATCGAGCAGGAGGTGGCGGCGCTGCGCGAGAAGCTGGAGCAGGTCAAGTTCCAGACGCTGCAGTGGCTGATTGGCGTCTGCACTGGTTTCGCGGCCCTGCTGCTCGGTGCCTGGCGCTTGCTCATGTAGCGGCGGCGGTGGCGGCGACGGGCGGAGTTTGCGATGCAGAGTAGACGGCGCTCTATGATTATAGCGGTGGTATGTGTTGACAGGCAGCAGGGCTGGACTTGCGATACCCGCGTAGCTTGCATTGATATTAATATACAAAGACTTGCCGCGTTCAGAAATTCGCTGTGCGCAGATGCTTCGAGGAGGAGACGAGGACGTCGACCAGCCTCGAACGGACTTGGGCATGCTCATTGCTCCTCTGATAGCATTGCTCTGCTCTATGCTTGTGCACCAAGTAACTTAGTTTGGTGGTGGGAGCACATTCGCCGAGTATTTGATCCTATCATCTATCCTTTGCCTATTAAGACAGTACTATTCGGTAGTCAGGCCGCTTGAGACTCGGTCAATGGTAACAAGTCAATGTCAATGTCCCTGGCG
Source organism: Purpureocillium takamizusanense (assembly GCF_022605165.1). Classification (NCBI taxonomy): domain Eukaryota; kingdom Fungi; phylum Ascomycota; class Sordariomycetes; order Hypocreales; family Ophiocordycipitaceae; genus Purpureocillium; species Purpureocillium takamizusanense. The sequence goes on along the minus strand of NC_063081.1, from coordinate 271,206 downwards.
CCAACGCAGGCAAGAAGTAGCACACCGGCAAGACACAGGGCGGGGCTAGGCGGGAAAGACCACACCATTTACTTACCTGTACGCGTCAAGACCTACTTCGTACAACACCATGCATGCAGGAGCGCAAGCCGCCAAGACGGTGAAATTCGGCAGCGTCCTGAACATGCACGCGCGCTCGAGCCAAAGGGGCCGCCGGCCAAGAAGCTCCTGCAAAGACCCGATCCTCTGATGGATCCTGCCCCGTTGGCCACGATAGTACGAGAGACGCCAGTCAACTCCGGATGTTGGGTCTGCACACTGCACTGTACTTACTACAACATCTACTGAACTTTCGCACAGCAGTACTTGTTTATTGTGGCAGAAACATCAGACCGCCACGCCCCCGCGCCGAGAAAAAGGGACCGCTCGGAGGGAGTTGACGGCCGTGGCGTCTGCCTGGCCCAGACCAGAGATGGAGAGCTGTTGTGATTCTTGAAAAGATGCAGGACGCCAACGACCCACGATAGTCTCATCCGATCACGTCAACGCGGGGAAGGCTTGTACGCAGGCTTCACTGGATGAGGTCTTGAAACCACAGACAGCGGAAGGCCGGCTGGACTCTAAGGACACCGCAACAGGGAACGTCAATATTGCCAGGTGACTGCTACCGTACGCTTAGGCCTCTGGTTCTTTTCTCCCGCTGTTGTGCGCAGTTGCCGTCCAGCCGCTGGGATCTAGTACATGCCTTCCAGCCTCTTTCCGTGTCGAGCCTAGAGCATGGTTTGCACGAAGCCGCCACATGATACCTCGTACGCGGGGTGTGTTTTCCCGACGAGAACGTCTGGCTGCGATACCTCGCTTAAGCCGCATGCCCAGCGCAAGGAACTGGGGACCTCCTATCTGTGGCCGTTGACATGGCCTTCTTTGGGCTGCGGAGCCTCCGTCCTCCTCCTCTGTCCTCCTCCTCCTCCTCCTACAACCGCGGAAGGGGGGGCCGCTTTCCCTCCCCGCTCGCGTGGCGGCAAACATCATTTTAACCTCAATCTCACAGCAGCGTGAAACGTAACGCCATGCTCCTTCATCTCATATGCATACTATCGCTTCGACGACTTTCCAGCGGTGGCGGGCCGGCAAAACGGGGCATGAACCCCCCTCGAGTGTGGGCTATGCCTCAACTCCTCCATCGCCCGGCGACACGCCTCCCGAGACGCACAGCGCTGGCGCTCCTCCTCCCCATATGGAGAACGCGAGGCAACGCTCTGATGAGTGACACACGAGGAAGAAAGATCCAGTCCATCACCGACGACCAACTTGTCCGCCCCCACTCGCAATAATTCGAGGCAGGCAGTAGAATATCCATGGGCTCCTTGCATATGCATTCTGTAGGCCGCTGTCTTGTTCGTGTGGCACGCGAGCTTATATGCTCAACGGCGCGTCCTCTGTTGGCAAGGCAGCATGTCAGGGTGTCATTAGTAGAAATCCCTTGTTTCTCTACTCTTCCCTCACTCGGTTCACTCGCCTATGTTCTTTTGTTTCCAGGCCTCCCGTTGTGGTGTTGGTGCCCGCTCATCGCTGTCCTCACGCAAGTCGAAACTCTGCTCCAAGTTTGAGCCTGATCCGAGGCTCCCACACCACTCTCTTCTCCCCTCTCTTTCTTCTTGTTGTGAAATGTATTTCCGAGCAGTAGCAACAGCAGGTCTGGTGTTTCTGTGCTTGACCGGCCAGGTAAGTGCGTCGTGCGCATATGGCACCATCCTGGAGCCCAGGCCAGAGGGCGGCGCGGTCAAAGTAAACACATTCGGATACTCAGGGGAAAAGGTATTAACTAACAAACGCACCGTCCGAGTCTAATACTTCACCCATGACTTCCCGGTCCACCTTGCTTTACCACCACCCGCCGCCGCCTTCACTCAGGCCAAACTTACAACTATACTAACAAACACCACCACTGCAGGGTCCCGCGAGCTGGGTCAACTTGGACCCTACCAAAAACGCCCTCTGCGCTCATGGCTCGAAGCAATCCCCCATTGACATGTCGCCGGGGTCCTTTGCCGTGATCCGCGGCCGCAACCTGTCCCTCAGCATCCCCGACAGGGCGGCGGGGGGCACGGACTTTGAGAACCTCGGCACCACCGTCGAGGTCGTCGTCGCCGCGGGCGGTGGCGGCAACATGACATTTGAGCATGTGCCGTATACGCTGCAGCAGTTCCACTTCCACCTGCCCAGCGAGCACCTCGACAACGGCACCAGCATGGCCATGGAGATGCACATGGTGTGGCAGGGTCCCGCCGCCGGGCAGATTGCCGTGATTGCCAACTTCATTGACATTAACGACGACGATAACGACAACGACGATGACGATGTCGACGAAGACACCACGGCAGGCAACGCTTCCACCACGAAGAATACAGCGCTCCTGGACGAGGTCCTCGGGTCCGTCGACAAGATTGCCCGGCCGGGGACAAAGACCGAGACCGGCGCGCTCAAGATGAGCGAGCTGGTCGAGGTCCTCTCCGCGGGCTCGTTCCAGACGTAAGCCTCATCCCTGAATCTCTCCCTGATGCGAAAAGACGATCTCTCTTTTTTTGTTGTTGTTAGAGATTGTTGGAGAAAGGAGCTGATGTCATTGTGCTTTTGCTCTGTGCGCACGCAGGTACGAGGGCTCGCTCACCACGCCTCCATGCACCGAGGGCGTGCGGTGGCTCGTGTCGACGCAGAAGCTGGCCATCAAGCCCGGCACCTTCAAGATGGCCCGGTCCGTCATTGGCTTCAACGCGCGGTTCCTGCAGAACAATGTCGGCGTAAGGAAGCGTACGCAGAAGCGCCTGCGCGTTGGGACCGTCCCCAGGATCCCGATTCCGTACCCATGGGCGTGAAAACTCGCCGCCGCATATTCTCCTCCTCCACCATCCGATGGCGGCGCTCAGACATCAATGCATGGTCGTGATACTGGATATCGCACACGAGTTTACCAGCAGACAGACAGGCAACTGAGAGATTAAAAGGGGCATGGCGCGCCGTTTTAGACAGCATTAGAGTCCCAGGCCATGAAATGGACTTGTAAGACTTCCCTTTCAAATATACCAATTTGTACTTGTCGGAGCGGAAAAGCGGCAGGGCAGTTGAGCCTGTCAATGTTGCTGCAGACACCCACTCGTAGTGGAGGCCAAGCCTTAATACGTGTATGGCGGATACTATGCCATGCCTAGCACGTAAAGTTGCGCCCTCTCAACCATTTATGTATACGTGACACAGCGACAACAAACGAACAGGCTTTAGCCCCGCCAATGGGCCACCAGTGACCAGGACCCCTTCTTGACTTCTAATATGAAGCTTTCCAGACACAATTGAATCCGCGTCAACGTTGGGCAATCGCTTCGCACAAGGTCCACGACTTTACCTTGGACTCATCCCATCGTGATTTGCTTCACTCCAACTGACCCCGCCCCGCCATACCTACCTACTCATTGAACCCGCCACGGTGGTCCCGAGTCCCGACAACCCACGCATCGCTTCAGTTTCAACAACAACAGCAACAACCACCATTGACCATGGCAGACAAGCCCAAGGTGCTGCTCTTGGGCGAGATTGAACAGTACGTAAACGGGAACACTCACACACTCACTCACTCTTCCTCCTGCCACCACCACCATCACCACCAATCGACTCGAAGCGTCTTGTTGCCAGAGGGCAGGCACGCAGTCGCTTTCAACGTACACACACACACACACACACACCCTACCCTCCATCCTGACCTGACCTCGGTACATTGACGTCCTCCAGTGCCCACGAAGCCTGGGCATCCCTCGCCGACATCGCGCACGTCCTGCGGCCCCGGGCCCGCAACCGCGCCGACTTCATCGCGGAATGCCAGTCGGGCTCCCTCGACGGCGTCGTCGCCGCCTACCGCACCTTTGCGTCCGCCCGAGTGACGGGCCGCATCGACGGCGCGCTGCTCGACGCCCTGCCCTCGTCGTTTCGCTTCCTCTGCCATAACGGTGAGTGGGCACTACCTACCTACCTTTCTCTGCTTCCTTTCCTTCCCTCCCTCCCGGCTCGCCTTTACACGGCCACGCATTAGATAGTAGACAACCGACCTCTTCTCTTCCTCTTCCTCCCCTCCCATGCACATGTAATGTAGCTCTCATCACCATCTCCCCCAGGCGCCGGATACGACCAAATCGACATCACCGCATGCACCCGACACAACGTCCGCGTCTCCAACACCCCCACCGCCGTCGACGACGCCACCGCCGACACCGCCATCTGGCTGCTCCTCGGCGCCCTGCGCGGCTTCCCCGCTGCCGTCGCCTCCCTGCGCGCCCGCGGCGCCCGGCGCACCGGACCCGACGGCCGGCCCCTCCCCCTCGGCCGCGACCCCCGCGGCAAGGTCCTCGGCATCCTCGGCATGGGCGGCATCGGCCGCAACCTCGCCGCAAAGGCCCGCGCTTTGGGCATGCGCATCCGCTACCATAATCGGTCGCCCCTGAGCGGTGGCGGTGGCGGTGGTGGTGGTGGCGGAGGAGGAGGACGAGCAGGAGACGATGCCGCCACCGCCGAGTACGTCGACTTTGAGACGCTGTTGAGGGAGAGCGACGTCCTCAGCCTGAACCTGCCCCTGAACGTGAGTCTGTCCATCCTAGCTCGAGGTCGTGCTGTCCTCCCGGTGTCGGTGTCGTGCGTGGTCATGCAAGCCCGTCTGTCTCATCAAGACTACTAATACCCGTCGTCAGCCGAGCACCCGTCACATCATATCTACACCCCAGTTTGCCATCATGAAGCCCGGCATCGTCATTGTAAACACAGCCCGTGGCGCCGTCATGGACGAGGCCGCCCTTGTCGAGGCTCTGAATTCCGGAAGAGTCGCTAGCGTGGGACTCGACGTCTACGAGAACGAACCTCATATCCACCCGGGGCTGCTCGCGAACCCAAATGTTCTGCTTTTGCCACACGTAGGCACATGGACCCTCGAGACAGAAACCAAGATGGAGGAGTGGGCCATTGACAACGTACGCATGGCCGTCACCAAAGGAAAGCTCAAGAGCATCGTCCCGGAGCAAAAGGCCATGCAGTGCGAAGAGAGTGGACAGGCCAATTTATAAGGTTCCATCGACATACGCATCTCAAACCAGTATTGGCGCAGATAGTCTCAAGCGAGAAGTGTCTATTCAGGTAGACCTAGTCATCCATCTATCCATGGCCGCGGTTGACGGGCCGTCGCGGTGCGATTCCATCAAGCTCCGCCTCATCTTGCCCATCCATCATGTGTCTTTTGTATCTCGCCAGTGGGGGAATCATGTCTTGTCAAAGCCAACGCCGTTTTGTTGAAAAAGCAGATGTGTTCCGCCTTCGTCCACCCAGCGAGATGCCCATTCATTTAACGCAAACAAAAGCAAAAACAAGAAATCAGAACGGCACATGTCTTTTAGTCTCCCAGCCCCGATGCCATGCAATTTTCATGCTGTTGAATCCACAAGTTTGCCCATTACCGGGTCCGGGACACCGGCAGAAAGTCGTTACACGTACGAGTCCAGTTGAAGGACTCTTGGGTATGTAGTACAGAGAGGAAATTTAGTAGCGGTAGATGTCGCTCTTGAAGGGGCCCTCAACGGTGAGGCCGAGGTACTCGGCCTGGACCTTGGACAGGCTGCTGAGCTCGGCCTGAACGTGGTTCAGGTGGAGACGGGCAACCTCCTCGTCCAGGATCTTGGGCAGGACGTAGACGCCGACCTCGAGCTTCTCCGTCTTGGCAAACTCGACGTACTTCTTGCCGAAAGCCTCATCGTTGGCCTTGTACAGCATGATCTGGGCAAGCACCTGGTTGGTGAAAGAGCAGGACATGACGAAGGAGGAGTGGCCGGTGGCGCAGCCCAGGTTGACGAGGCGGCCTTCGGCGAGGAGGATGATGTGGCGGCCAGAGGGCATCAGGAAGCGGTCGACCTGAGGCTTGATGTTCTGGACCGACTTGGCGTTCTTCTTGAGCCAGGCAACATCGATCTCAATGTCGAAGTGACCAATGTCTATGCCACTGTCAGATTACCTTGCGGACTCAAAACATGGTGGTAGGGGTGGTACTCACTGCAAACGATAGCGTCGTTGGGCATGGCCTCGAAGTGAACGCCAGTCAGGATGTCACGGCAGCCAGTGGTGGTGACGAAGATCTGGCCGATGCTGGCAGCCTTCTCCATGGTGGTGACCTGGTAGCCGGCCATGGCGGCCTGGAGAGCGTTGATGGGGTCAATCTCGGTGACCAGGACGCGGGCGCCCATGCCGTGCAGAGCCATGGCGCAGCCCTTGCCGACGTCACCGAAGCCGGCGACGACAGCGACCTTGCCAGCAATCATGACGTCGGTAGCACGCTTGATACCGTCAACAAGGGACTCGCGGCAGCCGTACAGGTTGTCAAACTTGGACTTGGTGACGGAGTCGTTGACGTTGATGGCGGGGACGAGGAGCTTGTTGTCCTTGAGCATGCGGTACAGGTGGTGAACGCCAGTGGTGGTCTCCTCCGAGACACCGTAGCAGCCCTTGAGCATCTCGGGGTACTTGGAGTGGACGAGCTGGGTCAGGTCACCGCCGTCGTCGAGGATCAGGTTCAGCTTGTTGCCATCCTTGAAGGCAAGGAGCTGCTGCTCGAGGCACCAGTTGTACTCCTCCTCGGTCTCGCCCTTCCAGGCGAAGACAGGGACACCAGCGGCAGCAATGGCGGCAGCGGCGTGGTCCTGGGTGGAGAAGATGTTGCAGCTCGTCCAGGTGACCTCGGCGCCGAGAGCAGTCAGGGTCTCGATGAGGACGGCCGTCTGGATGGTCATGTGCAGGCAGCCGGCAATGCGGGCACCCTTGAGGGGCTGGTCGGCGGCATACTTCTCGCGTGTGGACATGAGACCGGGCATCTCATTCTCGGCCAGCTCAATCTCCTTGCGGCCAAAGGCGGCGAGGGACAGGTCGGCGACCTTGAATTTCTGGGCGGGGGCAGACATGGTGGCTGTGTTGTGACGGGGGAGAGGGCGGTGGATGGGAGTTTGGATGAGGGCGAGACAATTGAGGTGTTTGAGGAGAGGAAGACGGAAGGGTTCAAGTACTTTCACGGCGAGGGGGGGCGGAGAGGAGGAGGGGGATGGCAGATTGTCGAGGTGGGATTGGGCGGTGAAGATTGAGGGGCAAAATTTGCTTGCGGGCGGGGCAGGAGCGCGCCCAGAGCGAGCGCCGAAAGTTCTGTACAGTATACCCCTCAGCAACTGCGCGCGTGGCTGTGGTAACGATAACGCCGTCCTGGCGGCTCGGGCGATCGGTTTCGGAGTAACAGAGCCTCTGACCACCGCCGCCGGCAGGCCATGACTTGGCGCAATGTGGCCGTATCCACAGCGTGCCTGGCACTCGCACCAGCCCACCATCCGTGAGCGGGAGATATTATGTCAGCCCATGAGCCCTTCAACGCCAGCATCGTCGGCGGCTGTCGTAAGCAGGCAGCACTTGCTCTGGTTGGCGATGCTTGAGCTGGCTGATTGATTTTGTGGCGGATTTCTACCAGTATTCTCGTGACTCGGAAATGCAATCGTCGATGGGTTCGTGCATCAGGCGCTGCAGCCTCGTAGCCGAAACGGCTCGCACCAGCCCAAAGGCCCCGGTAGGCAGGGAGACGGTACTTTGTAGCTCCTCCCCATGGACACTACGCCATTCAGCATCGTGTGTAGTCGTAGCAATGTCTTCACAGGCAGGTGGTGGCGCGCCATGGCCCCGCGTTGGGTATTCACACGAGTGCATTCAAGCACAACTCTTGTCGCTAAATCTAGACAAGCACTCATTCAATCCCTCCATCCGGAACGCCGTCAATGCAACCTGCCAATTGGTGCCTTGATCCCTGACTCTGCCCCCTGACGGCAGACCGTTTTACTGGGGCAGCAGGTTCTCCCTCACGGCGAACATCTTGGCGCTAACGTTGGCAGTGAAACCATCCACCTGCTTGCTGTATTGATCCACCTGCTTCGCGTTGAGCATGCCCTCCAGCCGGCTAGGCTCCTGGGGCAGCTTGAACAGTCGCTGCCACTCGTCCTCGGGTAGGAGTGGCTGCTTGGCAACGGCGCGCTGAGCGTTCTCGGCCTTGCGCTTCGTCTGCCACTGCGTAATCTTGGCCTGCTCACGGCCGAGTTGTCTTTGATAGAACTGGAAGTTGTTGAGGTCGGTATAGTGGGACTCGATGCTCTCGAGAAGGAGGTCGCACGTCTTCTCCAGGAACGGGTCGATGGAGAGGTCAAGGGTGTCGACAGAAGGATACAGTGGCACCCTGGAGTCGGCATCCTTGAGGTCGGCGAGCGAGTTGGGCTGCTCGATCTCGTCCGAAGAGGGGCGGGTAGGCATCTGGTGCAGGAAAGATGTGAGGAGATGCGAGTTGTGGACGGTAATGGGCAGCTCGGCCAAGATGTCGCGGAAGGACAGCTTCGTCTTTTGCAGGCTAGACGATGGGTCAGCAACAAGATCGTATCCTAAACGGCGTTCACGCCGACTTACTTCTCCGTCGTAAACTTGCCCTCCTTGTAGGCGTTCATGAAGGTAGTTGTCAAGCGGAATGCTCGCAGGGTGAGGTTGCCTTGCGAGCTCTTGCTGGCGTCGTAGACGAGGGCCACAGTCCGGCTGTTGTCCTTTTGATAGTGGTACTGGTTCTCGATGAAGCTCATGTTGACAAAGTTGCCCATCGTGGCGCTCGTGTACCAGCCAACATTGTTGGCATCGACGTTGACCTCCTTGAGGTGCCGAATCATCTCGTTTTGGTACGCGACGTTGGACTTTTGCCGAGGAGCGGCCGCGGCGATCTGCGAGGCGTCGTTCTGGTGGCTGTCGGCGGTGGTGCCATCGACTGTGGGGAAAGGGAACGTGTTGGTGATCTCGAGGAGGCCGTTCTGGTCCATGCCGACGATGGAACCCGTCGCGGTCGTAGGGAAAGCCGAGGAGCAGTGCTTGGCAATCTTCATGATCACCTATCCCAACGTCAGCACCCCCCATGATGGCATTTGGATATCGAAGTGGGGCATTGCCGACTCACCAGAGCCTCGACCTGCACCGCCTGGAAAGGCGCATCCTTAAGAGAGTCGCTCATATTGTCCGTTTCGTTCGAGAAGCTCTAGAGACCGGTGTGGACGCACAGAGAGGAGCTGGCGCGAAGGTTCGGGGTCGGTGAGAATGCGAGGCCGTCTCGTTTGATGGAATATCGAACTTTTCGCGTGCCGATTTGTGGGCGTTGTGGGTTGGAGGCGGTGAGACGCGGCAGAATTGGTGGGGGTGAAGGCGGCGCCCCTGGAGCTCAACCAGCACCGGCTGATCCTCGACCTTTCAACCCCATCGATGCCCGACGCCCTCGCCGCAGTGTGCGACACCAGCCACGGATTGACTCACTGTCCTTCGAGCTTCCCAATCGCCCCCAAGGGCTACAAACCGTAGGTATCACAAGAAGCAAATCAGTTTCTTGACGCCTCACGCGAGTGCGTGAATTTGTTTTCATATCCGTCTGAGGTCACTCGAGAGTACAAATAGCGTGGCAGCAATGCTGTCTCTTCAATACCATCAAGGTTCTACACCTTCTAAAACGCTATTTATCGCTAATATGAGACCGCCCCTTGCGCACTTTCCATGAAAGAGCTTCCGCGATGCCATGTGTCTTCCGTCGGCATTCACGGAGTCGCTGTCGCTGAAGTTGGCCTGCTCGCCCCTACTGAGACGCTCGAGCGCGCCCTCACTGACTCCAAGGAACGATTCCCCAGCTGTCGACATTGTCTCGCACGACGAGGCGATGCTGGTCGATCTTCCAGAACGCATACAAAGCCCGCGTAGAACCTGCGGCTTTTCGATGGGCGGGACCCCTCCCGCCCTCCATCGCATCCTCGCGCGACCTCCAAATGCAGGTTGCGAGATTGCGCAACTCGGAATCCGGCGACCCGAACCAGTACCTGCGCCATAATCAGCATATGGAGCCAGGCTTTAAGCATCGACGCAGAAGGCTCACTTGAGAAAGCCGCCGCTGGCTACGGCCTCGGCATGGGCGGCCTTGTCCAGCTCACCGAGGTGGCTGTACTCGGTGCTCGGCTTGATCTGCGAGCGAAATGCGACGATGTAAAAAGACGTCTCCTTGAAGCCCTTGCCAGACGCCTCGGCAAGCTGCTTCAGCTCGGCGATCACTTCGGACCAGTTGAAGGATTCGGTGTACGGCGCCGTGGCATAGTCGTCACGGGTTGCCCGCAAGCGAGCCAGAGCCTGAGCGAGGAGGGCGTTCTCGCGATCCAGTGTGTCGAGATCCAGCAGATGCTCTGGATCCGAGTACGGCGACTGGATGATGAGGCGATCTTGTGGTAGGAGGTCATCGCGGAGTGCGGAAATGGCCTCCTTCTCCCTGGAGAAGACCGGCACGTCGACGGGGAGCGCTGTCTGGGCTTGTGCTGCCATGGTGGCAGGGGGGACTGGTGCGCGGGGACTCGGACGGCGAGGCAACGCTGCAACACGAAGAACGGCGATGTTTCTGGGAGGAAAAAAAACCGTTCGTCGAGTTGGCTCGGCCAGGGAAAAACTACGACAAAGGCACGGGCAGCCCGGGCGCGAGTCAGGGACAAATAAAGGGCAGAAGCAAGGGAACGGGATGGAGGGAATCCAGCAAGCGACAGCACACCGCCATGCGGGCACGACAGCTGTTTCCCCGGGCACCCGATACCCAGCGCAGCGCACGGCTGAGGGTCGACATTGCTGGACTGCACGGCAGGATCCTTGGGGAGGGGCGCGTTTGTGGAAGCGGGCCAGTCAGAGCAATTTTAGCAGCGATGAGGCAGTCCGGGGCCCGGATTTCGCAATCCAAGATCAGCAACGACGAGCCACGGAGTCGGGCGGGCACTGGGGCATCTACGGAGCGAGCCCACGACAGTATGCACTGGCGACTGCACGGGACTGCGTCGAATTGCCGAATTGGCAAGGTTTCAGTCGTCTGGCTCTCGTGATACTGCCTAGGTTTGCCCGGAGGCGCGAGAGGGCATCGAGGAATTGGACATTCCCCAGATCGACGTCAATGCGTGGTCAAGAGGGTTTGGGCTGGGCTGTTGTGCGCTAGCCCCTTGATTGCACCATCGCATCACACCATCTCCGCAGCCAACACAGGCAAAGTTTGAGCCGCAATGGCGACATCGGCCCTGTGGCGCGCCACCCGCGCCAACCCTTGATTGATGGCGACGGAGGGGGCTTTCTAGAATGTTGCAGGACCCTTGCAGACGTCAAATTCGGCTCCTTGCCTATTGGATGTCGGCAGTTGGGGATCGTCTCAATCATTCGATCTTCAACCTGTCCGTCGGCTCCGGGAAGCTCTCGCACTTGCAAGGCAACAGGGCTCTCGGGACGCAAAAAGCCCGATCATTGTCGGCCGAGCCCGCGCAGCCACGCGGGGCAACCCGCGCGCTTGCTTCGATCCTGCCCGTTGAACGAGACGAGGCGCTGACGGAAACATCAGATCGCAAGCGTACCATGTAGTTCAGCGATAAGGTATTGACGGCGAGAGACTACGTGTGCAGATCAACCCGCCGCTACCGTAAAACGACACCATGTGGAGTCACAGTCCAATTGAGTCGTCTATCTCTGGTCTCCGACGCTTCAGCCAGAGCTTAGCCATGTCATACGTCCCAAGATACAACGAGCTTCCTAAGGCAGTCCAGGCAGAGCGGAAGAGCCCTCCTCGAAAGAAGCCTTTGAGCCCTCGCTCGTGGTATATCTGCCTCGTCACACTCCACGCCCCCTTCCTGGACCGTTCTATGCTGTCGTCCGGGCCCATGAGCATCATGCGGGTCTTGACGACATCGCTGGGCGTCGTCACAAACGCTGCGAACGCGCCGGCAGAACCAGCACTGGCGCCGGCCACCATGCCAGTCTCCCACACGCCTCTGCTCTGGTCGACGCGGTCCTTGAGCCTGGACTGCCATAGACGCGAACGAATATGTTCAAAGACTGGGAATTGCAGGGCGGTGAAGGGCAGATTGCGCGCGACGAGCGCCGTGTAACCCGAGAACAAGCGCCCCGGGGCGCCTGGACCGGCGAGTTGGCGAAAGGCTCGCAGTGACGTCGATCTGTTGGCGTTGCGACTGGCAGGGTCTTGTCGCAGCATCTGAGCATTTTGCTTAATCACCTCGGCTGGGGCGAGGACGAGGCACGATGCCATCTCGGCAACTGCCGAGGCGGACGAGTGGACGAAGGCGGAGTGGACGTGCACCGTCCTTCCAATGACTTCCTTGGCATGCTCGTACGTCGAGAAGAACAAGCCGGCTGTGCACAAAAAGCCTTGTCAGCCTACCGTCTTGCGTGGTAAGACAGCCTGTGCGTCCGCGGTTCCATGCGACCCGCCTCACTCAGGGTCAGCCGAGCGGTCGACCCGTTGCATCTAACTCACCTGCTGGGAGAGTGGCAAGCACCACGCTGCCAATGCCCTGGTACAGGCCACGGATCGCTAGGGCTTTATTGCTGGAGCCCGGGGCGTACGTCTTGATGTAGTCCTGGCTCTGGTAACGCGTCTTCAGGGTGTCGAGCGGATAGACGAGGACGTCGACGGTGAAGGCCGCGACGGCGCCAGCCTGGTGCGACGGGCTCAGTCCGACTGCTCGCATTCATGGAACGTGACATGGGACACGTAGAGCGCACCTACCGCATATATCTCCATGGTTGAGACACAAATTGGCCCTGCATGATGTGCGCGGGGTGCACGTCTGGCAGGCTCAGCGAAGCCAGATGGGACTTGCAAGCTGGTTAGGCGTGGGCTTTTCTATGTGGATGACATCATCCGAGCGCGACCTCACAGCGCTTGTTCAATGACGCCGCGCGACTTGTGCCACCGCCGCAGACTTGGGCACCCGCTGCCGTCGTCGCATCGCTCGCGTGTCAGCGGAGACTGGACTTGGAAACGTTGACTTGCATCGGTTACATTGTGTTTCGTAGCATCCAGAGTGAGTCAGATTGCGGCAGCTCGCGCCTGTGAAAGAGAAAAAGGTCCGGAAAAATGCCCGACATGCATGCGTCTGGTGCTATGGTACACTCGCGTTACTCATGTCTGAATAATATAGAGAGCAATTTACAGAACTTTTCCCCAAATAGATAGCTAGAACCCTTTCCTAGAATGCGGCTTTACATTCCCTTTCACACTTAATTACCCCGTCACTACACTTTTTCAAACAGATCCCACACTCTCGACATTTCTTTGGGTCGGGTGAAGTGTCACAAGCCTGAGGATCCTTCACAGACCAAGAGGAATCACCACAGCTGCGTGCAGTGAAGTCTCTCTCACACTCGCCGTTGCAATAGGTAGCCCCGGCCCAGCAGGCCAAGATACACTTTGTGCAGTGCTCACCACACTTCGCCTGCTTCTGGCGCACGTCGAGCGGGTCGCTACCCGGTACAGCCGATGCGGCCAGGACGAAAAGAGCCAAAGCAATGACGAGATTGGCCATTGATTTGGTAATTTTCCTGTGCGAAGGTTAGCTCCGAGGCTCCAGTACTTGATATGATTTATAGCATCTCACGTCTTGATCGTTGATACTATATTCGAGCGTTGGAAAGGTGTGTAGAATACATGTAGCGGATTGTCTGGATTGATTGTGACCTCTTAACAACAGTCCGGCGCGATAAATGAGAGACGGAAGAGGATTACTGAGATGTTGCGAGGCGACAAGAAGGAATACTAGATGGTGTCTGTGTTTCTAGATTCGTTACGAAGAGATACGTCGACGAGGGAGAACCGTCCTCCTTTTATCCAGGTTTACAGGGATTCAATGACATAACTGGTCCAGTCTAGGATAAACGGCCCAGAAAGCCTATTCCTAAAAGCTTTAGAGCGCAAGGAATGCCTGAACATACTCGCATTATGTTAGTAAAGAATTTATAAGCCGTTCTCAACCTACTATCGGAAGTACTGAGCCACGTGGCGCCTGATGGGCAAGTGGGAGCTGATCCTACGCTCTGAGCTACGTGGGCTACCTATTGAAGAAGGTATGCACTGTATCGCTCGAGGTTTCAGTATGATATAATGGGAAAAAGTATATTCAGGTAGCATACGGCATGGATACGGTGCCGGAGTTTATCTCCCGTCTCGCCGTGCGCGCTTTACTCGCGAACTACTAGCCCGATATTCGGATATCGAAACTTTAGTTTACGAGGTCAAAAACACGCCTCATGACTAAGAGTGTGTGCGTGCTCAGATCGAGTATGAAGGCTAACCTTGGTAATCAGGCCTCAGTCCTCTGTCAGTCATAATGACCCCCCCCCCCTCTCCTTCGCTCTATTCCTCCCAATCTGCCCAAAACCAGACGTCTGTCCAGGGCGGTGACTCGGCATAACGTCATTAATACGCGCCTCGTAGCTATGTATCATGTCACTATAAGATCCACGGATCTGAATCTGTAGAAGTATCGAGCCCGATAGATCGTTTTAACTTGGAGGCAGAAAGCAATGACCTCTGAGGTTAGGTTCATGAGATAAAGTTTAGTTGCATTCACAAGCACCGCAATTTTTTATTTTTTTTTGTAAAGCTGTTGAGCTTGAACCCTCCTAGGGATGCGATGGGCTGTGATGAGCCTACGGAGGACAGCGGTATGTCATTGTAAAGGACGGTGTAGCGCCTCGATATATCGTCGCGTCTGAACCTCATGCCTTAGGTTATATACGCGCATGGTACAACGCGGCTTGATAGGGTTGCAACGAGCTTTATCGCCGAGAGCCTTGATGCTAGCCTCGAAAGTCGGCCGTCTTCTTAGCTTTCCAGCTGGCGCCCACTCTTTGCCCGGCACAGCTCCGCTGCCGGTGAAGCCAATGACTACCTATACAAGAGACATCGTCAGCGTTCATGCCCATTCCATTATCCCCATTGAGCCCCTCGTTGGGGAAGCCACAGTTTGCCAAGGGCGAGAGACGCGCTTCGCCAGTAGAGGTCCCACCATTGGGTGTCGCCTGGCCCAGATACCGTGAAAACGTGGGACCTCGGCAGCTTATTACATGATCCGAAGATCATCAAATGGTGAGAGACTTGATGCGTACCACCACCTGGCTGTTGCAAACAACAGCCATGATGACGCTCAGAGGCTCCATCCAGTCCCGTGTGATGGATAACCTCGCTGGCTAGGTATGTGAGACGCTTGGGGCGGTACAGCATGTTTGACACACACACAAAACCACCAACCCCAACATTGTTACTACGTAGCTAACTTACATGCGTACTCCAAGCAGATTGACACGGTGATGACTGTAATGCTAGGTAGTAACGTAGTTGGTAGCCAAAAGCTGGGGCGGGACGGTGTGGCATGATGGATGGGGTTTGCGCATGCTGCTGCGAACGAACCGTGGCGACTTTTTCCCCCCGAAGTTTGTTGCCGACGACGACGCGCGCGCGGTCGCTTTCATCGGTCCATGAGAAAGCAAGCAGATTTCTATTCCAGACATGCCATATTGTCCATGCATACTTGACAACGTACATGGACATGACACGAGAAAGAAGGGTATCTCTCCAACAAACCTGACAAATCCAACAGTCATCATCCTCCGTCAGTCAACCACCACCACCACCACCACCATCAGTTCTCTGCCCACATGAGTACCACCCACCTACCCAACCATCCACGCGCACTGCCCCGTCGTTGCAGCAGCAATACCTAGTACCTTTCGTACGCTGTTTAAGGTAAGGTGTAGTAATAAACCCCCCCCCCCAGGTTACCTGCTTATACCCACAGTATAGGTGTCAATCACGCCGCCTCACCAGCACCGCCAGCCAGCTGCGATGGCACCTCGACCGTCGCGCCCTCGACGCGGCGCACGACGCACGCGGTGCCGTACGCGGCCGTCTGCGCGAAGCCGCCCATGTCGCCGGCGTCGAAGCGCAGGCAGATGATGGCGTTGCCGCCGCGGCGCTTGCACTCGTCGACGACGCGGCCGATGGAGTCGTTGCGGCACGCGTAGAGCATCGACGTGAACCACCGCAGCTCCCCGCCCGCGAAGCTCTTCATCACCATGCCCAGGCTGGCCGCGATGTTGCGCGACCGCACGCTGATGCCGTAGACTGGAACCCACATCATGTGTGTGTTAGTTTGTATGTGTGTACAGTATACGAAGTATATGTGTGTGTGCCCGTGCGCGCGCGCATCTGGGGGTGCAGGGGCCGGGCCATTGGGGGGGGGAGGGGAGGGGGGCGTGTAAGGCTACAGAGACAAGGAAGACGTTACACGTACCGGTGCCCAGGACCTTTTCGACGCGGTATCCCGGAAGGTCCATCATGGCTAAGCAGGCAAATGCTCCGTCAGCAAAGTACCGTACAACCTTTTGATGCTACTAAGCTACAATACCACCTGACCTGAATCAAGGGGGAGGGAAAAGCTGGGGCGGGCTTTTGGCTCACTGGTTGTAATGACCCCCTCCGTCTCCGTGAAGCAGTGCAGGTCGGACAGCTGGGGCGGGATATGCGCGACCTCTTCGGGGGTCTTTTCCTTGGCGCCGAAACCCATTGTGCGGGAGGAGTTTGTTGGTTTTGGTGACGAGCTGTGGTGGTGGTGGTGATGGTGCCCGGGACTTGGGCAGTTGCGCTCGCTCTGTTGGTCGAACTCGTCGTCGTCGTCTTGTTCGTTCGATCGCCACCGATCTGAGAGAGGGAGAAGTGGTTTGGGACAAGAATGAGGTTGATTCTCTTTCTTTTCAATTGATCTACTACGACCCCTCTCTCTTTCTTTACACTCGACCCTACAGGCCACCCACCCATACTTATATATCCTTCGACCAGCAGCCACGCGAGATCGGCACCTCTGCTCGGCGCCGCACCGCGCCCAGCCCAGCCCCAAATACCGGCATCACGAAAGCCGAGCCCCTTTAGCGGATAGCAGGTAGCAGCAATTGTGGCTGGACTCGCGCGCCAGGCAACGGGCAAAGTTGTAATGGCCAGTAGTAGATGAACCCACGGCCGCCCAGCTACGGTGGGTTCTCTGCCCAATTGGCGGGCGGAGCGGCGAGTGTCTTTGGGTGGCATGATGGGGCGAGGGTGCGAGCCAGTGAGCTGGCGGCGCGTATTTCGTATCCGAGCGAAAGACGACGAAATCGCGGGACCCGTCCTTCGAAGGTACCTTGCGGCGGGAGGAGCCTCGAAGAGGAGACGGGAGGAGGGGCAACGCAACGGCCGCGGGACGCTGGCTGGGGAGCGGGAAGGGCAAAAAAAGATGTGGGACGGGAGGCTGCTGGAGCGTTTTTGGGGCGGGGGGGTGGAGGGGCTTTGGGGGGGATGGCTTAGCGCTGTTGTGGGTTCAGGGGAAGCTGGCTGGGGCTGGCGATGGTAGCGGCAACAAGAGGGTGGCGACCTACAAAGAAGCTCCTCGCGAGCGTTGGAGAGGATCGAGGGAACGACGAGAGAGTGAGGCAGGGCAAGAGGAGCACGAGGGGCAGAGTGGCTTGACCGACTGATGACTGATGAAGACTGACCACCCACTCAATGATGACCAAGAAGAAGAGCCGACGGCAGTGTGCGTGCGTGCGCTACACTGCACTGCCCCATTGAATTGGCTTTCTTCGGCTGGCTGGCTGGCTGGCTGGCCCGGTATTCGAGGCTCCGTCCCAAGATCTCCAACGGGGCTGCTGCTGCTGCTGCTGCTGCTGTGCCGCGTGGGCACCGACCGACGATTGTTGTGGCTCCCCTTGCCTGCATGCTTGCCTTTTTAGGTTCCTCCAACTTGGTTCATTGACGACGACGTCTGGCGACCGACTGACTGACAAACGACCGTCCGACATGCCATGCTGTGTCGCCGCCCATGCGCGTCGTTGTCGGTGTCGATCATGCAACGCCCCCCCCCCCCCGCCTTCCCCTCCCCCGCGCCGGAGGCATCATCGCCAGCACCTGTGTTCCACGGGGGAGGGAGCCCGCCAGCCAGCCAGGATGACAACCAGCCAAGGATACCTAGGAGGGGAGGAGGGGATGGCAGGAGGGGAGAGCGGGTAGCTGTCACGTCAGTCGGCAATGCGACGCACCAACCCCGAAACCCCCGACACCCCCGAGCCGCAGAGCCTCAAGATCCGTTCATCTGGGGAAGAGGGAAACCCGGCAAGGGGGCGGGACCCGGAGTGGCGAAACCAAGAAAAAGGTCAGGGTCGAACGGCCATGCGGTACGGTCGCCCCCCCGAAGGAGGCTCCTCATCCTTCTCCTCCCTCCCTCCCTCCCCCGTCTCTGTGGCCGTTGCCGTCCCGGGAGAGGCGGACGGACAGACAGGACGGGGTGGCGGCTGGCGAGAGGCGGGAGCGAGGAGGTGCTGTCTGCGGCTCTTTCCGTCGCGCTTATCCCATCCCATCCCATCCCGTCCCATCCCATCCCATCCCCCCGTGCAAGGACAGGGAGGAGGAAACAAACAAGACAAGGAGTGAGTCTTCCTCAACGGACAGCGCGGTCCGATTCGGAAGGAAGGAGGGCAAACGGCCTCGTTCAAGTACTCGCTTCGTCTGTTGGCCAACGACAGGCGATGCGGACCGCGCTCGTGGCGGCAAAAAGAGGGCGTGGCTTGCAAGAGAGAGAAAAAAGAGGGCGATCAATCCCCTCGGGGCGTCGTGGCCGAGACGGGGCCGTCCATCATTCGCTCTTTCCTTTCGTCGTGGTAGCGGGCCAGCGGCAGCAGCAGCAGCAGCAGCAGGAAAGAGCACACACCCGCGAGGCGTCGACGAGGCAATCGTGCTAATTACCTTTGCTTTTTCCTCTCTCTCCCCCCCCCCCCATCCCCCAGCGATAATCAGGCGCCGCCGGCCACGTCGGAGCTACCGGGGTTCTTTTTTGTCGCTGGCAAGCTGTCGCTGTCGTCGTCGTCATCGTCAGCGCCTTGGGGTCCCCGATCAAAAAAAAATTGATAAAAAAGTGCGGTCGGTGGACAGCGCATCGATTCGCTAACGATGGCTTCCCGCGACGCCAGCCCCGTCCGCCCTGACAATGCATCGATGGTTCATGTGATTTGCATCTTGGTTTCATTAATGCTTTTTTGCTTCCTCTCCGTTTCTGCTTGGCTGTCTTTAGTGTGCCCTCCTCCCGGCTCGATTGCATCCTGCGAGTCTCAAAAGAAGGGAACCGCTCCGACCCCAACCAACCTCTTGCACAATGGCAGCGCCGCCATGCCGCTCTTGGAGGCCCGAAGACTCGCAGACGCCAGTACGCGCGCACACCACCTATTCATCCATCCCCCCCTCCTCCCCTAAGCCACCCCCAACCCTCTCGCCAGCGTGTCCCAAGAGAGGGGAGGCGGGAGATTGAGGGTAAACCCTTTTCAGCTGGGGCTGCGGCCCGATCCAGGGACCAACTGATCCAACCGCACGTGTGCTGCGAGCTCTCTCTCGTCCCGCCGCCGGTAGTGCCACTCGTCTCGCGGCAGCGTCTCACTTGGAACGACAATGTCCCCACGCTCCAGGGTGGCGCCCCTTCTCCCTCGCCCCGGATATCGTCACCGTTGTCGTCGTCGTCATCGCCTCTGATGCGTTTTGTTTGTTTGCGCTTTGTTTCAATTCTTCGGTCTGAAGGGTGGAGCCTCCATCCCCCTTCCAATCGTTGCAGAACGAGGGTCAAGTCGAGCACCCGCGTCGGCTTAATCCACTTCACGCTCACCGAAATCGAAGCGAGAGGTTTAACTCGCTGCCAACCCAGCCAGCTAGCCAGCCAGCCAGCCAGCCAGCCAGCATGGCAAGAGGATGAGGAAGCAAGCCGCTTCTTCCTTTGAATCCGGCAGCGATGAAGGGGACGCAAAGCGTGTTAGCGCTGGTCTGGCTGGCCTGCTATGCGATCCACGTCCTGCCAAGTACTTCCTTCTCCTACCCGTCATGGCACTTGTCACACGGATAGCGCGCCGCCTACCGGGGGGTTGATGGGGCGAGTGTGACATACCTTATTCCCCGTCACCCGCAAACCCGAGGGTTATTAGGTACAGTAGGTGCCTGGCCGACTACCTGTCTATCCTCTGGCCAAACAATGCCATCCCATCCATCCGGCCGGCGTCGGTCATCATGGAGATAAGGTGAGCATGAGCGCCGTTTCCTTGGCGGCGACGCCAAAGGTGAATTGCAACCAGAGCAGCCACCTTTTTCAAGCAAGTGACTGTGCGCGCGTGTGGCCGGCGGATGTCGTGAGCCAATGGGTCCTATACCGAGAATTGGCCTCGTCAAAGTGGGTGAACCTGAAGGCAGGTGTGCATCGCCTCCGCCGCCGGCTGGTGTCCCAGTGCTCGACGACACCGCACCGCCACCCCATCTCCGCGCGACACCGACTCTTGTTTCTCGTACGCGACGCTCTGGCAGTCACGGAGAGAAACAAAGTCCGGCTCGGTCGTGGGACACTCATCAAATCCTTTGGCTGTGGGCAGGCAGGCTGAGAGGTAAACGGGGCTCAGACTCGCGCTCGTAGTAGTTGTTCGGGCCGAGCCTTGACAACGTCCACGATGCCCATCTCCCAGCACTGCCCAAAGACTAACAGACATCCGTCTGGTCAAGTGCAGCACTGGGCAGCATCGCCCGAAGAGAAGAGAATCAAGGGACCGGATGAAGTCTTAGCTCAAAAAAGGTGGCAGGACCTCCAGAGTAGATCTAGGATTTCCGCTAACGAGAATCTGCCTCCTGCCAACATGGTCAGCTGATGAGCGCCCATCAATCTTCGGGCTGGAAGCTCTTGGGCCTCAAGAGCCAACGCCTGACGTCAATCGTACCGAAGCGACCGAAGCGGCTCTCCGCCAGCTCGTTGGCGCACTCCCCCCCTGTCGGCGGTCATGGCCACCAGATCCCCTCCCACTGTCACCCCTCCCTCCGTTTTGGCAGCTCTCTCCGTCTCCCGGGGCCCCAAGAGACAGGGACAGGCCCCGTCTACCACCTGGGCAGTCAAATTGTAGCGCATGACGCAGGTTTGTGTGTGGCCGTGGTTCTGCTGCCGTTGCCGCCGCCGCTGTTGCTGCTGTTGCTGCCACTGCGCTGTGGCCGCCGCCGCCGCCGTTGTCCAACCACCAAGGCACGGAGAACGATTCTCGCTGGCGCGCGAGATCGACACTCCTGCGCTATCCACTGGGTGTAGAGGGCCACATCCCGCCGCGATACCGATTCACCAACTGACCCAATCCCGACCCCTGGCGTCCTTGACATGGCGAGCAACTTCGGTCGACAACGAGCCACTCTCCACTTGTTGCACATGCGGGCGTCAAGTACCCAGTACGTCGTTATGGCTGGCTCAACACGTTCAACTGTCCGTAGCTCGACCGACGCAACGCGTCTGCCGGGGCGGGCGGGCGCCGTCCAGAGCGAAGAGCACAACGGCGGTCGACAGGCGGTGGTCTGGAGGCGAGGCCTGCTGCGTCGTCGACAATGGCTTTGCCCCTGCCCTACCCTTCCCTACCCATCGTTAGGCGCCATGTATATGGTGCCCCTCGTCTCGCCAGTTCCCATCCGCCTCCTCTTCTCTCTCGCCTAGTGGGGTCACTCCCGTTGCTCTCCAGACTCGGACGTCAACTTACCTGTGTGATTGCATGCAACCAGACGTGTGTCGTGAAGCTTCACCATACCCGCCGCTGTCACGCCCGTCGCCTGCACTGCCTGCTAGCCTCCTTGTCTCTTTCCCTCCTTTCCTCCTTCCTTCTTCTCTCCTTCCTCCTCTCCTTCTTTTCTTCCTTCCTTTCTTCCTTCCACTTACCCAACGCGTCCCGCCACCCAAAAACGATTCATACCGCCTTCCCGGGCTTGTATGCTCCTTGCTCCTTCCAGGGTGTCTGTCTGTCTCGTCGCCTTCCCACCCCAATCCCCAAAAATCTCTACACTTGCCAACGGTGGGCCGCCTGGGCAGCCGTTCATAAGCTCCCCCGGCCGCCCACACGGTTCGTCCCTCTACCTTGCAACCACACACCACCCGGCGGCCGCAGCACCTGCGACCAAATTTAAAGGTCGTTGGCCGCCCCCGCAGAGGCGCTCCGTTTCGTCGCTGCAAATATATTATTACTGCAGTCTTGCCGTCTGCTTGGCCGTCGAATCTGCGACTTGACCGCACTCTACGAAGTACGAGCTTTTGGGCACTATTTACTACCTTGGCTTGGCTTCTCCCATCTACGTTGCGTCACCCGAGGATACAGTACCTTACCTAGGCCACGTCGACGAGAGGCACGCGGCTTCGACACCAACGCTCCAGCGGCCAACGTCGTTGCCCCAGTCGTCGCTCCCCGTCTCCGCCTGGCTCCGTGCGGACTTAGACGAGCAAATCCCGACCGACACGGCGAAAGGGCACGACAACGCGCCAGCCATTCTATTACCTCCCACATCTCCAAGACCATTCGACACCGCCACAGCTGCTCGCTTGTCACGGCGTCTGGCGGCCATACCATCGTTGGGACAAGACCCCGCTCGTTCAAGTGCTCTTGCCAATCCATCCTCGCCCGCCTGCTGCTTGTGCCCATTTGTCACCGCTCCGCCCGCCATACCAGACCAGCTGCCCCAGCGTCGGCAAGCAACTTACACTCACCACGGGCTTGTCCTGCCACCTCCCCCGATCATCGTTTTTCTCCGAGACGCCCCATACGAACGAAATACTTCGCCACCATTATGGCTGAGGACGAGCTCGGCCGTGGGCACGGGATGCTGCCGGGGTTCATGACCACCGACATGGCGAACGGCCACCATCTCAACAGTTCTTCCACCTACCCGTTCACGTAAGTATGACGCTGGCTTTCCAGCTCTCCTTGTTCGATCAATAGAGGCTCATGCGTTCGTTCAGGATGAATGAGGAACTCGACGAATCTCAGGGAAATGCCGCCGCGTCCAGTCGACCTGGCGAGATCCAGGGCTACCTTCAAGAATTCGACAGTAGCTGGAGCCAACGTCCGCTGGAGCTGTTCTCTCGGTGGGACAACAGGACCGCGCATTTCGCACCCTCCCTCCTCGATCCACAGGACCAAGCCGTCGACTATGTCCCCCAACACGCGTATGAACCTGGTTCCCAGTCCATGGACACAACAGGGCAGCCCACGGGGGCATTCAATATGGCGTCCCTCTTTGCCAATGACCAGTTATCCCAATATGATTATACTGACACCAACCTTGCGAACAATCCTCAAGGCGGCACACATGATCCTGGCATATCCTTCCACAGCAGCCACCGGGGTTTTGACCCACCAATGATGGTTGTTGACCCTGCTGGGGTACCGTCTCAAGTGGTATATCCGACTGCCCAGGGGATGCCCGGCGGGCCATCACCTAACCCAACAAACCCACACATTCACCAGCATGGCCAATACACGCAAGGCCAATCCCAAGAAGGTCAATATCAGCCAAGCCAGCAGAACCACGACCAAGAGAGCCAATACCAACAAGGTCAACACCAGCAGGACCAATGCCAGCAAGCGCAGTACCAGCAATACCAAGAGGACCAGGGCCAGGGCCAGCCAGTCCAACCCCAGCCAGCTTCTCTGGAGTGGCAACATGGTGCCTCTAGGGCTCCTCCAGTCTCCGCACAGCCCGTGGGCATCCCTGGTCAACATTGGACCCGGGCAAGCATTCCCCATCGGCCGAGAATACTGTCACAAGCCAGCCTCTCTTCCAACCTCATGACCGACCCTCAAGTCGGCACATCCCCGAGCACATACAATTCATACAACCATCTCGTAGCACCAGCTTTGCTGCCCACAGAGCGATCCGTATCAAGCACGACGCAGTTCACAGTAGGCACGGAGACAGATCAATCCGTCAATGCGACTGGTCCTTTTCGGATACATGTCAATGACCCAACCGGGTCCGGCTCATCTACATGGCCCGGGCAGCCGGGCCCGTCTGTCAACACACCGGTCCGGGCGGCGCCCCATGGTACTCCACAAGCCCCCGTCGCCACAGACGAACCAGAGCCAGCAGGCCCATCGACGGGCAAGAAGAGAAAGGGTATTCGCAAGGGACCCTTGTCGAGACAGAAGAAGGATGACGCCAAGAAACGCAAGACCAACCTCAGCATATGTGCCCGATGCAAATGGAAGAACCGTGGCGTAAGAAATGCACCTAATCCTAGCAAGCGGATGGCACTTTATCCTAACTCGTGGTTCTTGCTACAGTGTGACTTGGGCGAGGACGGCAAAACACGATGCACCACGTGCAGTACGGGTCGCTCCAACACGTGTGTCTGTACAAGACACCACTTCATGCCCCTGCTAGAAGGGGGTGGCGCTACTCAGTTCACTGGTACGTACATTTTCCTCGCCATCCACCGACCCTGTCTGTAGAGACCACCCAACTAACACCAATCTCCAAGAACACCATGGCGTTCATGCCTTGGTCCCCTACCGATCTTTGGAGGGCTGCACAACTTCGCAGATCACGACCGATCTTGGCGAATGTGTCAATAGAGGCTGGTCGCATATGAGCCTGTACCGCACCAGGATGCAGGCACAGTCTGAATGTACTTTCGACCTGAGGGCATGTCTCGAGCTGATCGATGAGGCCAGCGCCGCCTGCCATCTCTTCCCCACGTTGCGGGACTTCATGGCCCAAAGCGGGTTTCGAGCAACGAGCAGAGCTCGCCTGGCAGCCTGCATCCCCACACTTGATGATGACCCCTTCGACTGGGGCTCTTTGATCGACGACGAGGAGGATTCGTCTGGCGGTTCCTTCCAGTTCCAGCTTCTGGGGGATGGCCGACGAATTGACGCGGACACACGGCTCAACGGGCTCGGCGCTGTTCTCTTCCACATGTTCGGGCGGCTGATTGAGCATCAGATATATTTCGCCTTGTCAGAGAATCTGAAACAGGGTCGAAAGACTGATGCGACTATCACGGGCCTGAGATGCCTGCACCGAAGACTTTACACAATGCGTCTTGCCATTCGCAAGTGCTCCCGGAGTGCTCCCGGAGACAGAAACGCTTTCCACAGAAAGCACCTTCGGGATCTCTGCTTGAGCCTAGCGAACATATATTTTAACAAACGGGAGTGGGCGCGCAAGTGGACCGACTGGACGCAGCCTGTCCCTCCACCGCTGTTTCAAGGAAATCTTACAGAGAGATCATTCGACGAGTGGCTGACATCATGATTTTTTTGGCCAATCTCTTAACTACACGACGGACATGTTTCTTGGATACCCTGCCGCCACACTAATTTGATCGGGCACATTTACACTTACTTGGATGGCACGCACAGCGTTGTTTTTTTCTGAACATCTACCCTTATTTCGGACGGACTTTTGGCTTTCGGTTGGAATGTTAGCCTCGTTTCATTATGGCATGGCTGCGTCGCTTCGATATCCATTTTGCCTTGATCAGAAAGCGCTTCACAGCAGAAACACCCCCTCCCCCTACCCTTATGTAGGTGGGAAAGAATTACGGCCAGTTTTACGGACCAGTAGGCTTACGGCTCACGGCTCATGAGATGGGATGATTGGGATGCGTTTATGGTTCGTTTCTTGTACAGGATACTAGGGGATGCTCTCGCGAGACTACAAAAGGCAGAGCGCCAGGTGCGCTCACACCAAGTTTTGGTCACCTGGTACCTTATCAGGCATACTTGGCTGAAGGGAGGGGGTGTGGCAGGGCATGCTCCTGGCGAGACACAGGATACATCGATCATTGTGCGGAGTCGGGACGTTGACCAGGACAGGCCCGCGGATGGGTCCGGTATGAGAGCAGTCGGTAGGTAGGCTGTTGCGTCAACAGTCAACATGCGCAACGGGAAATGAGACAATGCGTTGAGTGCCAGCAGACACACTGTTAGAAGGGGGATGCACAATTGAGGTTCAGTTTCTGACGATGCTATCCATCCATACTCCCATTGAAATCATGTTCATTCTGGGATCATCAAGACCTCGAGCTCTTTTTATTTTTGGGAGAGGTGCCGCGCGTCCGACGCAGTAACAAGCAAACATATCCCGGTATCCCTGTGCCGCGCGTGATTGCGTACAGTCAATCCGCACCATGCCTTGAAGATAAACTCCACTCCGCTCTGGTGAAACAAACGACCAAAACAAAAGGCAACTCGCCCTGAACCATGCCGAGTTTCGTTTCCCACTACGCAACTGTATCGTGACAAGTCCTCCCTCGCTGCTGACCTGACGACGCATCACCATCGTCATCGTCGTCAAACGTTTTTTTCTCCGACTTAGGCCGCGGCCGTCTCCTTCTCCAGCGTCCGCGCGGTGCCGGCGAGGTCGGAGATGGAGGCCTTGGGGTTCTTGCCGTGATAGTCGGCGATGGCAGCCTTGATGGCGTCCTCGGCGAGCATAGAGCAGTGGACTGTGTGTGTGGGGGGGCGCGCGCGGCCGGGTTGTGTCAGCGTGGGACAGGTAGGTAGGTAGGTAGGTAGGGATATCATAATCTTGGAGGAGAAGGGGGTAGGGGGCAGGGGAGATTCGACTCACGCTTGACGGGAGGGAGGCAGAGTTCCTTGGAGATGTCGACGTTGCGGATCTTGGCGGCGTCATCCACTATGAAGATGAGAATATCAACGTCAGCATTTGTGTGAGGAGAGGGCGTGCTGGGGGCGGGCGGGTAGGCAGGCAAGACGAACACCGCATGCCCTTGACGAGCGTGGTCAGGTAGCTGGAGCTGGCGATGGCAGAGCCGCAGCCAAACGTCTTGAACTTGGCGTCGGTGATGGTGCCCGTCTTCTCGTCGACCTTGATCTGGAGCTTCATGACGTCGCCGCAGGCGGGGGCGCCGACGAGGCCCGTCCCGACGGACGGGTCCTTCTTGTCCATGGACCCGGGATTCCGCGGCCGGCTGTAGTGGTCGATGAGTGCTGGCCGGGGCGCATGTCAGCCTAAGGTTGCTCCTTCTCATGATCGTTGTTCACACAAAGGTCGCCGCCACCGCCAGAAAGGGGCATGCATGCGATGTGATGGGTAGGGAAAACATATCTTTGTCGTGGTAGGAGCGGGTTGCGGCCGGTACGCGGGAGGTGACGGCGGCTCTGCGGCCGACGGTGGTGGCGACGGCGGCGGGCGACGGCAGGGCCCGAATCGCGCGGAAGGACGCGCGCAGGGGAAGCATGATGACGGCGGGGTGGGCGGGCGAACGGTCGTTGCTGTCGTCGCTGATGCTTTTCTGCTTGTTGTTCTGGTTTTTGGGTTACGGGGTTTCTTTCGAGGAGGCGGTGGTTGATTGGGAATGCGAGGTGGCGATGGAGAGAGAGAGGGAAGAGGCGAGTAGAGGAAAAAGAGGTGCGTGAAAGAGAGAGAGACCCGGTTTTGGCGGGCCTGGGTCGCCCCCGTTTTACCAGATTGATAAGGCAGTGGGAGGGGAGAGAGCCAAAAAGCACCGGCAGCTGGGCTAGCCTAGCGCCGTGCCGCGCCCACTCGCCGGGCACAACCACCAACCATCCATTGTAGAAATCGCCGACAAAGTCCGCGAAACCGGCGCGTGCACGTGACTCTACAGCGCGCGCAGTCCGTCGCCGCGCCCCGGGGGGGGCCCCGCTGTAAAAGCCGGGGGGAGTGAAGTCATGCATTTTGAGGGGGCGAGACCAACGTGCGGGGCCTCGCTTGACACTGTTGCAAGGCCCGGTGCAGATGGGGGCGACGTCACGGTGCGAACGGGTGCGAGAGGGCGTCGGCCAGTGAGGTAACAGATTATCTCATCTCCGGGGGCGCTACAAGGAGCATCGCCAATTGGGCGCAGGCGCGCTGAGCTCCAAGCACCACCCACCCGGCGATGCGTGTGTGTGTGTGTGTGCGTGTGCGTGTCGTATGTACGACAATAGGCCGAATCGGTCATTTCCATTCGTCCACTGTCCGACCCTCCGCGGACGGACGAGAGCTGTCATCGCGGTGTTTTTCCTGAGGCGGAGCAGAACCATCTGAGGAGAACAAGGATGCGGAAACTTTTTTTTGTACTCCGTACTTGGTCTCAGATGCCGTCTCGGGCAGCGGCAGCAGCAGTAGAAACCTCGGCTAGTGCTGGCATCTCTCGGCAGCGCTGCCATGGAGTCCCCCGGCAGCGAGCCAGCCCCCGTGTGCCCTGGAGAGTCCGAACTAGATGAGCTTCAGGACATGGGACTCGGCTCGTCGTCGTTGGGCAGGGACAAGGGTAAGGAGGGGACCGGACCTCGGGGATCCTCTCCCCTTCCTCGCTGGTGGTAGAATGGCCCACGCCGACGTTCCTCGCTGGGGCATCCCCTACTCGGCAGTGCACAGCGATGGGAGAGACGCCGCCGACTTCGGCGCATCCTCCACAGCACCCTAATAGTTAACTGCGTAGTTACCTGATAGCACGGCCCCAGCCCAGCACCAAAAGTATCCTTTTCCCAATGCTCGCAGCGACTATATACCAAGTCGCCGCAGCCACTAACTACTTCGTACTCCATTCGAGACGGGTATTTCCCTTCCTCATTTCGCTCCTTCATTTCGCTCCTCAAGACCCCCCTCACACTTGCGATGCACGTTGCACGTCTCCGCGCCTTCAAGAGAGGTGGACTAGTGCAGGGTAGCAAACTTTCCACTGTGGCTTCTTTTGGTCGCGGCATGGACATGGAGGACCCGCGCCCGCTGGCCCCCCCAGCGTGGACGCGGTCGCCCTACCTATTGGGGTGGGGACCTTCAGCTCTATTGAGACGCTGTGAATGACGGGAAGCACCGAATCAGCAGCCCGCCTCAATCAACTGAACCACCAACCCGTCCCGACATCCATCGTCGCGGAGCCCTTCGTTTCGTCGCAGCCAGGGGCATTTCGCATCGGAGCATCCGCTTTCTGCTTCCCTAGCAGCATGGGCTTGTCGAAAAGCGTCGGATGAGATTGAGCCATCGCGCCCGCAGCGCCTCGTCCTGTCGCCAACCCGCATCTCTCTGCCTGCACACACGATGGCCCAATCCGGACCAGGCCCTGTTGCGCCTGAGCCGCCGCGTTCGTCCCGCGGCTCCCTCTCCTCCGTGTCGACCACGAGCCTCGTATTCGACCGCCTGCACGATGAGATGGAAAAGGGCCCCGAAGCGCGAAAGTCCAACGGCAAGCATCGCCTCAATGCTGACCGGGACAAGGAAGAGGCCGCCGAGCTGGAGGACGACCCGTACGCCGTCGAGTCGGGCCCCTTTCTGGGCACGTCAGGCGCTCCATTGCAGCAGCGCAAGCCGATGGACCGCAGCCTGCGCAAGATACTCTGGATCGTGGGCGTCGTCTTTGTCGGCGGCTGGTTCGCCGCCCTCGGCGTCTTCCTCGTGTCCGGGTCCTATAAGCACGCCAGCGACTCTGACCACGACCCCGACGCCAGCAGCCGCGGCTCCGGCAAGGCCGTGACCTTGGATCAGGTCGTCACGGGCTTCTGGTCGCCCAATTCGCAATCCATAAGCTGGATCGCAGACCCCGACGGCCAGGACGGGCTCCTGCTGGAACAGGGGGCCCCCGACAAGGACTACCTCGTCGTCGAGGACGTCCGGACCTTGGCCCAAGATGCGCTGCCCAGAGACGCCGCCGCCGCCGCGCCGCCCAACTCAATGACCTTGATGAAGACGGCGTACTTTGAGTACAAAGGCAAGCCGCGCAGGCCGGGGTGGGTGAAGCCGAGCCCAGACCTCACAAAGGTCCTCATCGGCGTCGACCGGGAGAAGAACTGGCGACACTCCTTCACGGCCTCGTACTACATCTTGGACGTCGCCTCCGGCAATGTGGAAGCGCTGCATCCCGACAGGGCAGACGCAAAGGTGCAGCTCGCGACCTGGAGCCCGCGAAGCGACGCCGTCTCCTTTACCCTCGACAACAATCTGTACATTCGACGCATCAACGACAAGAAGGAGGTCGTTCAAATCACCAAGGATGGTGGTCCCGAGTATTTCTATGGTATCCCTGACTGGGTGTACGAGGAAGAGGTCTTTGGCGCGCGCGACGCTACGTGGTGGTCCGAGGACGGCAAGTATATCTCGTTCCTCCGCACCAACGAGACCGGCGTCAAGGAGTTCCCGATCCAGTACTTTGTCTCGCGCCCCAGCGGCAAGCAGCCGCCAAAGGGAGAGGAGGCGTACCCCGAGGTGCGAAAAATCAAGTACCCCAAGCCTGGTTCTCACAACCCCGTCGTCGACCTGCAGTTTTACGACGTCGCCAAGGCCGAGGTCTTCTCCGCATCCGTCGACTCTGACTTTTCAGACGACAATCGCATCGTCAACAACGTGCTGTGGGCAGGCGACAACGTCATTGTCAAGGAGACGAACCGCGTCGGCGATCACCTCAAGGTGATCCTCGTCGACGTCCGGACCCGCTCGGCCAAGACGATCAACGACATCAACATTGCGGACATTGACGGCGGTTGGTTTGAGATATCGCACAAGATGACCTACATCCCCGCCGACCCTGCCAACGGGCGGCAGCACGACGGTTACGTGGACACCATCATCCACGAGAACTTTGAGCACCTGGCGTACTATACGCCCGTGGACAACCCCAAGCCCATCCTCCTGACAAAGGGCGACTGGGAGGTCGAGAGCGCGCCGTCGGCCGTCGATCTCAAAAACAACCTCGTGTACTTTGTCGCCACCAAGGAGTCGTCGATCCAGCGGCACGTATACGTGGTCAAGCTGGACGGCTCGGGCCTGAAGCCGCTGACGGACACATCCGCCGAGGGATACTATGCGGCGTCGTTTTCGTCGGGCGCCGGCTACGCGCTCCTCACGTACCATGGACCCAAGATCCCCTATCAAAAGGTCATCTCGACGCCCTCGAACCCCGTCAAGTACGAGCGCGTCATCGAGGACAACCGCGATTTGGCCGACAGCGCCAAGAAGCACGCGCTGCCCGTGCTCAAGTACGGCAAGCTCAAGGTGGCCGAGGGCGTCGAGGTCAACTACGTGGAGCGCCGGCCGCCGCACTTCAACCCCAAGAAGAAGTACCCGGTCCTCTTCCAGCAGTACTCGGGCCCCAACTCCCAGACGGTGACCAAGAAGTTCGCCGTCGACTTCCAGTCCTACGCGGCCTCCAACCTCGGCTACCTGGTCGTCACGGTCGACCCGCGCGGCACCGGCGGCCTCGGGCGCAAGCACCGCGTCGCCGTCCGCTCGCGGCTCGGCGCGCTCGAGTCGCACGACCACATCGCCGCCGCCCGCCACTTCGCCTCCCTCGACTACGTCGACGCGGACCGCCTCGCCCTCTGGGGCTGGTCCTACGGCGGCTTCACCACGCTCAAGACGCTCGAGCAGGACGCCGGCCGCACCTTTTCGTACGGCATGGCCGTCGCCCCCGTCACCGACTGGCTCTTCTACGACAGCGTCTACACGGAGCGCTACATGCGCCTCCCCGCCGACAACGCCGACGGCTACCGCGCCTCCAGCGTCGCCAACGCCACCGCCCTCGGCCAGAACAAGCGCTTCCTCGTCATGCACGGCTCCTCCGACGACAACGTCCACTTCCAAAACTCCCTCACCCTGCTCGACGCCCTCGACCTCGCCGGCGTCGAAAACTACGACGTCCACGTCTTTCCCGACAGCGACCACGGCATCTTTTTCCACCACGCCAACCACGTCGTCTTTGACAGTGAGTCCCCCTTTTTCTTTTTTGGCTGTCACAACCACCACCATCCTCTTCCGTCCTTCCTCCCGTACGTACGTACATGGGTACATGAAAGAAGCCGGCTAACCGACGACGTCCGCTCGCCCGCCGCAGAGCTCAGCAACTGGCTCGTCAACGCCTTCAACGGCGAGTGGCTCAAGGTCGCGCACGCGAAGCCCAAGGACGAAAAGAAGCGGCGTAAGCGCCAGCTCGGCGGGGCTGGAGACGGCCAGTTGACCGTGTCAGAGGACACGGCATAAAAGTCCATTAACCCCGACATCATGCACATAGGATATGATTTACCAACATCAATCCTACATGCATAGGATGTCGCTCTACTGTGGGGATTGACACGGCGCTTATAGGGATCCATCTCTCTCTCATTATGCATATACATCTGCAGAGGCACGGCACAGTGCTTGTAAAGCGTTATTGAACAATCAAATCAAGACTTGATTACTATCATACAACATGCCCCATCGTCCTCGCGTCTGGCTCGCAGTATGCCTCGCCTCTAGTCTAGCCGTGGCAAGAGCCACGTGAAACACTTCATGCCAGGCAAAGCCGTGCCCCCCCTCCCCCCGTGACGGCCAAGCGTCATCCTTTCAAATCGAAACGCGATGGCAAATCCGGACACCGCCGCCCTTGTTGTGCCATCCCAAGAGCACGTGTCCGCAACTTTCCCTTTTCCGCAAGACAATCAAGAGCAAATCAAGGGGGCATCAATGGGTACAGTCGTAAGCTTAAAGTGAAATTCCTGAATCATCCATTCTCCGTGACACCGCAGAGCAGGCCCGCGACCCGAATCCTCCGTAGCCGTTGGCATCGTAGGTCGGCGCCTGCATGCGGTGCGCAGGGAACCAGACCCACACGGGTAAGTGCATCTAGTATCCGTAGCCGGTGGGTTGCGGCGCAAAACCGTTGGTCTGGCCGTACGGCGCAGGCGAGGCGCCGCCCATGCCGCCGGGCCCAGCCGTGATCATCAACCGCCCGGCGCCGAGGATCGGAGTGTTGTCATCCGTCTTCTCCTGCTCCTTCTCCTTGGCCTTGCGAGCCTCGTTATCCGACTTGAGGAGTGCGATCTCCTTGGTCTGCTGGGCAAGCATGTTGATCATGTAAGGCATGCTAAAGTCTGTGAGTCCGTGGCGCCACGACAGCTCTAGGACGAGATCCGGGCGAATGAGCTCGTTGCAGGCGTACAGCATGCCAGTGTAGCACTCGCGGTGTCCAATGTCGACGAACTGCAGATGGTTAGCGTACGCAACGGCAATAATCGCGACGGCTCGGTAACTCACATATCGGACGAGATCCTCGACAATGTCAGTCTTACCCGACGTTGCGGCGGTCTCAATTGCGTCCTTGAACAGCTTGTCTTGCTTCGACAGCGCAATCGACTTCTCCCAACGCTTGTTTTTGCGATAAATGTTGGCGGCAATCTGGCGGAAGAAGATCAGGTCATGCTTCTCCAAACGGCCAGCCAGCTCGACAGCGTCGTAGTTGTCGTAGTTTTGAACAGAGTCCCGGAGCGTCTTGTAGTCCTCTTCCTCGATGAGAAGGTCGTTGACGGCCTCGTTGACGACGCGCTTGTTTTGTGACTGCACATTCAGAAGGAACGGCTTGATCAGCGGCAGGCTGTCATTCTTCTGGAACATCTTGACGACGCGGTTGACATCAACGCGAGCAGTCAGCGCCGCAAGCAGATCCGTGAGCAGCGAAGGGTGCTGCTCCACGTAGAACTTGATCGCCCGATAATAGATCTCCAAGTTGGCAACCTTGACGACAATTTCCTTGAATTGCTGGTGCTCCCAAGAGTTCTCGGGCCGTTCGATGACAGCGAGGGCGGCATTGTCGAATTCGTCATAGTGGCAGTAGCAAAAGACCAGCTCGGGCCAGAGGTTAGCTTCCTCGCAGGCACGAATCATCTTTGGCATGTTCATCCTGGACCAGAAGAGCTTGATGTGCTCCATCAACCGCTCCGGATGGTACTTGGCGAGCGCAATGCCCAACTCCGTAAACATGCCCATATGGGCACGCTCCAGGCCAAGACCCTGCTCCAGGAGGCTAATGAGCTCGTCAAAGTATCCGTTACGTTCATAGTCCTTGACGAGCGTCTGCAGCTGCTCGGCATCGACAATGAGGTTCAGGCCGCAAATCTGGGCCAGGCGGAACTCCTTCTTCTCAACGCAGGCCTCGTGAACCTGCTTCCAGACCTTGATATTGTTGGCCTTGCGAGCGCAGTCGACGGCGGCCTGGTAATCGCCGAGATGCACCAGTGTCGTGGCAAGCTTGGCCCAATTGGAGATGCTGCTGTAGAAGATCTTGGAGGCCTCGAACAGGCCCTCCTCGTAGGCCTTGTCGCCAGACTCCTCGATGTTGGCGACATTGGTAGCCCGCAGGAAGTCCTCGAGCTCGGCCAGCTGGTCCAGACGAGCGTAGCAGAAAGCCAAGGCGGTATCGATGGCGGGCTCGCGCAGGGTCTTGCGGGCCATGCGCAGATACTTGATGAGCTCCTCGTTCTTTCCGGCGTGTGTAGCAATCTCAATAACCTCGGGGTAGTTCTTGGGATCGTCAGCCTTGATGTAAGAGTCGATGGAGTCCGCCACCCGCAGGCCGTCCAGCTGAGCCTTGGCAACCTTGCTCCAGACCTCGGGGATGTCAACCTCCTCGGCGTAGGCCTGCGAGCGGTCGATGCTAACAACATGCTCAACGAGAACGTTGACAGCGGCCTCCTTGTTGTCGGCCTTCTTGTAGATCTCAAAGGCCTCCTCGAATAGCCCAACATCAATGCAGGACGAGGCGATCTCGTCAGCATTGTAGCCGTCCAGCTTGTGGATGTAGTCCATCACGCGAGCCTTGTCCGCCTTGGCAGCAGTGAAGAGGAGGAGGTTCTGGAGGTTCTGGTTGTCGCTGAATGGCGAAGGCTCCAGGACAATCTTCTCGAGCAGCTCGATAAGCTCAAGAGGCATGTCGTTGTCAAGGAGCGCAGACACAGCGATCGAGACCTTGCCCGGGTCAGTAGACTCGGGCACGGCAGTAGATGTGACCTGATCCACGACCGAGCGTCGGTGGATGTTGTTCTCGCTCAGGACAAATCGCCAAAGCTCTGCGTCGGCGCGCTCAAGCAGGTAGCGAGCCTGCGCACGATACATGGCATTCTCGTTGGTAATGTTCACCAACTCAAGATCATTCTGGCCCTTGGAGTAGGCGATGTACGCCAGGTTGGGGTCGCGCTTCTCGCAGTACTTGCCGACAGTCAAGGTGTCGTACTGGTCGTTCTCCTTGAGGAACTTCTCAGGGTTGTTGTTGGAGTCGATATAAATCTTGGCCAGAGCGTTGTAGACGGCCTGCTGCTGGTTGCCAGCTTGAAGCGTGGCCTCCAGGAAAGGAAGCAGAAGCTTGAGGCGGTTGCGCGACTCGACTTCAGAGACCAGCTCATCGATGTTGATCTGCTGGGCGTTGACGGTACCAAGAAGCTGCTTAATGATGTTCTCATCGCAGTCGACGTCCAGAAGACCACCAACGACGGCCGGAGTTCGGGAGGGGTTGACGCGCTGAACGTACGACTCGATGGCCTGGAACTGCTGGTTCTGGTAGAGGTAGAGGATCAGGTCGTGAACAAAGTTGAACCTGTCGCACACAATGATGAGAGGCAGCTGCTCCGGCAGTTTCGCTTCCTTCAGGAAATTCTTGACCTTCTCAGGGTTGTAAGAGTTGCTGTCGCGGCAAATTCGCTCGACCTCGTTCAGCTGGTTGGAGCGCGTGGCGGCTTCAATGTACTTGAAGTGCACATCGGGGTCCTCGGACAAGTTTACAATGCTGCCCAGGTAGTAGAAGAGACCCTCGGCCGTCTTGTACTTCTCGAAGAGATCGATCAGACGGACGGGGCCCAACAGCTCGGAGTACTTGGTCGCGATATTAACAACCGACTGAAGATTCTGCCGAATGTTGTGCTTCATCATGGCATCGAGGCAGTCCAGGGATTGCTCGACGGAGAGCTTGCCAAAGAAGGTCGTCAACCACTCCGGGTTGAAGTTGGCGCTTCCCGGAATGTTGACGATGACACGCTTGATAGACTCCGGGTCCTCGTACAACTCTAGCGCTTTCTGGGCCAAGCCAGCCTGCTCGCAAAGCTGAGCGATCCGGGGCTTGTCGAAGTGGGTGAACATGTCGTTGCCGAGGATAGCCTCGGCGACCTGGGGAGCGTGCATGAGGTTCATCTCCAGGAGACGAGTCTGCAGGCGCGCATGCTCGGGCTTGTTCTCCTTGAGCGCGTCGAGCAGGAAGGCGGTGGCCTGCTGAATCATGCCCTGGGATTGAAAGATGTCGCAAACCCGCTCGAAGTCGACCAACGGGCCCTGCTCGCTATTGGCCAACGCTGTCGCAAACTCAGCACCCTTTTCGGGGCTGACGCGAATGATGTGCTGGAGGAGCTGGATATAGTCGGGTTGGTAACCAGTATGAGCAGCGTACGGTAGGATCTTTTCGAACTGGCCGGTCTCAGCGAAGCCCGCAACGACCTTTTGGGGCACGTTGGCCTTGAGGTAGATTGACAGGGCCATGTCGACATCGTAAGGGCGGACCATGTCGCCGAGCCGCTCGGAGCAGTCCAGCTTGCCCTCCTTGAGCCACTTCTCAAGCAAGTGCTTCCTGTTCTGCTGGAGAACCGGCTGGGCCAGCTCGATAGTCTCCTGCTGATTCAAGGCGCCCTTGTCCAACAGCAGACCAAAGTATTGGAGAGTGAAGGCCATTTGGCCGGGTTGGGCAGGCAGCCTCTTGAACTTCTCAATCGTCTCGGCCGTTCGTAGGAAGCCTCGGGGAGAGTTGGCCGCAATCTTGGCAGCCTCCATGTAGTTGCCGGAGTTGAACAACTGGTCGAACTGCTTCGCGTAGAGGTTGTCCGCACCAGGAAGTCCGGCTCTAGAGGCAAGCTTGATGGCGATTTCTGTGTTGGCGGGGTTCTCGAGGAGATACGGGATGATGGTCGAGTCATCAATGGTCACGAACAGGACCTGGCCCTTGCGGTTGATAC
The DNA here is from genome assembly GCF_022605165.1 of Purpureocillium takamizusanense. Classification (NCBI taxonomy): domain Eukaryota; kingdom Fungi; phylum Ascomycota; class Sordariomycetes; order Hypocreales; family Ophiocordycipitaceae; genus Purpureocillium; species Purpureocillium takamizusanense. The sequence goes on along the minus strand of NC_063081.1, from coordinate 234,729 downwards.
CCACGAGGCCGGAAGAGTCACTGTCAGCGCAGCTGGTGAAGATGGTCTCGCTCGAGATGCGGTTCATGAAGATGGTGCTCCCCGACTCCAGGTCGTAGAGGTGGATGAAGCCATACTTGGTCACCATGAAGATGACGCCGTATCTCTGGGAAATCTGAAGAGCCACTGGGAAGTCATTGGTCGCCTCGGGGGGGAAGTAGATGTCGACCGCCTTCTTCTGAAAGACGGGATTCGACTCTGGGTGATCGACCTCGACGATGTGGAGCTTGGCGCCGGTGGCGGTGCGGACGGCGAAGCTGAAGAGCTTCGTGTCCTGGGGGGCACCCTCGAGTCGCAGGGAGCCAAAAGCAGCGGCATGGCCCTCGATGGCTTGACTAACGCCACGGTCCTTTGAGTACAGCTGAATGGCGCCGACAACACGGCCCTGCTGGGAGGAGATGCCAACGACCACCATCCACTTGCCATCCTCGTTGGCGCGGTAGTTGATGATTTGGCAGCCCTGCGAGAAGAAAACACATGGTCAGTCTGTTGGAGAACGCAGGAGTCAGGCAGAATTGGAAATAAACATACATTGAGGTTGGCGTTGCGGTCGAAAACCTTGGTCGGAGCCTCCTGGGAGGCATCGTACACATCCCACTGGTATACACTGCTGGTGGTGACCAAGCCCAGGGTGGACTCGCTGATCCATCTCCAGAACTGGACGTCCTCGTTCATAGTGCAAGACTTGAGCTTCTTCTTCTGCTCGAGGTCGAAGATCTGCAACGTCCGGGACTGGGCCTTGAGGGCAATGACCTGCCGGCTCCAGTGCATGATGGCACTGTCGGCCTTGATGGGCCGGCGGGTGACGTTGTTACCATTCTTGAGCTCGACGATGACGACTTCGGGCTGAGCGGCCTCGTTCTTCTTTTCTCGGATGCAAACGTAGGCGTCGGACTCGAGGGTCTGCAGGCGAGCAAGGCGCGGTTAGTAGACGACATCTCTCTATGTTTTTCATTCCGCCGGCCGGGTGGGGGGGCACGTCAGACTTACGCAGGAGTTGAAGCCAATGGATTGCGTGTCGACGCCGACATTGGCGAGCTGCACAAGCTCATGGAACTTGATGGGTATGGGCGCCATGGCGCCGGTGGTTCGCGTTGCTTGACGAGAGGGGCGCAAGGCCGATGATGCCCTTGAAAGCTCGAACGCAGTCAGACGACGCGGGAGGGAGCTGCCAAGCGCGGTCGTGGGGCGGATGGATGTTGAGGCACGGGGCAGGCACTCGGGCGACGATTCGAGGAGAAGCTGGCGGAAGCTTCCATGCGCCGTGCGGGACGGGCGGGATAACGAGGAGCGCTAGGGAGCAACAAGGCAACAAACGCGAAAGGGGGGGAAGGGGGGAAAGGACCGGAAGGGAGGTAGATGGGAGGAAACGCGGTGGGATGACTCGGCGTCGCAAGCTGCTGATGGCGAGCAGTTGAGACGCGTGGTCGTTGCAATGCGGTGGTGGTGGATGGACGGATGGATGGATGGGGCGGTTTGGTGTTTGTGAGGTTTGATCAGGAGAAAGGCCGGGCCAGGCAGGTCTCTCCTTTCAGGCAACCTGTTCCCTTCCCGCGATTGGGTCTTGGCGGGCCAACAGGGAAGCTGGCACACGAGGTAAGCTGCGCGGCTGCCCAATCCGAGTCCTCAGCGCATCGGAACAAGGAAGTTCCGCCGCCGCCGCCACTGTGCTGGGTGCGCAGCTGTGCAGCTCCGCTATAACCTGGGGCACGTGCAACGTCATCAGCGTCGTGTCAGGGGGGCCCGTGTGGCGGTACGTACCGTCGGCCCAGCCGTCAGGCAAAGTTGGGGGTGAGGTGAATGGGGAAGAAAAGAAGATGCAAGCTGTGTTGACGCCCGACTATACACAATTTTTTCTTTCCCTCCCAACCCGTATTATGATATGATGCGGTGACGGTTTTGCTTGTATAATTGAGCGGCGCGAGCACCGATGCACAAGTACGAAGTAGAGCATGTTTGCAAGAATTCGCAACACCGGCGCGCGTTGTGTTGAATGCTGAGCCACCGCTTCGTGGCTGGAGGGATATAAGCCCGCAGATGGGTGCCAACTCGCCATCGACGCTCACCCACTCACTCACACACATACATACACGATGCGCGTCGTTATCCAAAGCCGGCACCGCGTCTGTTACCTACAGTATACTTCGTACTTCGTACGTAGCTACCGATTGATGCCGCCGAGGTCACGTGTTGCGCATGGCTTTCTTCATGCATGTCTCAGTCCTAGTCGAGACGAACGGAGCCACACTCTGCAGGAACAGGCTACGGTCTCGACTCAATGGAATCCGTACTTTGCCAAAAACTCGACTGTACCTACCTTACCCTACACTTGTGGGTGGCTTCGCGCGAACCTGTCTTCACAGCAAGGGAGCCGGGACGCGTATAGGAAGCTGGGGAGGTGTTGCAGCGCGAGAGCTCAAAAAAACGGTGGTCGAGCTGAGATAAGAGGCGGCTAGCTCTCAGCGACGCCATGTGTCGTGTGTGGCCCGCTCGTCTGCAATTCGGCGTTCCTCTCGGGCTCGTGCAATCCCGTAAAGCTCGTGGATGAGACCGAGATGCAGCTGGACAAATAAAGCAGCAGCAGCATGCTGGTGTGAGAAATGATTCCCCGAGGTGCTAGGCCGGATAACATGTCGGCGATCAGCAGTTTGACAGAACGCAGAGGGTCTTGCAGTACTGCTGTCACTGCGGTGCGGAGGAAACCATGAGACCACGCCGCTTGTTGGTGGGAATAGGGACGGATCGCATTACTACGTTCATCCGGACGAATCCGTCCTTGGTCGTCGCATGAGCCAGACGATAATAACACAGGGCGGCAATTAGCAGGGACCCTAGTTCGCCCCCAGTAGACACCCAATATATGGGATGGTATCTCAGAGGTTCCTCATGGAGCTCGCGTAACCTACACGTTAGAAGATGAAGAGGCACGGTGACGCATAGGAACCAAATCCTTCTGGCAGGCAGGAGGATGTGGAGGAAAGTCAATGATGATGGCTGCTCCGGGGTCTTGTTATGCGGCCGACGGCAATACCGCATAGCTAGACTTGAAGGATGAAGACTTTTTCTTCGCATGAGCAGATTCTTCACGAGCGCACATGTCCCGTCACGAAAAAAAGTACGCACGAACGAGCACGTAGAAAAAGGGCTCGCGTGCTCAGACGCCATCGAGAGATGGGGGAATTCGGGCCGGCAGCCAGTCCCCCCGTCCCTGCGTTCCCCTGGGCAAGGCAGCGCAGCTCGCCGAGGAGGTGAATGAGGTGATCATGGCCCCCCCAGTTTGGTCCCGTGCCCAGGATCAATTTGCAACTCCCCATATTGCTTTCCCCCCCGCAGGCGCCCCGCAGTCAGACTATTGAAGGGGACGAGGAGGAGGAAAGGGGGGGCTTGGCGGGGAGATGTGGAGGGGATGGAGCGTTGCGTGCCGTCTCAGCGTCCGTCGTCGTTGTTTATGAGTGGATAACCACGACGCTGGTGTCTGTGGGTGTGGGAAGTCCGGTGGGCAGCGTTGAAGGCTTGTTCTTCGTTGTTGATGATGTGCAGCGAGCGCCATGGCGAACCTTGGCGCGGTGTTGGGGCGGCATCGACGAGGATTCACGACGAGACGAGCGGCTCGGCAAGCCCTCGTACAGCTTGCCCACCGTGGCGCTCGCAAGGTGCATATGCGTGCTGCACGCCGGTACGTGGCCTCCGTCACTTCGTCATCATGTTGCGCCGTTTCTCCGAACGTGGCGACGTTTCTCGCATCAATCAGGCCCCAGGAAATCGGCACCATGGCTGGCTAGGAAATTCTGAGACCCTGGATCCCGCATCCCATCCGCCAGCATCAATCAATCTCCGCGGGGATTGCTCCGGGCGGGCGTGCGTCACGAGATGGGCAAGGGGAATTGGCAGAGTCACGCCAGACCAGGCACATGTTTCCCTCGCGCCATTGTGAACAAGGTATGCTTCAATATACGTACGCCTTCACCGCTGATTGAAGCAGCGGGGGAGTGCGGATTCATTACGAGACGGTGACAGTATGCAGACATGTTGAGTTTTACAGAGTCATTCGACTAACTACCTAGGTAGTTACTACTACCTCCAGTACCACATGTGCTGGGGTCAGTCGGGTGACCTGCAAGGTCAGTTATTTTAGTGTCGATGGGTGTGTTTATGCTTATTCCTTGGTGGCGTCTTGCACTGCCGGCCCCTGTCGAGCGGCGATTCCAGTCGGGTGGGTGTGCTGGAGCGCGGCAGTGGCACCCGGCGGGATTTCCAAGTTGGGGCGCAATCGACCGGCCACGCGGGCCTGTCTCTGGGGCTTCTTCAGCGGCAGAGCCAAGCCGGCAGTAGGGGTTAGTACCTTACTACGTACCTACCTTACAAGGTGCCATAACGCTGAATTTATTATGTGCAGGCGATGCTTGACGTCACGTCCTCTCGGCCGCCAGTCCCGAAGCGTGCAAGCAGCGGCTCTACCGCGGCGGCAGACGAACCCCGAGATGCAGCCATCATCCATGGCATGCATGCATAACAGACGCATGAGGTGGGAACCGCCCTTCCTTTTTTTTTCTTTCCCCAGTCCCGAGTCGATGGGTTGTCCGATTCTTGCTACGCACGCGCTTTGTTGGCCAACTTTGGAGCTCATGGATTTCCTGCTCGGTTGCGGGCGGGCTCCAGTCTGTTGACACGGCAGTTCGTACTAATGGATGTAGTACATATTCGTACATGCCCGTACCAATGAGTTCTTGAACCGCCAACTGTCCCGCGCAGGCGACGGTGCATCCAGTGTCCAAGCATGTTACATCTCGCCCGCGTCAGAACTGCCAGTCCCGCCCTCGTTGTTCGGCATCTGAAGAACGACCGGTACACGCCACTCTGGCAGCAGCCTCAGCGTCGCATTCGCGCCTTGCTTGAGGGGGCATGGATGGAGCAGGTTCCTACTACTCGGTAGTAAATTAGTACGTAGCAGGGTGGTGGTGCTCTCCGGCTGTGGGACGAAAACCCACATGGCAACCTCCGCAAAGCTCTCTCCCAGGCATCGTGACCCGCGGCCTTGGCATTTCGAGGCGGGCGGCTCGATGCCGCGAGTCAGTCGGTGCACATGGTGGTGTGACGAGTTCATACGCAGGGTATGTACTTTTTACATACTCGCTGCTCACGCGCGCACCATCCGGGGAAGGAAGCATAGTAACGTTAGTACCTGCCTTCATACTACCAGACACGTCAATCAATACCTACCTATACGTACAGGTATGCACACAACTCACAGAGCCACTGTACGCATGGGGCCCAAGTTTCCATACCCAACTCATTCTTTCATTTCTTGCCAAGGCATCGCCATCATCTCGGCACGACCCACGCCCACCCCCCCCTCCCTCCCTACTCCGCTTCACATCCCACTACGTACAATGATGATCATCTGCTCTCCCGCCGCCGGCGATGCCGCCCAGGCTGCTTTTGCATCGAAGCTTGACGCCGTAGCTTGCCTTGGCCGCATCGTGAGCCTTCCGCTTTAGGCTGCTTGGGCAGGGGCCCCCCCGGTCGCGTCCGACGACGAGGACGACGAGGCAAGGACGCGGATGCGGACGAGGACGATGATATGGCTGCCGTCGTCGCTCGGGGCGCGCGCATCTTCTTGCCTCTCCCCGCGTGATCCTATACACGTCAGGTATATCTTTGTCGGCATCCCCCGCCCCTCTCGCCCTTCCCCTTGGGGTCCCCATCACCTTGCCCCGTGCTCTCCCACAAGCATAGGCCGCTCACTGCCAACCTTATCCATTGAGCACGTGTGTTGTTGCTCGGGCATCCTCATCCCTTCTACTCCTCGGTGAGGCGAGGTGCTCCGACGACAGAGACCCTCTCCCCCATTCCCAAAACTGCCAGTCCGCAATGGCTCCCGCGAGGCGCCTCGCGGCCGTGCTGGCGGCCACGGCGTCGACGGCGACGGCGCTATACGTCAATGGCTCCGTCGTTGCGCCCTGCGACTCGCCCATCTACTGTCACGGCAGCATTCTGGAGGAGGTTGAGTTGGCGCGCCCGTTTGAAGACTCGAAGCACTTTGTCGACATGTAAGTGCATGTGCCCCCGGCCCCGTAAAAGATGAGAAGATGAGAGAAAGCCACATATCTTTCCCCCTGGTGCCCACCACTACAATATACCACACACACACATACACAACTTGACTTACACGATGACCACCATGCAAGGCCGGCGCGGCGCCCTCTCCGCGAGATCCAGGCCGCCTTCGACCAGCTGCCCAAGCCGCTGCGAAACGACAGCATACTCCACGACTTCCTCGAGACGTACTTTGACGACGCGGGCGGCGAGCTCAAGGCGGTGCCCAAGGAGCAGCTGCACACGGACGCGGAGTTCCTGAAGCGCATCGAGGACCCCGTCACGCGTGAGTTTGTGGAAAAGGTGGTGGGCATCTGGCCGGACCTGACGCGCTCGTACGCGGGCGCCGACTCGTCGTCGTGCGCCGACTGCCCCAACAGCTTCATCCCCATCAACCGCACCTTTGTGATCCCCGGCGGGCGGTTCCGCGAGCCTTACTACTGGGACACGTACTGGGTGCTCGAGGGCCTGCTGCGGACGCGCGGCGCCTTTACGGAGATCGCGCGCAACGCCATCGACAACTTCCTCGACCTGGTGGAGCGCTTCGGCTTCGTGCCCAACGGTGCGCGCATCTACTACCTCAACCGCTCGCAGCCGCCCATGCTGTCGCAGATGGTGCGCGCGTACCTGGCGCACACCAACGACACATCCATCCTCGACCGCGCCCTGCCTCTGCTGGTCCGCGAGCACGAGTTTTGGACGCGCAACCGCTCCGTCGAGGTGACGGTGGCAGACCACACGTACACGCTCAGCCGCTACGCCGTCGACAACACGCAGCCGCGCCCCGAGTCGTTCCGCGAGGACTACGTCCAGGCCACCAACGAGTCGTACTGGTCCCCGACCTCGGGCATCATCTACCCGCCGCGGGCCGGCGAGGCCCTCAACGACTCGCAGCGCGCCCTCCTCTACTCGGACCTCGCCGCCGCCGCCGAGACGGGCTGGGACTTTAGCAGCCGCTGGCTCGCCCGCCCCGACGACTCGGCCCGCGACGTCTACTTCCCGCTGCGCTCGCTCAACACGCGCAACGTCGTGCCCGTCTGCCTCAACTCCATCCTCTACGGCAACGAGCGCGCCATCGGCGACTTCTTCGCCATGCGCGGCAACGACTCGGCCCGCCAGGCGTGGCACGAGGCCGCCGAGCGCCGCAGCGAGGCCATGCACGCCCTCATGTGGAACGAGACGCACTTTAGCTACTTTGACTACAACATGACGTCGTCGTCGCAGCAAGTGTACGTGCGGTGGTCCGCTGACGACGACGTCGACGACGACATGGGCGACACCAACGACGTGGACAATAACGTCAACGGCCGCTGCAAGCACAAGCAGAACCACTACAACCACCATGCGCCGCCGCTGCCACCGCCGCCGCCGCCCGGCCACAAAGTCTTCTTCCACGTCGCTCAGTTCTTCCCCTTCTGGACAGGCGCCGCCCCGCGCCACCTGCGCGACAACCCGCACGCCGTCCGCACCGCCTTCTCCCGCGTCGCCCGCTACCTCGACCGCCTCCCCGGCGGCGTGCCCGCGACCAACCTGCGCTCCGGCCAGCAGTGGGACGAGCCCAACGTCTGGCCACCCCTGATGCACGTCCTCATACAGGGGCTGCTCAACACGCCCGCCACCTTTGGCGTCGACGACCCGGCCCACCGCGACGTGCAGGACCTCGCCCTGCGCCTCGCCCAGCGGTACCTCGACTCAACGTTTTGCACCTGGTGGGCCACGGGCGGCTCGACGGCCCAGACCCCGCGGCTTGGGGGGCTGCCCGACCGCGCCGTCGGCGCCATGTTCGAAAAGTACAGCGCCAGGGCGCTCGTCGGGGCGGGCGCGGGCGGCGAGTACGAGGTCGTCGAGGGGTTCGGCTGGACGAACGGCCTGCTCATCCTCGTCGCCGACATCTTCGCCACGGACCTCAAGAGGCCGGACTGCGGCGACATACAGCCCGCCATTACGCGCCGTGACGACGACCACCAAGCCCACCACCACCGTGAGAGGAGCGCCGTCGAGCTGCACCCCGCCGACGCGGGCAGGACCAAGAGATTCGGTCGCCGCGCCGCCGCCGCCGATGCCGCCGCCGATGGTGCAAAGCAAAGTTCATAAATCGTTTGGCTGGATCAACGGGCGGTCATCGTCGCGAAGGGGAAAAAGGGGAGGAGGGCGCTACCTCTATGTATGTAGGGACCAGTGGGCCGAGTGGGAAACACACCATGTATATAGATAGAGTCAACAAACCACTGAACATGCATTGATCAATGTACACAAATCGTTAAAAAAAAAAGAGTACTACCTAGTACCTATGCATGGGCCGACAAACAAAAATGTTCCTTTCCTCCCTCCCATCAGGGGGTATGCGAAAAAAAAAAAAAAAGAAACAGAACAGAAAAACGCAGCCACAAAGTAGGCCTGCCCTACCGATCTATGCCTTGATCAGCTTCGGCGTCGCCATCGGCCGCATCGGCCCCTTGCGAGGCTCGTCGTCCCGCCCGACCCTGTACTTGAGCTTGACGCCCATGGCCGCCAGCTCCACGTCGAGGTACTTGAGCGCGCCCGGCACCACCACCTGCGTCGTCTGGTCGCCGCCGACCCAGCAGTGGCCCTGCCCGTCCTCCCAGATCTCTCCCTGAATCTCCGTCAGGTCGACGCCCTCGGTCTCGTCCAGCCGGGTCGCGCAGCTGCGGCACCGGACCATGCTCGGCGCCCCCCTGTTCTTCTTAGACGACGACGACGACGAGCCAAACTGCGACACCGTCGGCTGCACCGACAGGAACGAGCCGCAGCGCCGGCAGATCCACGACTTGGAGTAGTCGGAGCAGTTGAGGAGCCTGTCCTGCAGCAAGAAGGCGGTGCCGTGCGCCAACAGCGCGTCGCGCTCCATTTCGCCGACTCGGATACCGCCGCCTCGCTTTCTGCCCTTGATGGGCTGGCCCGTCGTCGGCACCACGGGGCCCGTGGTGCGCACCTGGTACTTGTCGTTGACCATGTGTCGCAGTCGCTGGTAGTATACCACGCCGATGTAGATGTCCGCGCCTAGTTCCTCACCCGTGATGCCCGAGTACATGGGCTCGTTGCCGTGGTAGCTGTAGCCCGCCTTCATCAACTGGTGTCCAAAGTAATCCGCGGCCGTGTTCGTCTCGTCAAACTTGAACGGCGTCGAATCTTGTGCGAGGCCGTGTAGCGCGCCAGCCTTGCCCGCCAGAGACTCCACGAACATGCCAATCGTCATTCGAGACGGGAAGGCGTGCGGGTTGATGATGACATCCGGCTGGATGCCAGACTCGGAAAACGGCATGTCGACCGCCGGCCACTTTTGCGAACACACACCTTTTTGGCCGTGACGCGACGAGAACTTGTCGCCGATGATGGGAGAGCGCGGAATGCGGAGCTTAAGCGACACAGTCTGCAGAGGCTCCGACCCCGTCTCCGCGCCAATCAGCCGCACCTCTTCGACGAAGCCCGTCTCCGCGTCCTTGTACTTTTCGTAGTGCGTGATGCCGTCGAGGTTCACAAAGTTGCCGTTGTAATCCTGCGTCACCGTGTGCCACGCGCAGATGACATCGCCCTCCTGCACAAGTCGGCCGACATAAGGTAAGCCGTCGTCGTCCAGCATGCCCTGGTAAGCTGCACTGACGTAGCTGTGCGGGGCGAAGCCAAAGGCCTTGGATACGCTCTTGCTCGCCTTTGTTCTCGAGTCGTCCTTGAGCGAGATCTTCTTGGTCTTGTAGATGGTGCCATGGCCAAAGCCCCTCTCGTGCGCAGACTTGTTGATAATCATGGCGTCGTCCATGTCGTAGCCCGTGTATGAGATAACAGCCACGACGCAGTTCATGCCGTTGGGGAAGTTGTCGAAGCCGTACGCGTTGTGCAAGGGAGCACGCACGATTGGCGTTTGCCCAGTCTGTAGCCGGTACGACTTGTTGTCCGTCCTGTACCTGATGGCTGTGCCAGGGGTACCCATGGTCTGCTTGCCCATCTGGCATTGGTACATGTTACGAGGGGATTGGTTGAAGTCGGAGAAGGGCGTCATGTTGGCCAGAATGGAGAGCATGTTGGTGGGCTCGAACTCGACGTGCGTGCTGATGCCAGATTCAATCTCTTGCGGCACAACCGCAATGGACATGTACGGTTGCTCGTACGGTCCAACAAAGTCCTCCTTCTGCAGCGGCAGGTACTTTGTTGGCCGCACCATGCGGGATGGCGTCGAACACATGTAGATTCCGGGGTACGAACCTGACCTTGACGGTGGCACGTAGCCAATCTCCAAGTGTAGCGGTACGCCGTGGGTGCCTTCAACCTTCCAGTATCTGAAGCAATCCGCGATCCGTCGCGACTCGTCGGGCGTGCACCAGCCGAGGATCTTTCCGTCCAACATGACTACCACGCTCTCGGCCGTCGAGGCAGATGAAGTCTCGACGATGCCGAGCTCCCTCGCCAGGGCAGGCAGGGTGGAGACGTCCAGCGAGTCCGTCATGACCTTGCACTTGTGGGCCATGTGGTTGAGCAGACCGCAGGGCGCGCCATCGGGAGTGTGAACAGGACACATGAAGCCCCAAGACTCCGGCAACAGCTTTCGCACGGCTGTTGTCTTGAGCTGAGCGAAGAAGGCGCCACGATGCACCATTCGGAAGTGGCTGATGAAGCGGAGAAAGTTGAGCTTCTCGGCAACGACAGTGAAACCAGCCGTCTGCTGCAAATCCAACCCGGAAGGGCTCTGTAGGTTGCCAGTAGACAAGAAATATTCGAGCGCATTGCCCAGGTTCTCGTTGGCTTTCCTGAAAATTGTCGTTGGGAATTCCTTGCGGAAATCGTCTGATGTAAAGGGGATGGTCGGGTTTCGGCGGAGGTAGTCTCTCAACGACGTACGGACGCCGACGCTGAGGAACTCATCAATCCTCTCTTTGAGAATCTGTCCGTACAGGAAGCCGCCTAACAGAATTTCCTGGTTCTGGATTGCGTCAGGATTGTCAACTGCACACTCTCCGGCGGCCAAGGCGTAGAGCTTGCGGGTCATGAACAGCAGCATGCGGAATTTGTCCTGATCCTGCTGCTCCGTCACGTCCACATTGCCGAGATGGACCAAAACAATGCGCCGCAAGAACTCTGTGCCGACATCGTAGTCGGACATGTTCTCGGGAACACCTAGAACGACTCGGAACTTTTGCCCAAGATAGGCTCGCGTCTCCGCTCTGCTGTATAGCTCATAGCCCTTGTATGTCCTCAGGAGCAGCTCGACCCGGTCGGTCAAGAACGTGTTCCCGGCCGCTTTGGATCCAATGGGGCCGATCAGACCCTCGAAGATTTCGCGATCGTTCGTCTCCACAAGTGCCTTGAGGATCATCATGACGGGAATCAAGTACTCATTTTTCCTCCATGAGAATCGGAAGGTGACGTTGCCGTCATTAAGGTAGTGCAGAACGTTGGTCTGTGACGTCTCATCTGGCCGTACGGACCGAACAATTATGCCGTAGGGGGTGTAGCCTGCACCGCGGTTCTGAAAGCTCGGTCGCTGAATGGCCATGGGGAAGTTCCTCTTATTGACCTGCAGCAGTCGAACGACTTTTTCAATGCCATTGACAATAAAGTACCCTCCAAGCTCTTCGGATTCTTCTTTGCGCTGCACCAATACAGCGGGAGAGTTGTTTTCGAGATGGCAACGATTAGACTATCAGTGGTGAGCGGAAGAGGGCAAAGAAGCGAGGGGACATGGGAGTAGTACCTTGATCATGATTGGCATCTGACCCAGCTCCCGCACGAACTCGACGGGATCGCCTCCGTTTATTGAGTACTCAAAGGTTGCGGACAGTCTGCCTCTGTATGAAACGTGCCTCTCCCTACACTCTGCTGGGAAAACCTCCCTGTTGCGCGCCATCTTGTTTGAAGGCGGGACCTGAGGCCTTTGCAGAGTCACGTCCTTGACGCGGATGCTGAGTGTGTTCTTGCCTTCCGGCCCGGTCCTATCGTCGCCGTCAAGGAATGTCTTGGTCCCAATGTCCGCGAGGCCGTGCGCCAACAGCCCGGGTCTGCCATCGTCGCGAAAGATGCCATTGAAGGATTCGATGTGGGGGTTGACGGCTAGTTGCAGCGCGGGATACGCACTATGATCTTTCGGAGGATTGCGGAAAAGATCCTGACGGCGAAGGGTGTTGAACTCGTGGTCCCATTCCGTGTTCGTGGCTGAGGGAGCCATGGCGGCAAAGACCCGGCCTCGGCGACCTGCCGGCGGGTGCAAAGAATGCTGCTTCGCTGGCAGTGGTGAGCTCGGGTCGAGCTTGAACTGCACTTCAAACTGTAGGCGCTCTATATCCAATTGAGACGGCACCGGTGCCTGGTGATTCTAGGCAAGGGCGAGGTCTGGTTACTTCGGAGCGACAAGGTTGGCCACGGGGAACGAAAAATCGAAGCTATCGAGAGCCCGCCCAGGCCGCTCGGGCTTATCGCTGCCGAAGGAAAAAAAAAGTTGGCCGATAAGCGGTGGTCACATGAGCGCTGGCATTATCGATAACTGTAAGCGGGGCCTGCATGCCAGTCAGTGGAGGCACTGACTGCCCCACACTCTGGAAACAAAGTCCGGCCCCACCAAGGTTCCGTTCGGTTTGGGCCTCCCTCACCTCAGACACTCAAGCAGCTGACCGCTGAGCGCAAGTACATATACGAGCATGGTCCGAGTCCTACAGCGAGACTCGTGCCAAACCTTCGACGCCTGCCAAGCTGCGAGGATTTTTGACAGCACGGCCCAGCCAATAGGGCGCCGAGGACGGCAGTCGGGACGCCTCGGCAAAGTCGATGTCTCGGGGGGGAAGCTGTCTCAGCGCATTGATTCTTGGACTGGACTGCCGTCGCGTCGTACCAATGCTGCCACACCCGTGGGATGCACGGCATGGAAGTTCGGCCGGTATGCGGGGGACATGGTGCCCCAGGTGCGGCAAGAAGCCTGGGATTTGAGCCCTCGTGCGTGAGAGAGGAGACGGGGAGGGCGAGTGGGCGTAACCATCTGTTGCCCCGGCGTGGTTGCTCAGCTTGCCATTCTGAAAAGGCCAGGAACTCATACAGCCTCGAGCTCTGCATGACTTGATGACACAGAGCCCCTGGCTGAGCGTGGGAGGCACAGAGAATTGCACAGCCCCCTCTCTGCCGCCGGCCAAGGGGTGGACGTCTGGATGTGTGCAATACGTCCCGTCCGGTGTCTCGGTAACGCACCCACGCCATGATCCGTCACGGGGTTAGGCAACTTGGACGCCCAACGAGGCCCAACAACGCCACGGACCAGACCATGCCCTTGATAAAGCTTCATCTTCAGCGGCGCTGCCCGTGGATGCTTGTCTTGCGGCAGGAGCCGTTGATCGTGTGGCATGTCTCTGGTGCCCACCATCATCGGCGGGCCACTGACCACCCTCAGGGCCAGCGCGACAGATCCCCGCGTCGTCGCACGCGCGCCCACGCACGCACACCACCCACTAACACGGCCCCCGTGACGGCGGGTCAATCAAACGACCGTAACCATCTCAGGACTGGGTGCGCGCAGGCCTGGCTGGAGAGCAAAGCAGGCAGCAAGGCGGGCAGCAAAAAGTGGACGGCAGAACCACAAGTTTACGTAGTACACACGTACGGAGTACAAGGACAGGGACCTGATGCACTTCTCACCTGCAGAACGTCAGGCATGGCGTCCCGTGGAGGGACGGACCATGGAGACAAAGCGCGGGGGCAACGGCGGACGAAGCGTGGGGAGCAGCAAGTCAGCTACTGCGCAGCAAAGCACTGGGGTTATGGTTGGCAGCCTGTTGGGAGCTTGCAACCTAACAACCAAGCAAGTCCCGTTTCTTCATTATGGCGTCTCGTCGTCATCCATCATCGCGCTGGTGTGCTCTGGGCCGTCATCGTTCCTCCTGTTCGAATTCGCAGATCAGCGGGCCCCCAATTAGCTCCCGCCTCGTCCCGCGCGCCTCCATCCCGGTTGCAAGCCCTTTGAGGCCAGCCCAACCGCGCGCCCAGACCCAGGGTGTGGGCACGGACTGAAACGTCCTGCAAGGCCAAGGGTCGCGGTGCTGTTTGTTCGATGTAGGTATTAGACGCTGATGAGGGCTTGATGGACGTTGGGTGTCGTGATTATTCCCGCACCAGCATCATCGACTCGTGTGTCGAGGGTGTACGAAGTATAGTATACAATATTAGTAGTCTGTAGATACGTGAAGGCGTCGGTACGTCGGCTCGCTTCCCGTCGTTCTTTCTTTTGGTTGTTGAACCATGCTTGACCGAGAGGCTTGATGGGAGCCGCAGTCTGCCGTCAGCCATCGACTCGTCTTGTCCAAGCGTTGGGTCTCCTTACGATGAAGACTCATACTTCCGACAATACACGCCTGCGCACTCACTATACTCGAGGTACCTTGAGTTAGGCGGTCACCTAAAAAGTACCTGCGTAGTTACAGCCCTGTCCGGTAAGGTGCATTGCTTGGGTGCTCATGACGGGAGCCCATTGCTTTGGCAGGCGCGACCTACCAACTGCCCGAATTCAGCTTCCATTCTGCCGGCCGAACCTCCCGCGTCTCGACGCCTCCAGTTTTTCTCCTCTCCCAACCGCCCGCCTGCACGGCAGAAACAAACAAACGACGTACGTCAGCACCTAAACGGTCTCTGGCTTCCTTGGAAACGTCTACCGGCCGTGTCTGATGAGATGCCGTCTGCTCTCCCGACCCTTCTCCACAGCAGACAGCATTTACCGGTCAGCAACAACACCGTGACATTGTCCAGCGCCGCGTCCCCGGACGACGCCCAAGGCAGGCCGTCACGAAGCCATCATCGCGATTTGCACCACTGGAGCCGCACGGTTGTTGACCCTGGCAGATTGATAGACTCTCTGGGCGACGAGCTGCTTGCACATGCTAAATTGGTCCGTCCCCGCTGCCGTCTGGGTCCGTATTTGTCGACGACAGTGTCGACATTGAGGCAAAGCAGCAGTCTACCCCGGCCACTGGCCCGTTGATCACCACCCTGGTTCGGTAGGTGGATGAAACGCAGCGGTTACCCGTCATTTGCAACAGGGTCCGGTGACTCGAAAGCGACACACGCGCGCGCGCACACGCACACACACCACACGGGATTCCTGCGACTTTGACGAGCAGCAGAAGCAGCACTGTACTGCACCGTCTGCAAAGGCCGTGCCGCCATCAGCGACCCCCTAAGGCACCTCCTTTGCCGGTCAGAATTCACCAGCGCAGCCAGCATTTGCGGCTCTCTGACAGGCAGTCAGGTACTGAGAGACGTGGCCCCGCGACGCCTTGCGCCTTGCACGGCCGCCCGCCACCACTGCAGAAGGGTGCCCGAACAGGTACCTCCCCGTTAGGTTGTTGGGGTGGAGCGGAGGCACCAAGTACCGCCTGGAACGGGGACCGGGGATCGCACTCGGCACCACCCTCAGACCTCTCGCGGCAATACGCAAGGTACCTTACCCTACCATACCACCGTACCTACAGCAGCAGACGACAAACGTCACGACAGACAAGTGCTCGCATTGGGGGGAGGGGTCCTTGTCGCAGACTCAGTCTCTGTACGCAACCTCCCAGTACAACACCCGCCGTCGCTTCGACTCTCGTCGGCTTGCGACCTTGGACGCACGAGTGAGCAGCAGCCCAGCACCTACTTCAAGTACCTGCTGGACCCCCCGGGTCAAGTCGAGGTCGCTCGCCCGGCCGCCGCCCGCACCATCGCCCTCCGCTGCCGACGCTACGCTTTCGAGGCACGGGTCGTCCCCGCCCAAGGCTTGCCTGGCAACCTGGTAAGTTACCCTTGTGCCCGCCATCCCGTCTAGAGTGGGGTCCTGGACCTGAGTTTCGTGCTTCCACCCCCCCAGGACTTCGCCCTCTTTCCCTCTCAGTGCGCTACTCTGCTTTGCGCTGCTTTGCTCTTGTTCTGTCCACTTTCTGATCCGCCGCCGCCAGTCCAAGTTCCCGCTCCCGCTTCGGCGTCCCGTTCGCGCGCGACAACCCTCTCCCCCTCTCGTCGCCCTCAGCTCTCCCCCCCCGTCACCTCGTGCGACATCGACAGCTCTCCCGTCCACTCTCGAACCGACGCACGAGCACGCCCCCCGACGCTGAGCTCGCGCCCAGCGGAAGACAGACAAGACGGACGGACAGACATTCTCTCGCCTCGCCCCACTGTCCCACCACAAGACCATTTTGCATCCGAAACGGCGTAACTTTATTGTCTTTCTTTTCGACCACGCAGCGGCGCTACCGGCTGTGTTAATGTCCTTTGATTAATGCTTTGCGCCCCTCGCAAATCCTTCGATCCTCGAAGCCGCCGCATCGTATTCCGTCTCGCCCTGCTCGTGCGTGCGAGCCGTCGCGACGCCATCGACCCGCATTCGCCCGCTCACTCGTCGTTCGACGAGGTCCCTTTCACAGCGACTTATCCAGACCGGATCTCAACATGGCGGGGTTATTTCGGAGGGTATACGACTGGTTGCTGAGGACGTTTTGGTAGGTTCGAGCTTAGCGACAGCAATGCGCGCGCGGTCCCAGGACTGCGTGCTGTTACTGTGCGACTCGTATGACTTGTCGTGCTGACGAGACTTCTACCAGGGCCATGGAAATGGAGGTAACTCTGGTCGGCCTGCAGAATGCGGGGAAAACGTCGCTATTGCGCGTGTTGGCGGTGAGCTCGTCCACGCCCAGGTTGATGCTCCGTGAGTTTGTCAGTCGCTAACTGAGCCGAACATCAAGGGCGGCGAATTCACTCTAGAGTAAGTCAGCCATACCGAGTATGCATGCGCGAGTGACCCCCCTTGAGGGTGCACTCCATGATGAACCGCAAGCTTCAAGTGCTTGGGCCTCCAACGCGAGACCTCCTCAGCAGTTCCTTGGCTAACCGCTCTCTCAGCTCGATCCCGACAGTGGGCTTCAACATGAAGCGCGTGCAACGTGGACACGTCACTCTGAAGTGCTGGGACATCGGAGGCCAGCCGCGGTTCCGGGGCATGTGGGAGAGGTACTGTCGGGGCGTCAACGCCATCGTCTTCATTGTAGACATTGCGGATGTAGCGCTCATTCCGCAGGCCAAAGACGAACTGCACTCGCTCATGGAATATGCGACACTGGCCGGGATCCCGCTCCTCGTCCTGGGCAACAAGTCGGACTTGCCACAGAAGCTTTCGGTAGACGAGCTCATCGACGAGCTGGACCTGAAGAGCATCCAGGGCCGTGAGGTGTGCTGCTATGGCATCAGCGCCAAGGAGGAGACGAACCTGGACGCCGTGGTGCAGTTTCTGGTGAAATGGGCTGGCCGTTGAGAGGCGAAGCGCGGCCGCACTCGCCCTCTTGCGGATGGCAGGATCCCCCTCCTCAACAGGGAACATGTTCAGCGACCCCCTCATGACGACGACGACCGACGACCATGACGACGACCAAAGACGCACTCAGCCGCAGGGCACGTCGCTCTTCCGAGCGGAGGAGCATAATGGCGCAAAAGCGCCGTGCCCGTGGAGCACGAGGTCCAGGACGGCGCAGTACCGGCGGCGCTGGCCACGGGGCGCTGACAAAACGGCAGAGAATATATAAAAAAAACTTGCTCCTCTCACGAAGTCACGAAAAAGGCCGACGCGGGGTGCAGCGGGCGCGGGCGAGCGGCCACTAGGTGCCGGAACGGTCCCTTGGCCTCCTTTTGGTTCATTTGCTGGTTTGGAAAGCATAGCGAGGCTTTTGAAACGGGAGTAGAACAGGGTATCGGGCCTGACGGCATGCAGACACTTGCCCGTATTTGTTTGCCATAGTCTCCTATTTGTCGACTTTATTTCTTGACCGCGGGCCTCGCCTGGTGTGGCCTGACGACAGGCGCTGCATAGACGCGCGTAGAAGTGGCCCCGAGGCGATGTCGGCGGGCGGCAGAAGCAAGCAAGTCCTTGAAGATGTCGAAAAGTGGTGTCCGGCTGTCACGGCCCGCATGAAGGGGGAGCGGACTCGAGGTGGCCTTGGCGATGAGCTGCAGAGCCGAGGCTGACGGTTCCCAGGTCCGACAAGGAGAAGAGAGAGTCCAGAGGAGGAGCGAGGCAGTGTCGGGCGACGCTGCTGGGAGGGAGTGACGGCAACATATGTACATATGTAATGCAGAGAGGCACGCAGGCTGCCGACGTGTAAGTGATTGCCAGGTGGTGGTGATGCGTTGGCACTCGTTTTCGCGTACGTAGTGGGCGGGCGACAAGGACTCTCTCTCAACCGGGCTTGGGGGGGCGACCGCAAAGGGCTGTGGGAGCGAGGGAGCTACTGCAGACGGGCGGGCCACTTGTTTTCCTTCTGCTGCGTCCTTGATGCGGTATGTACGTGAGCATGTATGTATGCGTTGGCCAACACATCATTGCAGCAGCAGCAGCAGCAGCAGGAGGCGAGGTCCCGGGCCAGCAGATAGTCGCCCACGTCGCCTCCGTCTCTCCTCCCCCCCGTCTGTTCTCTCTCTCTCTCTCTCTCACACACACACACACACACACACACACTTTCTCTTGTGCCTCGGCAAGCTCGGGACCCTCAAATGGGGGTGTGGGAGAGGGAGAGGCAGAGAGAGGGAGGGAGGGGGTGGGCGAGGCGCGTGGGTGGGAATGGGGGATGGGGGGGTACGAAGTACTGTACAGTATACGGGCATAGGCTTGCGTGGTGGGAGAGGATGGGATGGGAATCATTTTGGGGGAGGGGCAGCAGAGCGGAGCTGGTGGTGGTGGTGGTGCACGGGTATGATACATATGATGATGGCCCAGGGTCCCTTGCCGTCGGACCAAGTTAGTTAGTACTCACTCAGCTTGAGGGTTCTTTTTTCTGGAATGAGAGGAAGAGACACCAGAAAGATGGTGGTGATTTTAGTAGTTGTATTTCTTTTTTTCTTATCTGCTTTTCGGGTTTCTGTTTTTTTTTCTTTGTCCCTTTGGTGATCTTGTCGTTGCTCTTCTTCTACCTGGGAATCAGGGTTCTCCTGCCCCTCCCCCCGGGTCCCTCATCCGTGACATCCTCTGGGCGTCCGTCCAGCGGGTACTGTATAACAACAAAGGCCGGAGTGATACGCATACTGTATACATAAGGTAGTAGTAGGTGCTGTAGTATATGTACATTACTATGCACCTTGCGTACTATACACATGAGTAAAGCCGAGTAAGCTGTCACCAAAGGTAGGTAGGTAGGTAGGTAGGTAGGTAGGTATTTGGAATGGGAAGGTGGGAAGGCAAGATGAAGAAAGAAAGGTAAGGGGGTAGGTAGTAAGGGTACGGGGGGGCTAATAGCGCAGAGATATAGTTACCTACTGTATGTATAGTAACTGCATACAGGGGGGAGTGATGAATGACTGGGTTGATGATGGAGGAGGGTTCGTCGTTTTCGTGCGTCGGGTTCGCGCCCGCTGCTGCCGCCGACGCCGACTGCGTGCGTGCGTGCGTGCGTGCTGCATACTAGGTACCTAGTAGATGCATGGGTACATGGATACATGGATGTATGTGGCTGGCTGGCTGGCTGGTTGGGGGGGCTTGCTTTGTTTTGCTTTGCTCTGCTTTGCACTTATGGCAGAAGGACGTTTGCTCTTTTCGTTGAAACAAATAAATTAATAAATGGGGACCAAGAATAAAAAATGAAAGGAAAGAAAAAAAAATGTTGCAAGAAAGGGGGTTGTGAGGAAAAGGGTGAGATATTATTACGGGCAGTGCGTGCCTGTCCCCTTTGCGGGCGCGTCGCCCCCGTGCTCGAGGGGCGGTGCGAGCGAGCGAAGACGGTGCGGGCCGCGCCACCCCCCCCCCCCGCCCGGCCCTTCCACCTTGATAACTACAGTAAGTACCTACGTAAGTTAGTAGTAGCACGCGTGCTCCATGACTTGACTACCTATAGTACTGTACGGACAGTGGGAGAGAGATGCCGGCAAAGTACCTACGTACGTACGAAGTACGTATAGTGCGTAAGTAGGTAGGTCGGTAGGTACATTACCTTATATTACGTGCGGAAGCACCCGTTATACATGTACGGGTTATCGCTGCGACGGGCGGCGGGAGGAGATGTGCGTCTGATACAGGACACGGCAGTATGTAGTAGCGAGCTGCACCACCACCACCACCACCACCGACAACGCACGCGTCAGATCGGATCGGATTGGGTCGGGTCGGGTCAAATATGATCAAAAGGAGGGCAAGTAGAATTCACACCCTAGCCCTCCATACTTTTGCATTGACGTTACCTGTTCTCGTCGCTGCGTGCCCTGATACGTCATCTATACTGTACAGTACCACCACAAGGTATTGACATCGTCGTACGCTCGTCGAATATACAGTATACCAAAAAGTTTTTTACATTCCCCTTCTCTCCTCCTCCTCCTACTACTAGGAGGACTTCAACCCCTAACCCAGAAAAAAAAATAATGGCCGAAAACATAACAGGGCGGACAGGCCAAAGGAAGGGGAAAAATAGAAAAGAGCATTCAAAAGAGTTCTCTACACATCATGTAACCATTATGAAACCCATCTCCTCCCAAGATCCGGCTCAAGAAAGTCAAGAATAAGCACCAAGCACCCTAGGCAGATGCATAATGTGGGAAAAACTACCTGTACGAAAGCATATCGATCGAGGCTTGCGTCGGGGACTCATGCACGCTCCCGCTGCAAACTGCTGCTGCTGCTGCTACTGTCTCGCACGCTACGTACTACGTACGTACGAATGGGCCTTTGTCGTGTCTCAGCCTACTCCGCCGGTGCTCCCACTATGTAGACTGTATACAACGACGCCCAGAATGCATGGATGGACGCACACCACAAGTCAGTGACCGACACGTGCCGTTGTTCGCTCCAAGCCTCGGTGCTATATCGATGAGATTGCAAAGGCGTCCTTTTGCCAAATCGTGTCCTCGAGCGTGTAGGAAAACCCAAAACTCCATTTAACCGCCATGGTCTATCAGGTCCTATATAAATACATATACGCGTCTGCAAAGATCTAATCCAGGCCACCCAAAATGCCAACCCTAACGCCGCCGCAAGAATGCTATACATGACACGCGCAATGCCGTTCGTGCCGTTGACGGGCCCCTATGGATAGTCGGAGAAGCCTGCGCTCTCGCCGTCTCGACTCAGCATGTACCCGAACCTCTCGCGCCCTTCCGCTTCCATCAGGACGCCCGGGACATCCGTGTTTCCTTCGATGCGACGAAACACCTCGCTTGCCCGCCCCCATACATCCCTGCCCTCGCGAACGGCGGCCGCGATGCGTGCCTTGTCGCGATACTTGGGCTCGTTCATCCACATGTGGGAGAAGCTCGCCAGCTTGTTCAGGAACTGGTCCATGGTGGCGAAGCAGCTGCTACAGTGCCACCCCGCGTTGCTCAACGTGCCCGACTCGCGTATCCGCTGTAGCCGGCTGTCCCCGTCGGCGCTCCGGAGCTTGGTCGGCGGGATCGTGTCCCTCTCGCCCTGATAAAAGGTAGCCTGCGGGTGGGGCCACTCGTCGCCCACGTGGAGGAACTGGAACGAGTAGTAGTAAAACTTGGAGGCGAGCGTCAGGCGCCGTGGAAAGGTGCAGGTCCGCAGCAGCAGCAGCGTCGCCGTACGAACAATCTCGTCCACGTCGGCGACGATGAGCACATCCCCTTGTACGGGGGCCTGTCTCCCTTGCAGCTTCGGCAAGACTTGCTTGAACGTGGCGTCGCGCTGGAGATCCTCGTAGTCCCATGTGAGCTTGGGAGCGAACCCAGCCGGGAACTCCAGGAGGTGGTATATCATCTTGTCGTGCCACTGCGAGAATCGGGCCCAATTGTCTCGAATCGTGAGGTTTTTCGACGTCCCCTGGAAGGTGACGGGCGACTCGACGATAATGAAGTAGTCGACGTGTTCGTACATTGTTCCGAGGCGGATTTCGAGAAAGTCGAGCTCCGAGTTGGCCATGAAGAGGTCGTAAATTTTGCGTTCCCCCGAGTCGGACTCGGGCGAAAAGACGGAGTAACCATGGGCGGCGCAGAACTCGGCGGCTGCTTCGGAAGCGTAATATTCCTTGTGGCGGCTGGTCGACGGGGAAGACGAAGTGAAGTTGAGGCGCGGCAACCGCAGACCGAGGTCGGTTGGTGAGATGCGGTGCACCGCTGAGGCGCTTCGAAGGGGCAGTCGCGAGATGAAAATTAAAAGGGCAAAGCCCACGAGTGCGGCGGCGCCAAGGTTGAAGACCGGCCGCGCTGCCATGACGCTGGAAGAGGATCCCTTGGCGATTCAAGGCGTCGACCGACGCATGGCGGCGGGAATGGATGTTGAAGACGAGATCGGTCGCCAGCTTCGCGAAGGAGCCGCGTTCACCGTAGAGTCTAGACATCTCCTGGACCAGGGCCGCTGGTTAAGCCAAGCCCAAGCGCGCGGACCCAGCGCCACGTAGCTGACAAGCAAAGAGGTACGGGCGGAGGCATTGACATTGGAATCATGCCATGCACCGCCGCAGGCTAGGCCGGGGTCGCTTCCATCCTCGCTCCCACCAATGATTGCCGACTCCATCAACGTATTTAGCGCTTTAGGCTGCTGCTGGCGGCAACTCTCTTCTGTGCGGGCGAGGCTTGGCGGTAGTAGTAGTAGGAGAAGACGTGGTGAGACATTCTTCAATGATGCCAACGTTGTTCCGCAAAGGGATGTGGTGACGGTTGCAGACGACGACGACTTCCATTGCGGGACATGGAGTGCCACAACCGGAAATCTGGGGTCGCGCGAGCCGATCCGATCTTGGAACACGTCGCATTGGGGAACCAGGGCAGATGATCGCAATGTTGCCCGCCGGCGTCGCGGTTGGTTGCTGCCGCGGGGTCTTGCGCACGTGTCCGTGCTTTGGTCGGGCCTGTCTGCCTTCCCTTCTGGCATGCAAGGAATGCAAGCAAGCCGGCCGGCCCGTTGGCCGAGGCTCGTTGGATTGTTCACAGTGAGAGCAAACTGCGCGGCAGTCCCGCCGCACCACCCAAAGAGCAAACAGACCCAGGCACGCCGCCGACGCCCCGATCACGTCGGTGACACGGTCGGGCGAAACCCGTGCCGACGCCGGCAAGACTTTGAGTTGCGGTCGGTACGTCTATGCCGAGAAACAGCGTCTGTCTGTGCGTTGACCCGGCCCGGTGCCCTCCCTGCCTGGTCAAACGCATCGTGCCGTGGATCCACGCCCTTCCGATGGCGACGGCGCATCACAGACAAGGCGTTGGTGGGGTCCCTCCCTGCTGGGTGCGCACTCGGCAGCGTGACATTCTGCCTGTTTCGACGGCCCGGCTTTCAACTTTTGTCCGGTGCGGCGGCAGTTGCTCTAGACAGCGCTGTTCTGTTCATCCAACCTGACATGGCCACCACAGCAGCCACGTTAGCCTTGAGGTCCCGGTGTCTGTGGAAGCTGTCGCCGTTGCACATTCCGCTTCGAATCGCCCCCTCTCGGTCCCTTCACAGTTCGTCAGCAGCCATGGACGGCAGTATTCGCACATCGCAACCCCCACAAGGCGTGCACAACGCTTGGATTGGGGCCAAAGGCCCTGGGTCTTTGGACTTGAGGAGTAAGGCATTCCTCCCGCAGCCTACGCGTCTTGTGTGAAAGCGCAGCATTGACTCATCCCAGGCGATGTCATGACCACTCCTACCCCGTCAATGCTGGCCGCCGTTCAGTCCTGCACACTCTTGGACGATGTCTTCAGAGAGGACCCGACGACCATCGACCTTGAGGCCCATGTCGCCGCTCTTGCTGGCAAAGAAGCAGGCCTGTTCGTACTGTCAGGAACCATGGGCAATCAACTTGCGCTGAGGAGCCTCCTCGTTCAACCACCTTACGGCGTCTTGTGCGACCACCGGTCACACATCGTCAAGTATGAGGCTGGCGGGTCAGTTGCCCACCGCCTCTCCTGGAAACTGCCGATGCACGACCCAAACTGACGCGAATCTCAGGGTCTCGTCCTTGACGGGTGCTACAGTCAAGCCCATTGTGCCCGACAACGGCATCCATCTGACCCTCGAGGACGTCATGGCCAATGTAGTGCTCAGTGATGATGTCCATGCCTGCCCCACCAGGGTCATCAGCCTTGAGAACACTCTCAACGGTATGATTATGCCTCTGGTCGAAGTCGAGCGCATTGCCAAGTTTGCCCGGCAGCATGGCATCAAGTTGCACTGCGACGGTGCCAGGCTGTGGGAAGCCGTTGTGGCCGGCGCCGGCACGCTGCCCGACTTTTGCTCCCACTTTGACACGGTTAGCCTTTGTTTCTCCAAGGGCCTCGGCGCCCCGGTCGGCAGCATGCTTGTTGGTACCGAGGAGACTTTGAAGCATGCTCGATGGGTACGCAAGTCCATCGGCGGTGGCCTTCGGCAGCCTGGTGTCGTCACAGCGGCCGCGAGGGTAGCCGTCGACGAGACATTTGGCCGAGCTCCCGATGGCAGTGACGGCTTACTCAGGGAATCTCACGCAATGGCTAAGAAGGTCGAGCACCTCTGGCAAGAGATGGGTGGAACCCTCGTCCATCCGGCGCACACGAACATGTGTTGGCTCGATCTGGAGGCCGCAGGCTGCAGTGAGGACCGTTTCGTGCTGCTCAGCGAGGAGGCCGGCCTCAAAGTCATGGGGGGCCGCCTCGTGACTCACTATCAGGTTGCGCAAAATTGTGATGAGGTACTGAAGCGGCTGAGACAGGTCTTTCAGAAGGCGTTTGCTGAGCAAGAGAAGAGAGTGTCCAAGGTTGGGGAGAGGAGCATGTACAAGTCGTAACGGCTGGCCATCCGATTTAGTTGAAGCGAAAAGTCAACACCTAGGTGCGCATCATCGGTCCATGCGTGTCGGAATATCGGGAGTATATGCTCACAGTCGTGCTTGTCGTCCCATCCGGCCCTTTCGATGCCTTGACGGTGCCTCCTGCTTGTGTCCAGAACATGTCGTGGTAGCCCAACGCATCTATGGGGACTGTGGCGTTGCAATGGTATTCTTCGAGTTGCCCAAGTTCCAGCTACCAATGACGGTTATGAACGTGTGCCATCGTTTCGAAAGCTGCCGGCAGCCGTTGCGTGTCGTACTGGTGTAACGGGCCTTGATGCCGCCGCGCACCTGGCAAGAGAGCTGTCGGTTTTGGTCGCCTGTTTGTGTGTCAAAAACAACGGCTTGCATTTCCGCGCTTGCCTGGCTGTATTGGTCAGGTCTTCGTCGCAGGCGCTCGCCGTGGGCGTCCGGACGAGGCTCTGAAGGGTAAGAAAGTGTGAGGTGATGCCACCATCAGCTGAGGAAATCGAACGGCCGTTGAGGGGCACTGGAGCCAGCTTCTGTCATAGTCCACGAGTATGACCATCAGGAGGCAGGAGCGAATTCTTAGATGCCAGTCGCTCCTTCCCAACTCGCTGCATCATCGACGGATGGACGTCTCTCTTTCCTTTCCAGACCGCTCGCTCGCTTTTCTAGCTCCTCTTTCTTGTTTCTTCCAGAGCCGCCCGCCCTTCTTTTGAGTCTTCTACCACCCACCAGCAAAGCAGCATCCCATCAGTCAATCGCTTTCCTCTCCAACGGCTGCCTCTCTCGCCCGTAGTGCCCCGAATCTGTCTCTTCCGGTTGCACTCTTGGACAAGGCTCTCCCCCAAGACCTTGGTACTTCTGGATCGTGCTCAATTCATTGCCACTGTCATTTACACTAATTTCGTTGTTGAGATCACGGTCAGCGTCTGGGCCGTCCTTTCGTGTCCGTCCGTGGTCGTACAAGAAACGCAGCCGTTGCTTCCAGCCCCATCTCGCAGACCGTTTCAGAGACACACGATGCTGCGAGCAGCGACACACCCCGTTCTCCTTGTCACCATCCTCGCCATCGCAATCCCTTTGGCTTGCTGTCAGGGATATGACTTCGGTGTCGATGTCTCTCGTCTCACTCGGCGGCAGACCGCCAGCCCGATCCTGGTCGGCAAACTGCCGCTGGCCACCAACGGTACCATTCCGGTTCGGCAGGAGATTCGACAGATGAGGGCAGACAAACACAAATGGGACCTCTTCATTCTTTCCATGAGCATGTTTCAAACTGCTGATCAACAAGACCCTTTGTCCTATTACCAAGTCACTGGTTTGCGTAACTCGATGACCAAGCCCTCTGAACGTGCGACTGACAATCCACTGGCAGGCATACACGGCGTCCCATTCGTTTCATGGAACGGTGTCGAGGCCTCTTCTGGGGCCAGTCAATCCGGATACTGCCCTCATAACTCGGTTCTCTTTCCCACATGGCACCGACCATATCTAGCACTCTACGAGGTACGTAGCATCCGCATCTTGGGACACCGACCGCAGTGCTGGCATCTCTGACGTCCGTTCCAGCAACAATTGTATACAATGGCCAACGCCATCGCGGCATTGTTTACGAATGCCACCGAAAGACGGCTGTACCAAATTGCGGCCTCAGATTTTCGTGCTCCTTACTGGGATTGGTCCCAAAGCCCGCCTCCTGGAGAGACACATCTCCCAGACGTATTTTGGAGTCCCATCATCGCTCAAAGCGGTCCTAATGGCATTCAAAACATCAAGAATCCGTTATTTTCCTACCATTTCCATCCTCTTGACGAAGACGCGCTCATTTGGAATCCGGTACCGCTTCCACCTTTCGTTGTTCTCGCGGCGGCTGACAATGGAACAGCTCAAGCAGTGGAACGAGACGAAAAGAGGGCCCGAACTGGCAGTCAGTATCACATCGCCGCCTTCCAACAACTCCAAAGTCAACGACGCGCTATTATCCAAGCTACCCGAAATCCAGCAGCGTCTCTATGTCTTGTTCTCGAGTTACCATGACTATAATGCATTCAGCAACAAGGCCTGGGCCCCATCACAAGGTCTATCAATGATGGACTCTATCGAGTCCATACATGACATGATTCACATATACGGCGGATCCAAGGGCCACATGACATATGTCCCGCTGTCCGCCTTTGATCCTTTGTTTTTCTTTCACCATATTATGACGGATCGTCTCATAGCCATATGGCAGATGCTTAACCCGTCCGCGTGGATCACACCGATGCCAGCGGGCGAGACCACATTCACTGCAATCAAGGGAACGATCCAAACATCCAAGACACCCCTAACCCCATTCTACTTCGCCTCAGATGGCACGTTCTGGGACTCCGACATGTCGAGGATCACAGAGGTATTCGGCTATACGTATGCAGATACTGACCCCTCTCGCGGATCTGAGGATGCCATCCGCCACTCACTAATCGACAAGATCAACAAGTGGTACGGCTCGTCCAGCCCCCTCGGTCAAATGGCAATCGCTCAGCACGGAGGTGGTCAGCCGAGGCCTTTAGGACATGCCGCCAAAGCGGGCGTCCAAAGCGGTGCTTTCAGACCAAACATCCAGTTGAGCGCTCAAAACCCCTCGAGCGCACGCCTGATCAAGAACGGCGGGTATACAGAATGGACCGCCAATGTTCGCGTCAACACAGAGGCTGTTGATGGATCATACTCGGTCTATTTTTTCTTGGGGCAGCCGCCACCAAATGCGCTCGATTGGGAATCGGCTCAGAACTTGGCAGGCTCCGTGGGCATGTTTTCGATGAAGCACACCAACGGGTCACAGTCCAAGATTTCGGGGGCATTGCCGTTGACCTCGGCTGTGATGAAGATGGTCGCAGCGGGGTACATTGCAGATTTGTCACCAACTGCAGTGGTACCGTTCCTCAGCGAGACGTTAGAGTTTCGCATCCTGGGGAGCAACGAGCGGGAGATTGAGGCAGAGACGGTAGAGGGGCTTCATGTTGTTATCAGCAGCGCAGATGTCAAAATCCCTCGGGCAAAGGAGCTTCCCACATGGGGTCGTTCAAAGACGAGGTTGGAGATGTGGGTGTGAGGGTCAGAGGTCCGGCGGGCTCGGGGATTCGAGACAGCACGAGCGGCTGGCATGTTGGCCGTTATTTTAAAGCATTGTGTCTTGCAAGAGGTCGAGTAAAGTAATAGTAGAGCATCGCTCGACGAGTTGCAGCAGCACATGGCCGCCTGCAAAGAGTTGTCGTGGCTTTGATGATGGGTCGTCGCCTCGAACGATTTGTGTGAGTTGCGTAATCTCACGTCGAGGAAGGCTGATGACTGCGCCTTCCTCCAAATGCTTATGTAGGCTTATACAGAGGTGTGTTCTAGCTCATAATCCCACGGGATGCTTTATGACGAGGGAAGCTTGTTGGGTCTCGTTGAGACAGACACAGACATGTAAGAGCTGCTCACGAGGGAAGACGACGAAACGCGTCGGGCCGTTGTGCGACAGTCCTCGGGAAGATCTCTCCGTCGCTCCCTCCCCACGTCGTTGTGTCGTTGCACGCTCGGGAGTCGACCGAACGGGCGCGCAGCAGCACGTACGTACGTACAGGACGGGAACAGCGTCGCAAGCCGGACGTACCGACGGGGGGCCCGCGACAGACGTGCGTTTGTTTCCACATCGAATTTCGCTACTCTAACTACGTGCGTATACTGTACGTACCTTGGTACTTTGCGTCGCTCGTTTGTTCGGGCGTTCGTCCCGGCGCCGCCCCTCCTTCCCTTCCCCCTTGGTTCTAGACAGCCATCGTGGGCGGCG
The DNA here is from genome assembly GCF_022605165.1 of Purpureocillium takamizusanense. Classification (NCBI taxonomy): domain Eukaryota; kingdom Fungi; phylum Ascomycota; class Sordariomycetes; order Hypocreales; family Ophiocordycipitaceae; genus Purpureocillium; species Purpureocillium takamizusanense. Next base: position 206,076 of record NC_063081.1, on the reverse strand, counting down.
GCGGCGACGGCGACGGCGGTGTGCGCGCTGATGTCTTGGAATGGCTACCCACGGACGGACGGGGGCTGGGTGGCAACCCGAGTGAACGGCGCCGTGGTGGGGTGTCGCGGAGCGAAAAGGGCAAAGGCAGGCAGGGGGGCGTGGCGTGTCTTGCTCTGATGCATGGCTCTCTGCCTCGTCGTTTCTGATGGCATCTCTTTTCCCCCGTATTTTATAACAAGTCGGGCCGTTGCAACCAACACGATCACCTGGTCCGCAGGCGGCAGGCACGGATACAAAATGTGCAGCGTGCACAGGGTGTTTTTGTTTTCTTCCCCCCTGTTTCTTGTTTCCCATTTCCCTTCGTATATCCGCTGCTGAGCGAGGAGCGGTGGATTGCCTCCGGCCAGCCTCGGAGCCGCCACCGCACGGCCGGCGATAAGATCAAAAGAGGCCGTTGGCGGCGCAATGCGGAGCGGACATTGGGGCCTCGACAAGGAAAGGCTTCCCGCGCGCGTGGGTGCGGTGCGGTGCGGTGCGGCGCGGCGCGAGTGCGGTGCGGTTCGAGCCAACAGCAAAACGGGCAACCGAAGGAGCAATTAGCAGCAACCGGCATGCAAGCCCGTTGGATCTGAAGCAGACAGGCAACACGCATTCGATCAGGAGGCTCGCCTCGGCCGGTGTTAGTGGGACACGCCGAAAGTCCGGCTTCCGGGCGGGGAGTGCCTAGTTTTCGTGTGTGCTGTCCATGATGTGAGTGCGGGGTGGCGCCGAGCCTGCGGCCTATGGCGGAAACGCACAGAACAAGCGCCTGTCGACAAGTATTGTACGAGATGGGATAGTAGTAGTGCTACTACTGTACAGTATAGCATGTGCGGCCACAGTATATACTTGGTGGCACTGACAAACCGCGTGCGCGATACTAGCGTCCGCACAGCTCGAGCATGGTTGCTTGCGCACATGTAGGTATGTTGCGCAGCCGTGGTTCCCGTGGGCCTTGTCGCATCGGGACCGCTGTAAACTTCAGGGGCGAGATCTCCGACGTGTCCTTGGGAGTGGATTGTCGATCGATCGAGCCATATGTCATGCCCGTCGTCTCCTACCGCCCCGTGTCTTAGTTATGTCGGTCGTTCCTGTACCCCGGATGGAGAGAAACTACTAAAACAGGTAGTACGACTGTACGACACATAATTAGGTCGCGGTGTGATGGACCTAGCGCTAGACACCGGAGGGCCCTGCTTCGCGACTTGGCCTCAGCGGACGAAACGTTGCCGCCCTACAAAGCAGAGCGATTACATTGCTGATGGAGCCGTGGCCGTACCCTGAAAGGACGCCGGGCCGGCGGAGCGAATGACGTTGTTTTCTGCTGCAAGTATGTAGGCTCTGAGTGGCGGACGTTGAGAAGCCAAGATCTCAAGCTGCAATGCACTCACATCAGCGACCCAACGAAGGCAGGCGGCGGGTGCATGGTCTCCCCTGACCCCTGAAGTCGCAGGCGAACACATTCGCATCGGCGACTTGTGTCGCGAGCGCCGAAAGAAAAAAGCAGGTTTTGCAGGACGTTGGGAACTGCTTGACTTTGACCATGGCATCCAAGGAGCACCCATGGTATGAGTGTTGGCACCAGGATGCGTTTGAATGACCCATCAGCCCTGCCAACCTGTGCAACGAGTAATTGCAGACTGACAGTGAGGGACGTGTCGCCCACTTGTTTGAGCCGGGGTGTTGGGCTGCCACGATGGACACCGAGGCGATAGACACCAAACCAAAGATCCTGCCTGCCGGGGTGGGACGTTGTTGTGCAGTCAAGGCCCTTGTCAGCACGGGAAGCCACGAACATGTTGTAGGCTACGTACCCACGACGGACATGCACTTGGTACACCTGACAGCATTGAGACGATGCCAAATTGCCGGTCACGCCAGCGTGCGGCTGAAATGGAGAGGCAGAGCTGAGACACAGAGCCGGGCGGTTTCCGTTGCCTTGGGACTGACTGATACTAATTAACAGCACATAGCAAGCGAGCACCGGTGCGTCAAACAGTGGCATTATCTTGCCGAGAGAAGCGCTTACACGTATACTGTACGTAGTAGTTATGATGTAGCTTCGTTGGCCAGTAGGACATGCCTGCACCTTGGAAGCGCACATGCACACCGATGAGTTTCTAGTACCCCTGAGGGGGGCATATGATGGCATCACAGCCAACGACAATCTTCCTGTCTCGTGCTTGTTGCATCCGTGAGGCGGAAACGAGTTGCTGCAGGGAGGAATCGCGCGGGTCAGACGCATGCCAGGTTGAGAGTCATTGCAGTACGTAGATGCACATGGCAACTCAACCCGTCGAACCGACGTGTCTGATGGGTCCAAGGCAGCTGTGACAAGGCAACCAACTCTTAGTAGGGGTGCACTGCAGTGAGGGTCCGTATCAAGCACTCACATACAGTAGGTATATGACCAGGCCACACGCAAGTCAAGCGCAACGTGGTTGGCGGACACGGCGGCGCATACTTCGTACGTTACGTATGCACGCTTGGTGCATCTGCGCGAAGCTGTGGAGATGACCGTGATGGCCAAACAACAAGCGATTTCTGGCTGATCGGTTGGTTCCAGGATGGCATGGGTCGCCTGATGCCGCAACCCAACCCAGAGAGGGAATATGGCGCAAGCGAAGGCGATCCTCGGACGAGCCCGCAGGGGTAGGTGGCGCTGCTGGGGGTCGAGCAAGGCCTGGTAGTACGTAGGTAGTATTGGGGCGGGTGATCGAGTCAGGATCTGGGGCCTTTTGTCCACTGAGGAGGATGCCCTGAGCTCGTGCTGCTACTACAAGGTAGTTGCACCTAATCGGCGGAAAGAAGACGGAGATGCACGGGGGCCTGTGCCGCAGAGGGACAGTCTGCAAGATGCGTCGTGTAAGTGTTTCGTCTATTTGTACTTCGTACGTACTGTGCTCGAGGGGCGAGCTCGCTGGTTTGTACGTAGGGCGGATTGCTGCAAATGAAGAAGAGAAACGCCACCGAGGCGTCCGCGCTCGCGATGCGTGCGGAGAGAAATGAATGGATCAATCTATCACGGTACTCGATTGACGACGTGGCAGCACGGGGCTGGTGGCAACAAAACTGATGGGACAGGTCACGGTTGGCTGTTAGTCAAGTAAGGTAGTTATCGATGAAGGCCTGCCTGCCGTGAGGCCGAGAGTGGAAGGCTGAAAGGAATCTGTGGGGCGTCACTCCTGCCCATCATCTATCTGGCTCTAGCCCTGTCAATGAAACGAATGGTATACGTACTCCGTACTGTACACTAAGTACTTCGTTCCGCCTGGGCTGGGAGGCGAAGGAAGGTGCTTGAGTTGAGTTGGTCCGGGAAGCTGCCACCCAGGGCACCTGCTGCACTTACTCAAGTGTAGAATGAGGACTACTAAAGGTACTGTATAGTAGGTATAGTACTTCTAGATGCTGGCAGCGCATGTCCCACTGCTCGAATAACTTTTGACGAGTCACTTTCCTCCTCATCGCATTCCATCCATCGCCAATGCCCGCCAGGATGCATGTCGTGTCTGGATGGGGCTGAACGAGAGCTCTTCTCCGCCAGCCTGCCAGAAGCAGCGCCACTGCACGAGGGCTCATGGACCCGGGCACCTGGGCCCCGCGATGCCACACGACGGCCCGGTGGGTGGCGGGCCAGCAGCATGGCAACGTGGGTCGTATGTTGGTCGGCCTGCAGCTCTGCGTTCGCGGATGGCTAATAACATCCAGGCATGGCAGAAGCACAGACGACAGTCCGTCTCCCCCACCGGCTGGGCTGCATGGCCTGCCTGTCTTGCCTGTGTCTGTCTCCCCTGCGCCCGCCCACGCACGTTGTCGAAAGCCACCCGGAGTGTCGATTTCTGTGGCTGTGGCACTCGGACAGTCACCGGGCGGACGAGGTCCAATGCCGTGTGTCCGCCAAACGCCCACAGACCGTCGACGCGTTCGGGGGTCTTTTGGGCCATGAGATTTTGGACTGCGCGCGCCGCCGGCCCTTTGCATGCAGGCCGCCGCATGGCGGCTCCCTCTCCGTGCCGGTCCGGTCCCCTGCAGAGGCGGGCGTGCGCTTTTCGACCCAAGCACCGCACCAGACCTCGACAGGTCTCGACAAGCAAGACCAGACCAGACAAGACCAGAGCACCAGTGGGGGCCGGAGAAAAAGGGAAGCAAAAGACACCGGCGGGCGCCTCATGGCGAGCCGTCGCATAAGCTAGCAGGACCCGTGTGACGCTAGTTGAAGAAGGGAATCACAGCCCGCCGCGCTGGCCTCGGCTTCTTCAGGGCAGCAGCCCAGCCCAGCTCCCGTTGCGGGCGGGATTCATCATCGTCAGCCCCCAGAAGGGACAGGCGTGCCGTTCCAGCCCAGTCCGTCCCCGTTTGCCTCTCCCGTCTTTGGCGGCGACGGAAAGCTTCCAGGTCCCTTTCCCACGGACTGTACCTACCTCACTATGCCGAGGTCGGCAGTACTTTCACTGTAGGTACCCAAGATCCTACCAGACCTTGTAATGAGGGCCTCTACACCTGCCAAGATACTTACTTCATGTCCTGTCTAGGTTCAGGTGCGTCACCTCCGACTTTGGCACCGTCGACGCCATGGATCCTCGTCCCGCGCCCCATCTCGCCCGTCTCTGCCCTCCGCCCGACTCGATTCGAGGCCCCCGAGGCCCCCCCCCCCCCGATCCCTACCTTGACTGAGCAAGTGCATGTCCAAAATAACGCCAAGCAGCTGCGGCGTGCAGTGCACTGCAACAACCGCATCGGGGCCCCGGCATCACGGAGGCGTGACCATGACGGGACCGGCGCTATCATGACTTGGCATTGCTTCATCGACTGCCTGCTGGCGATGCAGCACCTTTCGACCAACTCATGCACATGCTCTTGACATGTTCTTGCAAGACCGACGCTGATCCATCCACACCCCCCCCTTCTAGGCGGCCCCCCTACCCCCTTTCACCAGCAGTCTCTGTCCTCTCCATCCATCCATCCGTCCATCCGTCCATCCACCCACCATCCTTTCATCCACCCATCCATCCACCAATCCCTCCCATCCCACCCCACCGACTCCATCCTCACTAGCATGCCATGCCATGCCATGCTGGAACCCCATGAGTCCCCTGCCGCCGCGTCTGAACCCCCCCATACGGCACTCCGACGGCCGTGAGTCCAGTGCAGGTCCAGGCACAGAGAGGGACCTCTTGGGTTCCAAACACGCACGACTCCAGCGCCGTACAGTCCCTGATTTGGGCCATCTTGGCGGGCCTTGTCGCCATCCACCCATGCCGCTTGCTTCGTCGTCAGCTCCTCACGTCTTGCTGCTGCGGCGGCGGACCCGCGGAACAACCACCATCCACCTAGCCCACCTTGGTTGTCCGCCTGCCTCTTCGCGAGAGCTCGGACAATGGGCTAGGCTGCTCCGCCTTGGCCCCAATAGATAGGCCTCGAGGGAGGAGCCCGCCGAGGATCCGCGCGATCTCTCTTGTTGCGCTGCTCCAGCACCAGTCGTCCTCGCCGTCGCCATTACCGTCGCCGTCTTGTTGCGCCCGATCGTCCCGGCACCATTACACTCACTCACTCACTTACTCACTCACTTATCTACCCTTGTGCCTTTGCGATGCTTTGACACTTGGCAGAGCATTCAAATAGGCCCCCCTTCGCCGCCTCCGATCCGCCCCCATCATCCATCCATCTTCCGGCTCCTTGCACTTATCACTGCTCCGTACCAAGAAGTCTGGAAGCCTGCTTCACACCAACAAGCCCCTGTCCTCATGTCGAGCCTCTGGCCATGAGCTCCATCACAACCACCACGTCAACCACCGTCTCTCGCAGAGACGCGGCCTCGTCGTCGTCCACGGCGCACAACGCGACCTCGTCGTCGGTCTCGTTGCCATCGGACAGGGACATTTGGCCAGCCGCGGCGTCGATGCCTGACCCGGATCCGATCAAAGTCGTACCGCCCCCATGGACGCTCAACGGCGATGTCTATTGCATTTCCTTCTGGACGTCGGGGGCCGCCGCTAGAAAGCTGCCGCAGCACGCCTATTCGCCACTCGAGGCAGGCACCGAATTCGCCAACCCGCCCGGCAGCCATCCCGTGGGGGGCCTCAGTATGATCCAGATTATCCGATACCGAGACTCTCCCGTCGGCCCGTACGACGAGCTGTTGGTCGTCCCGGGCTCCTTCGATTGGCGCCGTGACGGCCCGGACGGCCGCCCGGAGGTGGGGCGCAACCCCCGAATTACTCGCATCTACGTTTCTCAAAAACACACATGTTACAACGGCCGCGTCAGTAAGTTTGTTGCCATGCTCGCTCTACCTCATGCAGTTGTACCCTCGTATCCCGCGGTTGCTGCTGCCCGCATACTGTCTGTCCGCATCCGTCGCGCACCCGATGTGATGTCGGGGGCCGACGACATCGAAGTGTGCTTGGGATGGCCTCGCTCCTCACACAGCCGGATGATAACACGTCGCCGTCTTAGACTGGAATTGTCCCAAGCATCTGGCCAAGTTCGATTGGGATTACGGCCCCAATGACTCGGTGTCAGTCAAAGTCTATCCTCACGACACCACCGACGACATCACCGAATCGAAGCCCAGCACGGTCCCTTTCTTCCAGGCCACCTTCAAGCCTGTATCCTACGTGCCTTCGTTCCCTTTCGCCACGCGGTGGGCCAATTACCTTGGCTTCGAGACCACGCTTGCCATGCCTCCGGTGCCGCAGGGCCAAGGCAGCCACGGCGAGCTTCCGAGCACAGACATATGGTGCAAGGTCATCCCACTGCAGTACAGCCGAACGACGCGCGCTGGCTGGTTCGACATGTCTATGCGCGACGACAAGGGCGAGCTTATCGGCGAGTACGAGAACTTTTGGCCAGGCATGGGCCGCTGGCAGCTCGGTGTCAAGATGGAGAATGCCGACCTGAGTTTCGACCATGCCACCGAGACTTGGAAGCCGCACAAATCCAGAGCGCACCTCTAGGCTCCAGAGCCCGGTCGGCATTTGCATGAACCCACGCTGTGGCAGCCAACTCACTCGTAATTTTGCATAGGGCGGATTTAGCGTTGAAATTTGGGCGCGATTTGTGGCATCATCTTGTACGATGAGAGGGCGTTTGTGGTGTGCATGCTTATTTTGCTCAACGATATCACGACGGAACTACGCGACGATATGTACTTTTTCCCAGCATGGAACGCACGGCGATGGGTTGCGCTTCAGACGCTCGACTCCGGCTATCGTTGTTCACTGCGCATAGGTCGCATATATTGCGATCAAAACAGGACGGCTCGGCTTTGGCCAGAGCCTACAGGCAGCGGCAGTCTCTTACGCAGGCGCAGGCGTGTCTCTGCCTACTCCAACAGCAGGAGGTGGAGAGGGTTCAAGCCATCTACCTACGTCCTTCGTACCTGCCGCATTGAAAACACGGCAGTGGAGGCGACAGAACAGTGTGAAACGACGATCAAGGAGGACGAGGAAGCGGTGGGCGTGCCCTGCGCGAGCACTATAGATATAGTATGTATAACATATACATCACAACTTACATGAAAGATCTAGTATATGCCTCCGACGCCGACGCACCTCTTGTACTGGCCGATACCAAAAACCTCTTGTGGTGACGTGACGCATGATGGGTTGTTGGGCTTTATTATGCCTGCTGCGTCGGCCTCTCAATTCATTCAGCCCCGTCCTGTCTGTTGTCATTGCCCCTCCCACCGCCAGCTCCCCGAGTCCTGGGGCGGGGGGGGCAGTCCGGACCCGGGACGTCCGCTCCGCTCCGGTCCAGTCCGCCGCCGCAACCGCTCCGAGCAGACCGTCGCTCCGGGAGGGAGGGAGAGGGAGGGGTTGGACCAACGACAAGGCAAGCGCATAAGGTCCCCGGACTCGGACCCGGACCCGGGGTCCGGGTCCGGGTCCGGGAGAGGGGCGGCCGAGCGCTGCTCAGGCGGTCAGGCGCGCGGGGCCAACAGCTTCTGCCTCGTGCCGACCACCCATCCGCGCCGTCCGTTTTTGTTGCTTTACACGGCGGGGGGGGGGGGACAGCAGGTCGCACGCACGCAGGCAAAACTCCCATCACGGCCACCCACCAATCACCCACCCCACGGATATGCACACGCACATGCTTCCTGTTGGGAATAGAATATTATATTATTGCGTGGCGTTGTATGGCGTACGCGGCATAGGTACTTAGTGTGTGTGTGTGTGTGTGTGCAGTCTTGTGTCGTATACTGTGTAGGTCCGCGAGGTGAGAAAGGAGGGACGTTGAAAGAAGGGAAGTGGATTCTATTTACGTCGGACATGGGGTTTCGTTTCATGCATGCATGCACCGTCACGTTCCGGGTCGCTCGCAGGCTCCTCCTTGCTAGCCTTGGAAATATTCCTTGTTCTTGTTTCCGCTTGGGCCCTTTTTTTTGTCTCTTCTCTTCACAATGGGGCTCCGTGGAGAAAGTGTCCATCTATATAACCAGTAGCCCTCCAGCGCCACACCTTGGCCCATGCCCGCCAACCGACCGACCGACCGACCGCCCGCCCGTCCGCCCAAATGCGATAATGCGCCTTCTAATCTCAGACCACCCGCCGTGCGACCTTGTTGTGGAGGAGGGGGAGGAGAGGAGGGGGGCCGTGATCCTCCAACTCATGCCGCCAAAGGCCACGCCCATGCCTTCCAGTTTCCACGGCCTCTTGGTATAGATCCCCTCTGTGGATCCACGTGAGGGGAAAAGACTCAAACAAGAAAGGCCGACGACGTTCGCCCTCGTAGACGCTCAGAGCCTCGACACTGATGCACGTCCAATGGATGCCCAAGGTCTTGTCCAACCAATGCGCCGTAACGAACCAAATTGCCGCCTGTCCAACTCATTGAAGAGGTCAACTCTAGGCCAGTGCGACCTGGGTCCGCTGGTGGCAGCCTCGGTCCTCCGAGTCAGTGCTTGTTGTCCCCGACAGCTCAACTTCTGCTTGTCTTCACATGCTTCCCAATGTGCAGCCCCAGGACTGGCACTGGTCAAGTGACAGGAGGCGGCACCTTGACGGAGCGCAAACCCTACCAGCGAACTGTATGGTGTCGTCTCGGTCGTGGAATGCTCCGCCTCCGCCTGACGAGGGGTAAATGAGTTTCAACAGTACTCAGACATGCTTCTCTTAGTCTATAACGTTCTTTGTGTGCCCTCAGAGAACGCTCAGAGCTCATTCCGCAGTCAAACGACATGGCTCCGGATCCCTAGGACGCCGGTTCAGGTGCCGTTTTGTGCGCAACCACCTCACGGGCATAGAATTCGACAAGCATCGTCGCGTATGCTTCGAGGTCTTCAACGGGCACAGCGAGACGAAAGTCGTTCAAAACAAGAAACTGAATCTCGAGATGGTTGAGTTCGGCAAGAGGCAGGCCACCGACCTGATGGGGGGGTTAGCATGAAGTCGAGCACAGCTTGACCGAGTCGGGGGAGTAGCCGTTGCTCACCTTGGCGTATCTAGAATTGGTATAGAAGACGTCTGAGAAGAACTTGCTGGCGCAGGTGACGCCGGCGATGATTAGTCGGTGAATGTTGAAGCTATCAACGACGAAATACGTAGCAGGTCCAATGGCGGGGGCTTGCTCGTCAGGCACCGTGATGATCCGGCTGGCCTCTCTGCGAGCAGAGCTAGTGGGGGAGTCGACCATGTCGTCGTCGTCGTCATCGTCAGCGAGGTCCGAGTCGCTCTCGTCCGAACCGCGGGCGGCGGGCGGGTCGTCGCGCATCGCGGTGTCATGCTGAGTGGTGGGCTGGTGGGATGACGCAGGGCGGGACATGGGCTGTCGCCGCGCCTCTTCCGTCTTCATGACCATGTCATTGACGCGTTCCGTCATGCGGTCAAAGTAGACGAGCAGGCTGAGGAAAACCTCGTATGTAGTCGGGCAGTACTTGTGAATGCGAGACAGGTAGCTCAGGATGGTAATGGCAGGCACATTCTTGCCGTGGAAGGCGAGTACCGAATGGCTCAAGGGGCTCATCTGGGAGCCGCCCGCGTTGTCGCTGTTTTGGTTGGCCTGCTGCTGGTGGGCAACGTTGCGCTGCATGGCATCGTGTTGCAGGTCGTTGGTGGAAGTGATTTTTGTTAATAGAGCGGCGACCATCTCGATGATGTCGCTGATGGGCATGCCGCTGATCTCGTACCTGATGGGGGCATCGCCCGCCGCGCTGGCCCCGGTGCCCCCCAACACGTTGGCGCCCGCGAGGGTCTGTATGTGGGCGAGATCGCGGACGTGGACGACGGTCTGCTGTGGAGCTGCTGCGGCAGTCGATACCAGATACGGGGCGGGTGTGTAGGGGGCCTGGAGGCCGTCGTCGGGTGGCGACGGTTGCTGCCGTTGCGCGGGAGCACTCATGTCGGCTGTATCAGGGGGCAAAGCCGAGCGAGGATCGGAGACGCGGTCTCCGAGCTGTGATGCCATAGATGCCGTCTTTGCATCGTCAGCTTCGGCAGGACCGGCGGCGACAGCGGGCGACGATGAGGGAGGCGGGGAAGGGATGCGCGAGTCGCCCGTAGTGGACGGCCCGTAGCCCCTCTTGCGAGCGGCGGTGGTGGTGGCGGCCACGTCGTCGGTTGTGATGCGAGTCGTTTCGCTGTGAAGGCTATCGGCGACGACAGAGGCGGGAGAGGGAGCCGCGGATGGCTCGCGCTGCCGGTGGCGACCAGGCACCGTCCTTGCCGACGACTGAGTACAATGGGCGGGACGGCGCGGAGAGGGCGACGTCGTCGAGGCCGTCGCGTGTGCCGGACGATGCGAGGAGCGCGAGCGCGAGGACGGGCGCGGGGAGACGGAGGGAGACGAAGGGCGGCGGTGTTGATGTTGAGCTTGCTGGTGTAAAGTCGACGAGGGGGTGACGATCATATCATGGAAGCGGGACAGATCGGAGACGAGTTCGCCGACTACAGCTGCCATGGCATCGTAGCTGCGGCCACGGGTGAGGGGGCGGTGGGGAGCTGCGGGCGTGCGTCTGCGCTGCGTCGTCGGTCGAGGACGCGAGGCGGCGGCGGGTGCGGCGGCAGAGGAGGAGGAGGAGGAGGATGAGGACGGAGCCTGACGGGTGGCGAGATAAGACTATGACGACAATGGAGACGACGATGTAGCTTGGTGCTTGTCTAGCCTCAGCAAAGGTCGCGCAGGAAATAAAGATTAGCGTACGAAAGCGAATGCGCGGGCAACAAGCATCAAAGGCGTAATTGGAAAAAAAGTCAGGACAAGACGCGCAGAGTAGACGCTGGCGCCTCGAAAGAAGATGGACAAAGGTGTGGGTGCCGGGCGCGAAAGGAGAAAACAATGAGGGAGGGTGGCGGTGGTGTTGTGTTGTGTTGTGTTGTTGCCAGGATGATGAAAAAGGGAGAGATCCATGGGAAAGGTGGTGGCAGCGGCGGGCGGGCGGCGGCAGCGGGGCCCAGAGGCCTCAGCGCAGCACAGGATGGACGGTGAGGGGCGGCGCTCAGTTCCGGGCAGGTTCTGCCCGTCCGTCCATGCTTCAGGCCAGGCTCAGGCTGTGCTGGGCAGAAATGGGGGGCCCTGCTGGCGGACTCGGTGCGGGAGCCACCTTCAATTCCCAGCCCGGTACCTGAGGTACTATGGAAGCCACTGTAGGCGCCCAAGGAAGGGTGCCCCGGCCCTCCGCGTGCTATCAACTTAGCAATGAACCTCGGGCCGCTGGGCTCAACCTGGAACCTCCACTGGAAGCCGTCCGGGTGAATTCCAGAATGGGCGGCCAGCTCAGGCATCGCAAGGCTCCTAATAACAAGCCCGCGCCATCCATTCCATAGGCGGGCATCCATCCACTCAATCCTTCCAGGAAGGTGCTGAATGCGGCGTCCGACCCTTTCTTTCTCGCGGTCGCGATAGTTACCAGCCCAGTGGGGCGGAGCACCACCGAGAGATAAAGAGGCAGTCTCCTTGGATCTAGGACTCCGAGCAGAGCAGAGCACACGAGGCAAGCCGACTTCCTGCACGACCCTGCGCTTTCGATGCTTCAGTTTGGATCGCCCGTCGGGGGAAAGGGGGTGCCTTCGCTTGTCGGCCCGTCCGAGGCGTGGCCCGCCAGCAGCACGATGGCCCCTCGTCCCGTTTGGCACGGCAGCATCATCTGTTGATGCCAGTGCACACACCCGAACGAGCCTCGTCAGGGACGACCGCCGCCCGCACGACAAATTCCCGGAGGCGCCGAGCGACCGCGTGCGCCGGGGGGCGGCGCCACAACCCAAAACCTTGGGGCCATGTCTTGTTGCCGGATGGGCGGAGGGGGGGGGGGGGGGCAGACGGACGGACGGACGGACCCTTGATTCCAATCCGTCGCTTGTCGGTCGCATACGGCCCCGCGCCTCCAACGTCGGTGTCGTCGCTTTTGTCAGCTGTGGTTTTTGATGCACCTGTCCACCTTGGGAGCAAGCAGCAGGAACAGCAGGAACAGCAGCAGCAGCAGCAAGATTTGCTCTCTGTCTGACAAAAGTCTCTCTGACGGGGCAGCTTCAGGACGTGGACGTCCGTTGGAGGTCAGACAGCACAGACAGCGCCACGTAGACGGCGGGCTCGCCGGCCATTGATTGTGTACATGGCATCATCGTTGCAACAGCGCGCCCGTCGTACCCGACCGACCCTAGACGTTTCGTGCGTGCGTGCATGCGTGCTTGTGTGCTTGCGCGCCCGCGTCATGACGGCAGCGGCGGCGGGACATGGACGTCACGCAGGCGAGTCTTTGGGCTGCTGATTTTTTTTCCCCCCTTGCGTGCGTGCAGACCGATGGGGAGAGAGAGAGAGAGCACGTGGCCGGGGTCGTGGCCGCGATGCGCCGCGTGAGGATGCATGTACATACAGAGTGCAGGAGTATGTCCTGTATCTGTGCATGCCGGGGGGGCAGTTATGGGACATGCCGGGTATGGACATGCATGAAAGGACCGTTTCCGGGGTTCTCTGCCGGGCCCCTCCCTCCTCACTCGAGGACGACATGATACAGAGAATCTTGTTGCACTTGGGATGATGGAGCTTTGCGGGGGGGGGGGCACACCACGACACGGGGCGATGACAACGGGATGCCAGCGAGGGAGTGCATGATATGAGACGCCAAGGGGGAGCCTCACGAAAAAGCTAAGACAGATGATAGGATGCGAGAGATGCGCCACCCACCTGCAAGCTATGTGACGTCCGATTGCGGGGGGTAAGATGTAGTAGTAGTATCTGATGTCGTCGTCGTGTAAAGGTCGCAACGTAGGTAGTTGTTTGTCGTTGTCCGTCGTCTCTTGTGACGCAAGGTGTAAGCGGGTACCTTTGTATATCAAACGCGGCAAGCAAGGTACGTAGTAGAGTACCAAGTAACGTAGTAGGTAGTAGGTAATCCTGAAAGGTGTTTGTTTCCCTGACCCGAAGAGAGACGGTGCAGCAGCGGCGGCGCAAGACAGCAGGCTCGGGATAGGATACAAAACAAGGTGAAAGAGGGCGGCGAGGCGAGGCGAGGCGTGGCGAGGCGAGGCCGCCCGGGCGGGAATCAGGTCGCTCGCGGGTGACGCAGTCGGTGGCGACTTCAGATGATGAAAGATGTCCCCCTCCCCCTGTTGATCGCCCCCGTGTCGTTGGAGCCAGCCGCGCCGCGAGGAGCCGCAACACCACCAACGAAGGGGTCTGTCTGTCTCTCTCTGCCCAACGTAACGTCAAAAACGAGAAGGGTGCCCGCCGGGCGGCAGGGTTCTCCAGACTCGAGCCGGATGGGATGCTGGCAGCAGAAAAGATATAATCAGGAGGCGGATAGATGGATGAACGGACGGTGGTGCCTGCAACAACGACGACGACGACAGGCAGGCGAGGGTGCGGGCGTGGTTCAACAAAAAAGTTGTGCTTGTTCCTCCTCCGCGCGATGGAGTGCCGGCGGATGTTGTCACACACGCGCACACAAGAACAACTGACTGACTGACGAGACAGAGAAGAAAAGAAAAGAAAAGGTCTCGGCGCGTTTTTCCCCCTGCCCTGCTGTCTACTACCTATCTAGGTACCTACAATACTGTACATAATACGAGTACGACGACGTACGGCGGTGTGCGATGGCGGCAAGCAAGGCGGCCGCCCGCCCGCCGGGCCGTCAGCCTCTTTTTCTTGACTGACGTCTAGCGATAGAGAGTACCTACTAATAAGGTAGTGGGGGGCCGGGCAAGGCAGGGGAGGACGGGGATGGACGGATGATGAAGCCGGGTCTCTAGTATAACAGTACTTCGTACGTAGGCGATGCGCCGCAGCCAAGGCTTCCAGCACGTGGGGTGTTGGCGTGCCCGGGCCAGGGCCAGCCCGTTTCGGCGGCGGCGGCGACGGCGGCGACGGGCGTGGGGTGGGGGGGAGCGGAGGAGGAATCAGGATGATGGATGTGAATGAAGTGATGATGGAAGTGTGCGCGACCGCAACGTCTTGACGGAGCCCGGCCCCCAACGCAGCAAGTCCAGGCAGGCACGCGCCGATTTTGGCCCATTACTCTGGTGCTTTGTACCACGTGCTTCGTTAATACCTAAGGTACCAGCTATGTAGGTGAGCTACCTACGGTATCTGATCACACCATTGATACTGCTGTGTAGTCCATCCTGTATAGTATGAAAGGTATCTGTCTCTTTCGAGGGGGTAGTCGGTGATGCAGGGGGGCCTCTCTCCTCCTCTCCAGCCTCAATCAACACTGATGAGTGCTGGCCTGGCTGGTCGATGCCCGTCCGTTGTTCTAGAAGCCGCCAGGACCAGGATGCTGCCCCTCGTCGTCGTCGCCCGCCCGCCAAACCAGCATTCCCTGCCTGCCGCCATCATTTTCTTCCTCCTCACTCCTCCTCTTCTTCTTTTCTTTTCCTTTTCCTTTTTTGGGGGGGGTTCTTCTCCCCTATGATACATACAGTACGATGACCTGGCCCACAACGGAGGGGGAGCCCGCGTGATCTGCCGCGCCCAATCCCCCCCAGCCGCCATGTATATACAGTACCTAGGTAAGGTACGTAGCTCAATGCCTTCGTGCGACGTCACTCGCCCTCACATGCCATCGAGATAAGGCAGGTAGGGAAGGTGAGGTAGGTACCTAGGTAGGTGAGTGGGTAGATATGGTAGGTCAGCGTCGCGATATCGGCCGACTGCGCACTTGAGGAACACAACACACACACACTCACACACACACATCTCGTCGTGCCTCACTCAGTCTGCAGTCAACTCTTGATTGACCTCACGCAGCTGGTCCCCATGGTCGATTGCTTGACCGGGTCCAACACACTTCATACAGATAAACCCCTCCCGCTGCTTGGCATAATATCCGTCAGCCGTGACCAGCCCGGGCCCTACGCCATCTGCATCTCGTGCGTCCGCCACGAGCGTCGCATCCTAGGTAATCTGGCGGTACGGCGGGCACATCTCGCAGGCAAGTCGGTCGTCTCGTCTCGTCTCATTGTCGGAAATCTATTGTACAGACGCAGTCGTATCTAAGCCTCCACGTACCTCCGCCACGCAACAAGCATGGCGCACGTCGACAGCACCCCCTTGGGAAGCATGCCATCTGACATGTCGACAAGCCCGCCCGCCCTACCATCCCACTGCCCGCTCTGCTCTACTCGTGCCGCACCTTGTAGTCCGTGTCCGGCAGGTACAGGTGCCTGTCGGCTCCCTTCTTCGTCAGCACCACCATGCGGATCACGCCGCCTGAGCTGCCATCCCACTTGATCGCCTCTCGCAGCGCGCCCTTGACGAAGTCGACGGCATCCGCCTCCTCCATGCCCTCCTTCCAGTTAGCATCGCAGTAGCCGTAGATGTAGGTCGAACCCGAGCCGCCAATCGCGTACGCCTGCTTGTGCAGCGAGCCGCCAAGCGGGATGGAGTAGACTTGGCCGCCAAACCGCTCATCCCAACCGGCAATGATCAAGCCCGCGCTGTACGCACCGAACCCTGTCAGCAAACGCCCAATAATCGCCAGCCATACTCGCTCCGAGCGTCTGCATTGGGCGGTGGCTCACCTCAGGCGGTCCTTGTTGGAGTAGCAAATCTCCTGGAATATCGACGCCGCCGTCTGCGTCATCGGCGGCTTCCCGCTGTGCATGGCGAACAGGCCCAGCTGGTATTGAACAATGTCCGCCACGGCCTGTGTGTCCGCCGCCGAGCCTGACCGGCAGCACCAGATGGTGTCGTGTACCCTCGTCAACTTGTCCGTCACTCGGTTCGCAATGTAGGCGCCGGTCGTCGTCCGAGAGTCGGCACCTGCAAGAGCCCGGTCAGTCATGGGCCAACGGGGTCGTCGTGGTCAGGGGCGGAAGTATACCCAGAATGACGCCGTCTTTGAATGTCACCGCCATGATTGAGGTTCCCAGGCTAGCGCGGGTCAGTCACCTCCCTGCTTTACGGGCGACTCGTTGGCAGTCGAGCACTCACTTGACCTCGCCCTTCTTCAATCGGTCCATGTCGACGTGGATGCCATCTACCCAGAAGTCAGTCACCAAACGTCGGCCTCGTGCCGGCACAACCCGTTCTGGGATCTGCTTGCTCACCCTCGTTCAACACTCCCTTGTGGCCAAACTCCATGATTGAAAGCGTATGTGTGAGAGTACGATAGATGGGGACCTGGCGTCGCTCCTAGGGGCAGATGGGGGGATGTCGTTGCGGGAATCGAAGGTTGAGGCGGCGCCGCTGGTGGTTGGCCGGAAGGCTGGAGCTCGACGTGAAGCTCAGGCAGCTCTGGGTACGCGCAGCCGCGCCAAGCTCCGATCAGGCTTATCACGTGACCAATCACGTGTAGTCTAGACAGGCTATTGTCGCCTCGACAATACCCTTTGCTCATGCATGAAGTTGTTTGCCACATTAATCAACATGATGCGCTCGATTGTCAGACTCCTGGAGGGTCCCAACGGCTCTCAGCTGCGTGGCGCTCGCAAACGCCAACGGTGCGCACCATCGACATCATGAGATAGCTTGCAGAAGCCATGATCTATTCCGACACTGCAGTTTACAAACCAGTACTTGGGATTGATAGTAGATAACGCCATACCCGCTCAATGCTCAATATTTTGTAGCCAATACAAAAGTCACGATGTCTTGTCAACGTCTCCTGGAGTAGCGGACGCATCATCGTCTCGCTTTCCCTCCTCCTTCTTCTTGTCCTTCTTGCCCTCGTCGCCGCAGCCGCAGTCGTAAAAGTCACCGATGTTGTTACAGTCGAAGACGGGCTTCTGTAGGCGCTCGTTGACGACGTTGTGCGCGAAGCAAAGCCAGCCGGCCGCTGCGTTGCGACTGCTCGTCTGCGGCGGGTATTTCGCCAGGAGGCTTCGAAAGTGCCTCGCGCAATCGCCGCACGGGTACAGCCGTCCGAAGAGGTGGATGAAGGTCTCGAGCGTCTTGCGGTCGTCGGGCGTCGGCTTCTCGGGGAAGCGGGCGACCATGGTGTGCAGAAACCTCCAGGTCGCGCGGCCGAGCTCGGCTCTAGGCGGAAGGTTTTACGGTCAGCCACTGCCGGTTTTGACGGGGAGATAAGTGAAGATCACGAGGGGGCGGCGGCGGCATGGGTGTGGATTCGGGGGCACGGCACTCACTTCAGCGTCGCGTTCTCCATCTTGGGGGCTATTGAGTCGCCCTCGAAGAGATCGCCGGCGCTCTCCAGGTCGACCGCGAAGGGCGACGACGACGCACTGCCGTGCTGCGTGTCGGGCGGCCTGCTCAGCGGCTTCTCCGGGGCAGACCGCGCGGCGCCGGGGGACACATCGGCGACGTTGCGACCGCTGGTGGAGCCGGCGGTCATGAAGAAGGTGATGCTGAAGAAGACGACGAGCCCCAGGATGAGCGACGCGGTGAGATGCTGCCGGCGCGCCATGGCGAACTGCGGTTCGAAGAGGCGGCGCTCCTTGCTCCTCCCGTACTGTATGTACGACGTTGGGGCGGATGGGATTGCGAATGTCGGGAGAAGCGCGAGATGACAGACAAAGCAAGCAGACACACGGACGGGCGGTTTGCGTCTCAGTCAGGCCACCAGCGCGCTAGTAGGTGGCCCCCCCCCCCCCCCTCAATGACAGAGCGGCCCCCTTCCACACGCGCAGGGATCTCCGGGCGGCCGTCCGGCCCGCCCAACGGGCGCCTGTGGAGAGCCGCTGGAGCCTCCGAGCCCGCTGACATCGGCCGCCGTGTTTTCGGAGGCGCCGGAAGGCGGGCGTCATACTTTTTGGCCAACGCAAGCCGTGAAGCCTGATGAGGGTCGTTCTGTTGGCAGGCTCACAAGCCCATGCCTTTTGCTTTGCTGCTCATACACTTCCCGGCCCTGTCTGCCGCTTGAGCATGGAATCTGCTCAGTTGAACCTGAGACTGACGACGCTTCTTCGTTGACGTGTTTCAAAAATACGCACCTACCCTATAGCTATCAAGGCGTCGAGACTGTAGACAACGGGTCGGTCAAGATTGACGCTGCCACCACCCTGTCCGTTTGACGTCCATATTACACTATTGAGTCGGATTGGTCATGGATTTACTAATGTCGAGTAAAAGTCGAGTATACTGCAATAGTGGAGAATCACTGAACCACCTCATAACACAACATCTACAATCGTGTGTCATCGGAATCATTGAAGATATGATATTGTGGTACTATGAAGCTATCCGAAAAAAACCGCTGCCCAAGCAGTTCCTAATTATCTCGATGCTTTCCCCGTCGTCACACCATTTGGTCATGTCAAAAAGAGTGGCATGCACTTTCGTCACAGGTGCTAGACATCAACAAGCCCACCGTCTACTCGGCCGGGCGTCTCGCGACAACCGTCCAACCTCAGCCATCGACTGCAAGCTCAGGAGTACCCCAAAGATCATGGGCATGTTGGAAGAATGCCCGCAACTGGAAACATCGTTGCAACGAATGGACTGATCTGGCCGACGGGCCCTCTCGCCACCAGAGGATATGCGCCAAGCCTAGCTGAAGAGTCTCATGCATATGTAAGGGGGGAATATGCGCGCGCTCCAGTGGGAGCCGAGATACCACATTGCCGGAACCTTTGCAGTGTGATGTATGCGCATACGGGCCTTGGGGGGAAATTATTGTCATTCAAGATGCTGACACTGTTGCTCGAGATGGCGATGCTCGCGAAAGCTCCGTGTCTGCACCAGGGCTCTGTCATAACACGTATGGTGTCTTAAAACGCCGCAACACATTATTGCTCTCACAACAGTTTAATCCCGAGCGACGGATACAGCTCCGCCGGAAGGCGAGTGCAGAAGTAAGATTAAAGATGGGACGATGTCCGACACATGCATATGCATGTGCCGTCTGCGCAGCAGTCCGCCTCACGGGAGACCCGGAGCGGAAGGCTAGATTCCGGAGAACCTTTTGCGTCTCGGCCGTGTAAAGTGCCCTGAACCCGCGCCCGCCCCCTGCACATCGTAGTAACCTACTTTTCCCGATCTTGTGTGACGGAGGGGCTTGCGGGGAGGACTGCCTCCATAGATGCCCGGGTCGTGGAGCAACAAGCCTGCGCGAGTACATACACGCAGGGCGCATGGGGTGGCGGTGTCGTTCGGCAGCAGGTACGTATAGGTGCGTTGGCAGCAAACGTGCGGAAGACGGCCGAACAGAAACAGGTCAGCAAGGAAGGGAACGCAAAGGCGAGAGGAGAGGGTGGTTGAGAGGATTTCTCGACGTGGTTTGCACGCGCCGCGCGACCAACAACACACGCACCCTGCGCCGCGGCCGACTTGAAGAAGCCAGACCAGAGTCAAGGCGGGCACCACTATCACGACGCACACGCGCAACGGGAAATTACCAAACGAGACGGCCAAACCCAAACACGACACGAGGGGGGAGATGAGCGGTCCTGCTGGTGTTTCTGGCGCCGGAGGCAAGAGGCAAGCCAACACCATGCGATCGTGTTGTTGCGGCTCGGAGAGATAGCATGGCGTCCGAGCGTCGGGGCCTTTCTCGTCACAAGCGCACGGATCGGATATTGAACCACGGGCCTCTTGGATGGGATGAACATGACACCACAACTGTCGGTGCGAACGAAGACTCCGGAGTCTAACGTTAGTACGTACGTAGGTAAATGACTTCTCTTCTCTCTCTCTCTCCCTCCCTACATCGCTCAGGCTGGTCCGGATCTGCATAGGGCGTCCCCGCGACACGACGATACACTCACGGCGAGGCTAGTACCAAAACAGTAGACAAGAAGGTCCCTGGGACGACCCGCCGGCCGCAGCGCCATCTCGGTGATGAGATGGTAAGTTAGTTTCTCGTGATTCACCCTTGCGATAACGTGGGTTGTTAGGAAACGTCCAAGACATTCGATGTCAGCCGCTCAGCCGGCCGCGGAGGCGGCGCCGCCTCCGCTCGCGAGCCTCTTGTCCCGTGTCTCATGCTGACACGGGGCAGACCCTGGGACGAACGCGGGGGATTCGGGGGAGAAATTCGCGAGGATGAAGGGCGCATTCCTTTGCTCACCGACCGACGAGACGCGTCGGTCTTGGTTGTCCGTAAAGTGCTGTTTGAAGTGCATTCCATTGACGAGCCTCACGCGAACCTAGCATCGACGAATTTACTACTGCCTGGTCTTGCGTAGTTATTGCCTGCCCGGTTGTGGAAGAGGGAGTGGCATCCTGGGGCGCGCTATTACTTCGTACGGACGACTGGTACTAGTACTGCCTATTTCGTGCGAACGGCTCTTTTTGGACTATAGACTACTGCGTATTACTATAAGGTAAGCCGGGCTCCTCCGAAGCCCAACTCATTTCACGGAGCGTGGAAGCGAAATTTGCTCCTCGCATTGCGAAGGCGACGGGCTGGCTGGCTGTGGATGCATGCCCGCGCCGCAATCGAGCATCGCCGACCATGTTCGTGTGAGCGTGAGCGGCGGTGCTAATGCAGGAACCGGATTATCGTCACCAACGACCGGGACGTGGGATTTGCTTTTTTGTCCACGGGGCGTCACGGCGCGGGTCTTCACACGCGGGCGAGTTTATTTTTGGGGACATTTTTCCCCCCCCTTCCCTGTCCCCCTTCTCCGGCTTTGATGCCAAGTTGCGAAGTGAGGCCATGATGAGAGACATTCGGGGAGAGGAGGGTAAGACATGGGCTGAAGGGGTCTCTGGAATGTGCGGGTGGCGCGTCAAAAGGGCGTGGGGAGAAGGGGGAGCGAGCAGCAAATCTTGCACTCTTCTCTTGTCAGTCAAATCTGACTGTGTTTCGTCGGGATCGTCGCTTGCCCCCGGATGGATGCACGTGGAGAGCCGCTCGGCAAAAGGAATGCAAATGGACCAAAGGAAGGGATGTGTTCTCACTCGGGAAGACAAGGCAAGTAAGGTGGTAGGTAGCACAGGCTGTTTGACATCCATCAATGCAGGTAGCCGTGCTGTCATCCGGTCCATCACAGGAACAGGACGGGGCATCAGGCTCGCCTGTTGTTGTTTTTGTCTTCCATTTCCCTTTCGATGTGTCCAGCGGCCGGCCGTGACGGACGGTGAGGCTGCGGTCAACCTGAGGCACCGGAGGCACCGGAGGCACCGGAGGCAGGCAGGCACCCACCTGAAGGTACGTAGTCGTAGTACTGACAATGGCGCACGCCCCGCGCGAGCAGTCCGGCGCGGGTCTGCGTCGTGGAGAGGGGATGGAGCCTGTGATTCAACTTTGTACCGACGGGAAGGCTCTGCGGTGAGCCGCGACTAGCACTGCCTGCTGCTTCTACTACGTACTCCGTACTGCTTCTACTGCTAGCCTGCGCGCGGCTGGAGGCCATTGGCGCCAAGCTCAGGGAAGGCCAGGGGTCTGGGAGTCAAGGCCCTGGCGAGAGATGGGGATCACGTCGGCCAAATTAGTAGAGATGGGCTGGGCTGGGCTTCCTTTGGCTTGGCTTCTTCGGTCCTGGAGTCCAGCCATGAAATTTGCGGCGTGGGCCCCCGGTGATTCCATGCTGTGGTGGCGGCAAGCTGCTGCTTTGCATGCTTGCCCGTGTGTCGAGGCAGGCAATCGACGAGGCCCATCCATGAAGAAGATGGATGGAGGTGGTCCAGGGGCACGGATGCAGCAAGCAGCGTTCTTCTTCCTCGCAGGACCACGCACATACATACATACTTCGTACATGCATACTAGCTCGACCAGTCCGGGTGCCGCCGTCGCCGTGGCCGCAGGGCCAATGCGCCCGGGCCCCAAGTCATAGGGCCGGTCCAGATTCCTGTGACTGTGCTGCAGTCGGTCTGATCGAGATGCGTTTGTTGGTGATGCAGACGGCTGCTGCAGCACCAGCTGCTGCAAGTGATTGCTTCGGCTCTTGGGGGACGTTGCGGTCGGGTCCAACCCAACCCAACCCGCCGGCGGCGGCGGCGGCGGCGGCGGCGCACAGGGCAGGGCAGGGCAGGGCAGCACAAAAGGCGAGGCAATGCAAGGCGACGTGGAAGGAACGCAACGCAACGGGGGTTCGCGGCCTCATCACTGCCGGCGGCGCCGCCCAGGGTCGGGCGTACGAGCGGGCAGCGCGGACGAGAAGGGGACTCAGGGGAGGCAGGTGGCCGCGATGATGGGACAAGAAAGGGGGGGAATTGAGGGAGGGAAGGAAGAGAGAGGAGGGAGGGAGGGAGGGGGCCGCCAACACACACACACACACACACACACACACACACGACCCAAACGTGCGGGCGGGCGAGCGAGCGAGCGAGCGCTCGTGCAACGATTTGCGCCTAGAAACACACGACTGCGGGCGGCGGGCAAACACCCCAACAAGCGAGGAAACATCCAACTTATTCACGACCGGAACGGATGGAAACTTCTTGACGCCTCTGTCGCACGGTGAAACTGGTTGTCTCTCAAGCGAGGGGAGAGCGGCGGCCAGCGGGCAAAAAAAGTCGTTGCTGCGGCCATCAAGTGGGCAAGGGCGGCGGGCAGGCAGGGCAGGCAGGCAGGCGGTGGATGCTCGCAGGCGGTTCCTGGATCGTGGGGCCCGCGACGGGGGCAGCATCGGCCAATCACGATGGGTCTGCCCCTGGACCCTGGTGCGCTTGGGGGCTTCGCGGCCTCCACCGGGGAGGGGCTTCAGACTGGAACGGAAGACAAGCTTGGAGGGTACTTAATATAGAGTGGATGACGCGCCGGGCGGCTAGGTCAAACCCTAATGGAGCTCAGGTCACCCACCGCAAACAGGGGGGCACCCTAGCTAGCACCCCGGTAGGCTGCCCGGCCTTGCAAGCCTGGCAATGGCAAGCCTGGCACCACCACCACCTCATCAGGGGCATCCACTGCCACCGTCCACCTGGTGGCCCCACTGCGCACCAAAGGTCGCTCCAATTGCCAGCACTCCTGGGGCGCCAGGGCGCGCTCTCCATCGTCCCAGTGTTCCAGCGCTGTGAATTGGAACCTTGGACGCGCGCCCAACCAGCACTTGGATCATGACACGGCACCCTGTGCGGGCTCAGTGTGGCCTGCCAAACCCGCTGGTCTTAAGATGCCCCCCCCATGGGTTCGTCATCAGCGCAATTTCCGGCGCAGGTGTCGGGCGGCTGGCTCACTGTCCCCTGTCCACATCTGGCTGCATCTCTCGCCTCGCGAGCCTTGCACCATCATTGATGCCGCACCACGCGCTCTCAAGGCGAGGGAAACCCCCCCCGCAACCCCTGGTCGCCCACGCGGCGTCGGCACACACGTTGCCCAGGTCCAGCCCAGCCCAGCCCAGCCGCAGCCCGCCGGCCGGCCGTTGGCTGCTCGTCCGCCGCCGCGCCGCGTGCCAGCAAGCACGCACGCAATGGCGTCGTCGCGAGGTGGTGACTGGCGGTTGCCCATGAGGTGCAGGGAGCACGCACCACCACCCTTGGAAAACTTGGAAGGTCGCTTGATGGCGCCCCGGTGCGGTAGGCCGAGACCTTGGCAGGCCCGCCGCGGTACACGGCCCCTCGCCGCTTGGCCGCCCTACGCCAATGTCGCCGTTCGCGATGCGGCCTGTAGACCCATACCAACGATGGACTAACTTAGTCGTGGACGTATTGATAGACCCATTTGGCCCGCACGTAGCCCACCAGCACGCGGCGTGGCTGTCCATTATTCTGTCGACGATGTTAATAGTTACTATGTCTGGCCACGCGCGCCCAAGCTCGCGAGGGGCCTGGCGGCGACCCAGCCATCCCGCCAACCCAGCCCTCCACCCCAGCACGCGTCTTTTGGGGACTTGGTCTACCTACCTATTCGACTCGACTCGTTCGTACCTGGGCGGTGGGTGGAATGGTGGGTGCCACTGGGTGAGGTGGTGGGCTCGCCCACACGTGAGCCCACCACCCACCGATGCGGCACAGGGCGCGGACGCGGGCGGTGCTAGCGCTGCTGCTCCCTCCTTCTTCCCGCCTAGCTGTGGTGGCACCAGTTGGGCCTGTTGCACGGGCTTGCCCCCCCCTCTCTCTCTCCTGCCCTGCCCTGCTATCCTGCCCTGCCCTACCCTGTCGTGCCGCGGTGCGGGTGCAGTGCGGTCCCTCTCCTCTGTCCACTACACGCGCGCCCGCCGCCGGCTGCGGGCGGGTGGGTGAAGGGTTGGGAGGAGGCCCGCGCCCCCCCCCCCTCCCTGCCCTTCATCAACCTGCACTCCTCCCACCCGGGCCCCTGTCGCTGTCGTGTTTCCATTCCCGTCGTCTCTCATTCCTTCGTTTGCGTCCCCCGTCCCATTCCTTTATTCGCTCTCTCTTCACCTCCTCACCTCAACCACCTCCTCCTATCCCCTCCGTCGCCCGCCGCCCCCCCCGCGAACCTCTTCCTCCATCCCGCCGCTCACGACAATCTTGCTCGGGAGGCGAACGGAGTGACTCTTTCGCTCGCCGAGTCTCCCCGTTCATGTCCGCACGGCCCTGGAACCCCTTTTGGAGGTTCTCGCGACAAATGCCCCGTTGACGACTGATCGCTGTCCTCGACGAGCCGCGCGGCGCAAGGTTACCGACTGACGCCTCTTGACGGACTGGCACCGACGACAACGACGACGACGACGACGAGTCCTTTTCTACAACTCTATTGACGAATATTCGTCAAGTCGCTCATTTTCCCGCTCTTCTCTTCGTTACCGAACATACATTATCGTCCCGGTACGCAAAATACATGTGAGTCACGGCCGACTCGACCTGCACGTATTTGGCCTCGATCCTGCGTTGGACGGCGGTCTAGCCTGATGTCGCTTGATATGCCCCAAGTGTCAGCGGCGACGGCGATTCTGACATGCCGGATCATCCATCGCAATTTCCATTGAGGCAGCGTCAGTCATTCTCCAGGCTGCAAAACGGAGACTGATGAAGGATTGCTAGACAACGCTCGTTGACATATACGTCAAGTACATTCGCTATATTTGTTCCTGACAGTGAGACCGGTCCAGCCCCTTGCAGCAATCGCAGCATTACTTACCGCGTAAGCAGCATACTACGGCATCTGGCACTGCCGTCACCATCATTTGCACTACTTATATCCAACAAACATCGCCTCCGCTTGCCATCGACGCTTGACAAGATGCGCACGACCTCAATGTATGCGGCTGCGGCCTTGGCCTTTGCCGCGTCGGCAAATGCTGTCGCCCAGCAGGCCGACCGTCCTCGCATCTACTACCCTCGCCAGATCAGGCGAGAGTTTGTCAACTCGACGGTTACCGAGACGAGCCCCATATCCACGCCGAGCGCTCTTCCTAAGACGACGGCGGGCGAGTCATCCTCGAGAAGGGACCTCGTTAGCGACATCATCTCGGACATTCTAGACAAGGATAAATCCTCGTCTAAGTCCTCCTCGTCGTCTTCTGACAACAGCAACGTGAAGACGGTCGTAATCGAGAGCACCGTCGTTGTCCCTCCGCCTCCGGTGGGAACTGGCGGAACCTCTAGTCCCACCATTCTGCCTACGGAGAGGACCACGCCGACGACGAAGACGAAGCCCACTGGAACGACGGACACGATAGGCGCGACGGAGACGACGGAGACGGCGGATCCGAAGAAGACGGGGACGACGACGGAGACGGTGGATCCGAAGAAGCCGGAGAAACCGACGGAGACGACGATGACCTCGAAGACTCCGGCGACCAAGTCGCAGACAGGGTCGTCCACCGAATCCTCCGACACCGATACGGCCATCGTCATCGCCCCCACAGGCGTCATTTCCAGCACCAAGGCCACGACCTCGAGTACCTTTCAGACCTCGAGTACCTTTGAGAAGACCGCCGTCGAGACGACGCCTCTCGCCAACAGCACCTTGACTGCTTCTTCGGAGCCCGCGAAAACGACCTCGACCGATGGCGGCATCCTCAAACCAATCGAGACCCTTGTTAGCTCGGTACTGAACCCGAGCCCCGTCAATTCGACCGTCGTGCCCACGGAGACGTCCAAGGCAGTTCCCTCGGCCACTGAAACGTCGACGACGCAGACACCGATCATTGTCGTCCCGCCCGTGACTTCGATCATTGGCACCGGTCCGACAACCACTTCATCCCCGAGCGGCAGCGTGACCGAACCCATTGGCAACAATACGTCAACCAACATCCCCTCCATTACCAGCGTTCCAACATCCGTCACGAATAGCTTGCCTACCTTGAGTTCGACGGCCACGGGTGACATCCCCGTTGGCAACTCGACCACGGGCACCGCCACCCCCACGGCGACTGGTACGGCGCCTGGTACCATCACCACTGGTACCACCACTACCGGGACTGGCACGAGCCTGCCAACAGGTATCCCCGTCACGAATGGTACGAGCACTGATGTTCCAACGTCGGCCCCCACCGACACCAAGACTGCTTCAGTGCCGGCGACTACGACTGCCATCAACAACTCGACTGTGGCCATCTCGACATCTGTGCCGCCTTCTACTGTTGTGACCCCGACAAACATCCCGACGACCACTGAACTCCCATCGACGACGGTGCAGGGCGTCACCAGCATCCGCCCTACGGCAACGCTCACCAACACGGATAACTGGCTCCCGACGTCGATTGTTGCCGAGCCCACGACCGCAACCTTGTCCACGCCGACCCAGACGCCGACTGGGCCCAGCTCCACGGGTCTTCCCACGGGCATCCCTGCTGTCATTTCTCCCAAAGACGGCAAAAAGGATGTGCCTGCAGGCACAAAAGAGATCCAGATTGGGTTCCTTCATGCCCTCAACTATGAATTCGTTGCCAGCAACACTCTAGCCGCGGCCCAAATCTTCGCCTACCTCCCCAAGGCCTTGGCTGGAGCTGGTGGCTTTGCTGTTGATAGGGTTCAGGTGTCCAGGCTTGTCCCATTGGACACGAGGAGGCAGCAAAACTACATCACCACCATTGCCAAGATCAATTACCCGGAGACCCTGGTCAGTGCACTGCAAGGGGATATCATCAACCCCAACTCGGCGCTGTACCATACTGGGGACGATACCGTCCGTAACCTCACGGCTCTCATCGACAGCCGGATTGACATCTATGGCAACTTCCATGGCGATGATGGCGGCCCAGTGCCCACTGGAGACCCCGGCAGTGGCAAGAAGAACGAGAACAATGCCTTCGACAACAACGACAGCGGCGGCCAGTCGCCCAAGCAGATGGGCACGACGGTTGGCATCACAATGGGCGCTCTTGCGTGCAGCGTCATGTATGGTGCTGCCATGTTCATTGTTGCGCGTCGCTACAAGCGCAAGCGTCAGGGCCACCGCCGCACCAGCTCTGTCACCAACAGCCAAGACTCGTCCGAGATGCGGTACACGGGCGCCGGCAGCCCCGCGCTTATGGGCGGCGCTCTGCTCAGCAGAGACATGTCCAACTATGGAGGCGCCGCCGGTGGCCGCGACAGCCACGGCAGCGGGCGCAGCGGCGCTGGTAACTCGGGCCGGACAGCCAACATCTCAGCCCCTGTGGCCGCTGAGAACTCTCTGGGCTGGAACTGATGATGCGGAGCGGCAGCCCATGCCTCATTTTCTTTTTTTAAACATCTAACACATCTGAGCCATTTTGTCTTATATTTCTTGACGACTTTCGATACCCTTCGGAGGAACCGTTTCACGATGGACTCGACGGGCGAGCGGCCGGGCGTGCCCAATTTTGGACAAAAGGGACGCCCCGACTTGGCGCATTGGATACCAACCAGTCCCGGACTGTGCGTCGGGCACGCCTCTTTGCCCCTCGGGTCTTGTCGCAATACGCACCGTGCGCCAAACGACAGCGCCCTTGTACCCATGCCGGGCACCACGTCCAGGGATGCGGGCCGCGACAATCGTGAATTCTGCTTCTGGCCCTCATCCCGGTGACCCGAGCCTTTGTTTCTATTAATGTTTTGGTTTGGAAGATGAAGCGACTTGGAGTTTGGGCCCGCGCGCCGATTCAAGGCGTGTCAACCACATGTTGAATCGGTTGTGGTGGCCAAACTAGGACGGTGGAAGGGGCCAGTCGGAGGAGGACAAACAAAGTCAGGCGGCGTGTAGGCGCGCGGTGCGCCTGGGCGGAACGATGCAGGCCGTGGGTGTCATGCAGCCTGCGTACGAGTTTATTTGTACGGGCGGTTGCCTTGCCTACCTTAGCTCAGCTATCATGTCCTCATAGACTACAATCAATGGACGCCGCGAGATGCAAAGCCCGCGCCCTCCTGCTACGAAGAGACCTTGCTACCTTGTGCTCGCCACGGTGATGTAGCGGGACAGAAGGCGGACATGTCGGTGTGGATTGAGCCAAGGGCAGGGAGGTGCCAGAGGCCGTAAGTAGCGCAGCGGTCTGACGGGAGGGGAGACGATGTGCTTTCCCAGAAGGCGCTGCTGGATGCACTTACGTCCGTAGTGAACGCCTTCTGGGAGCAGACTGATGCGTTTGTGAGGTGGCTGACTGGATGGTCTTACGTCAGTTTTGGCTTCGTTGGCGATGCGCCCTAGTAACCCCGCGAAGCGAATTGGAACCACAGGCGCTGGGGACCACTAGCTACCTGCCGTCCATCGAACCTTTAGGGCCCGGCAAAGTGCCAGGATGGGATGGGTTGCTCCCCCCCCGCACCACCTACCCGGGCAGCGGTCCACTGCAACACGGCGGAGTTTGGGCCGTCATGGGCGAGCAAAGCAAAGCAAGGAAGCTGTTTGTAGGGGGTAAGTTTGGTTGGCACTTGAAGGTTTTCTTTCTACTACACATCAATAAGTAGGATTTCGAAACTTGGTCCTTTGAGCTTGTTCTACACATCATCTGAGAACTTGGCCCCTCCAGCTTTTCTACTACTACACATGGCCATCTGAAGACTTGATCCTTCAAGCTTTTGTACTACACAGCCATCTGGAGACTTGATCCCTCAAGCTTTTGTACTACACATAGCCATCTGGAAAGACGAGGGACTCATCACTCGCCCCCGTCACTTATCGAGAGATACGTACACACACAGAGAGCGAGACATACAGCGAGACGACCAGCCAGTCAGTCAGTCAGTCAGTCGGTCGATGCGCAACAATGGCTCCCCCGACCGCCGCCACCACTACTACGACGGCGACTATTAGCAGCACTGCTGCTGCGGCGTGCGAAGGCCGCCGTCCGGGTGAGGTGGTGAGGATGGACACGACGAAGGGGCCGGAGGAGGAGCAGGAGGAGGAGGAGATGGAGTGCCAGCTGGCGAGCCTTAGTCGGGGGCCGAACCCTCTCACCGGTGAGTTGATTGATTGTTGGTCCTGCGAGCGGGCGGAGAGAAAGGGAAACGCTGTCGGGGTTTTTGGTGTTGGTGTTTGACGTCCTTGTGTCTAATGGCGAGCCAGGCTCGGCTCGCTTGTCTCTAAGGGATGACGATGATGATGACGATGATGATGCTGTTGCTTGCTGTTGCCGTTCTTGTTGCCCGCTGACAGTGTATCGCCTTGCACAGGAATCCCCACGTTCCCGTCCTTCCAGGAGCACCGCAGGCACATCGTCGTGCACATGGCGGCCGTCTTCCGCAACTGGGCGCGCAACGGCTACACCGAGGGCATCTCGGGCCACATCAGCGTGCGCGACCCCGAGTTCCCGGGGCTCATCTGGATGAACCCCATCGGCAGGCACTTTGCCCTCTTGAACGGCAGCGACATGCTGTGTCTGCGCATCAGCGACGGCGAGGTCGTTGGTGGTAATAGGGTGAGTGAGCCTGCTCCATTCCGTCGGTGCCGTCTTGGTCCAGTCGTCCCCCCCTCCCCGTTGTCTGCCTGCGCAGATGATGTTTACTTAACCGGCCACCACGCAGACTCGACCGGCCAACAACCCGGGCTATTACATCCACTCGGAGATCCACAAGGCGCGGCCCCACGACATCCACGCCGTGTGCCACGCGCACACCATCGCGGGGCGGGCGTGGGCGGCGTTCGGCCGGCCGCTGGACATGATCACGCAGGACATATGCGACGTGTACGGGGAGGCGCTGGCCGTGGACGGCGAGTACGGGGGCATCGTGACGGCGGAGCAGGAGGGGCGGCAGATCGCGCGGGCGCTGGGTCGGCGCGGCAAGGCGGCGGTTCTGCTCAACCACGGGCTCATCAGCGTGGGGCACACGGTCGACGAGGCGAGCTTCCTCTTCGGGCTCGTGGATAGGAGCTGCGAGATCCAGCTGCGCGTCGAGGCGGCGTGCGCGGGGGGGAACCCGGCCCTGAGGAAGAGGATCATCCCGCGCGAGCTGGCGGAGGCGAACTTTAGGATGGCGGGGGAGAAGAACTGGCTCTACGAGGAGGCGCAGCCGGATATCCAGTATGAGATTGAGATGGCGGGGGAGGTCATACGGGCTGGGCTCGATGACATTGGGGTGGATGTGTGAGAGTCGCAGAGCAGCAGCAGCAGAGCAGAGCAGAGCAGGGCGAAGGGCAATACGATGATGGGATGCGAGGGCATCACCACGCAGTACGTACACTCAGCTGGCAGAAGAGCTGCCTGTCTGGCCCTTTTGATGATGATGATGATGCTTTACCGCTCGCTCAAATGATCGTTTCTTGAGTGACGAGGTGTAAGTAAGTACAAAGAATCGATGGATGACATGGGGAGCACGATCGGACGGACGGACGAGCGAGCGCCCCCCCGTGCCGTGACCTGGTGGCGGCGTAGCCTCTGCGCTTTCTACCCCCTGCAGCACGATCCGAAACACATGTCTGAATCTGGTTGGTACCAGGAAAAGAAGGGGTAAGTAAAAAAAGTCGCCAGCCATGTGAAGTCATCGCACGCGGCGCAGGGCACATACTCGTCTGAACGGTAGACACGCGCATGACGGGACACAGCTTGGGGCGTCCCAAGGCCATGTACGTCCCCGGCGGGAGGAAAATGGTCTCGCAGTGCCCGTGATAGTAACTACTTTATGTTGGTCTTCAAGTCAGCCTGCCTGCCGTGAAGGTCTCTCTCTCTCTCTGGTGACTTTGGTTAGGGCGGAATGGTAGCTCCCATGCATGCACGCTCTATCATTTATTTACCTGGGCCGCGGATGTTCCTCAAAGGTCATGGCGCCTGCTATGCGCTTCCACCACCGGGCAAGACGACTACTACTACATGCACCTGACTGCCTATTATCGGCGGCCCCGTCGTGGCTGCTGCGGGGCTCGGAGGAGGAGGAGGATGGTCGCCGTGTCGCTTGTAGATATGTCGGTGCCGGGTTTGGATCCGTGGGTGCGTACGCCGGTAACGGTGGGGGGCATGCGGCGTCGCGGTGGCAGCAGCAGAGGGAGCAGCAGGCCGCGCCGGCGGACTGAGGTGGGAGCAGGACGTATTGGTTCATGGCGCGCGATACGCTATTTTCCCCAGTGATGGGCAATGTGTCCTGGGCGGGAAAGCGTTGGTCATGCTGTCATGCTTGGGAACATCTCATGGAGAGAAGAGAGAGACTTCTGTGCCGTTTAATAAAAACGGTGATGGATTTGGGCTGGGCTGTGTGTATGCGGATGGCACATGTCACGCACGGGCTCACGAGGGGCCAGACGCCACCTCGCGAAGAAGCTGGTTCAGCTACCGGTCACGATATACGAAGTACACGGGGGTTACGCCGGGGGAGGGGGAGGGGGCGCCGCGAGCAGGCAGTTGATGAGATACCATGGATGGGCACTTGTCCGAACAAGGGCCCAACGTCCAGATCCGGAGTCGGAGCGTGACCTCTTCCCTTACGTATCGCCCCTTGTTGCGCTGGCGAGCGAGCGGTGTGAATGAGGATGAGGTTTCATTCAGCTTTGGAGCCAAGGTGGCTTGCGGGCTTGCAGCTTGGGCTGGTGCACCAGAAGCTAAAGCTAAGCTTTTGTTCATGTGCTGCTGCGCGCGGTCGTGTCGCCCAGGGGGGGGGATGAATGGCGCCAGACTTTTGGGGAGCGGTTGGTAGTAGTACGTAGGAACATTGATCTCCTGTTACGTACCAGAGCGTGAGAGGGAGGAAGAGAGTGAGTGAGCGAGTGAGCGAGGGAGGGAGGGAGGGAGGGAGGGGGATAAGTCCAGAGGCGCAGACCACGTGCGCTGGATGCAGCGGGCGCGTCTCGATTGGCATTCGAGGGCTTCAAAGTGCCGTGGCCCCCCAATGACACGGTAGTGAGTAGGGTAGGGTTCGATGGCGGGTTGGTGGGTGCTTGGTGGTGGTGGTGCAGGAGAGATGTAAATGGAGCTTGCTCTGGTCCAGTCGTTCGATGAAGACACATACATTACCCTCCAGTTTCCGTTTTGGGGGGCATGAGTGAGAACTTGTGGCGGCGCGCGCGCTGTCTCACGACTGGAAGCGGTGCCATCATGTCTAGCATCCCTCTCAATGGCAGGTTACATGAATGTCATTGACAGTGTATTTTTATTTTATTTTTGTCCGTGTATCCAGCCAGCACGTAGCATCGCCCGTGGTGGTACTGCTGGGCACTTCAATTGAACCCTGCCCTGACGCAAATAGCAAGACACGTACTGTTGACATGTACTGCGTGCACGAGTGAGTGAGCCGATAAAGTCTGGGTGATGGGTGGCGACGTTGCAGTCTGATGATACCTACTGGGTTGTGCCGTCTCACCGTTCATGTCCTCCGGTCCTGTCGTGTGGTGACAGAGCTCCCAAGACCTCCAAGTCACTCACAGGGCCCTTGCATGCAGGTTGGTTTCTATCCTCCCATATGCGTTTGCGTGCGAGGGGGTGGGTGCACGGGAATACTTTGCCTCACGCGGACAATGCTACGGGATGCGAGTGTTTGGCCAACGTGAGCCCTTGCCTATAGTCAGTAGGTAGATGTGTGGCCCCTCACATGCGCAGTGGTAGGAGCATTAGGCCTTGATCCTTATCAAGGTTGATGGCTCGAATAATTGAGCTGGCGCGCGGACAGTAAGAACGAACTAAATGGCATATATCCCGCATAGACACTAACCGACTACTTTATTTTGACCGCTGTGCTTAGTTCTTTAATCTTAAATGAATGGACCACGCTGCTCAAGCCAGGAACAGTTGATCAGACACATCCAACTTGGCCTCATCATTTCCCGGCTGCCGAAGCTGTTGTTGGGTCTTCCTTTCGTGGATGAGTCGCTGCCTGTGGAGTACATGTAATAAGCCATCATGTGTCTGTAAGTGGGAATCTCAAATCCTGCGATTACTGTCTCAAGACTTTTTGGCAGCTACTACCGTCAGACGGCATCGCCATTTCGCTGAGCGACGGCTCATCATCCCGAGCTCATACATGCTCCATGTCATGAGTATATCGCTGCAAGTTTTAGATTCATCCAGTCAGCAAGCCTGGGACGACAGATGCTTAGGCAAACCGGCGGCACATTGGCTCGTGAAAGCTTTAGCTGAACGAATGAGTAGTAGCAAATACCGGTACATTCAGGCCGACGATGGGTTGCTGTTGCGAGCCTAGCCTCGGTGTGCGGCTGGTGCTGGGAGCAATACCAGACCCCATTTTGCTCGACCAAGGGGGCCAGCCGAGGATGAGCTTCATGTTGTGTTCAACGACGACTTCGAATTGATCAGTCCTAGAAACAAGAGTCCCCTCCGAATAGTCGGGGCTTTTCAAGACTTTTTTGACATGAGAAAGAGTTCGTGTGATTGACACAGTGATAGCCGCCCAGCGTCTGCGCCTATGTTGGCATGGAGCGTTGGTTGAAGTCTCCTCATGCCGGGATGCACGTGTGTATGTGATGTGTGTATCTCACTGAATGCTAGATCCACCATATAGACGCCGTGTTACATTGTACCTCGAATGCACCTGACAGTAAGAGACCACAGCACAGGAAAAACAGATCCGGGATTGTTCATGCTAGACTAAACGGTTCAGCGAGATCCGGGGACGAAGAGGGGGATTTCCATGGGCATGTCCCGGTGCGGGCGCAGCGAGTCGATGGACCCGGAGACGTGCGTCTTGTCGACGGGTTTCCGCGTGAAGAAGATGAGCATGTCGCGCGTCGCCTCCTTGGTCTCGTCGACGGCGTACACGGGCGAGAGGCTGTGCTTGCGCTCGTGGTCGACAATCATGAGGGTGTCGAGGAAGTTCCTGTGCTGGACGCGGGCGAGGATGTGGTGCGGCGACACGTCGTCGAGCTGGACGCCCGTCGTCTCGTCCATGTCGTGCATGAAGGTGGCGGCGCTGTTGGGCGCCATGTTGCTGCTCCCCAGGTACGTCGTCATGGTGTGGTCGACGCCGTCCGAGTGGACGCCCTCGAGGGCCGGCTCGCCCACGAGGTCCGGCGTCGTGACGGTGCGCAGGTTGAAGAGCGTGCACACCCACCGGTTGGCCCCGTACGCGAGCCTGGGCCGGTGGATGGTGGCCACCCCGTGCAGGACCATGGCCTTGAAGGCGAAGAGGGCCTGGAACGCCGAGTTGAGCTGCAGCTCGTTTTGCACCTCGTCGAACCGCCGCAGCTGCCCCGAGTCGTGCCGCTTGAAGTCCTCCTCGGCCGTGAGCGTAAAGGGCTGGAACTCGAGCCGCCGGAGCGAGTTGGAGTCGAAGTCGATGAGGAAGCGGCCGTTCCTGCTCCGTCGAAAGGGGAGCGTCGGGTCGTGGTACAGCCGGTTGCTTACGACTTGCATCCGGGGGAAGTCCTCGGGCCGGGCCCCGAGGCCGAGCAGCAGCGACTGCATCTCCCTGCTCTCGACGAAGATGACGCGGTCCTCGACGTACTTTTGCCGCAGGGCCATGATCCTGGCGACGGTCTCGTAGAACTCGGGCTTGTAGGCCTGGGCCAGGACGTCCAGCTGACTCGTCCCCGGAGCCGGTCGGACGGCGGGCTGCTGCTGCTTTTGCTTCTTCTTCTCCTTGGCTGACTCGATGGTCGCCGCGGCGAACCCCGAAGGAAAGGGCGGTGGTACCCCTTGGTCGAGGGGCATGATTCTAGGGTCCACGGCCTCGACGGCCTTTGCCTCGGCAGAGTTATGGAACGGGCGCCGGCCACCAGACGCCGCGCGGAGGAGCACGCCACCACAGGGGGCGGCATGGGCCCTGCTGGTACGGAGCAAAGACGTGGAAGCACGAACTGCCCGTGTTGCTGGTGTGAGATTCATGTTTTGTTTTGCGATAGTTAATTCTTTTTGCAAAGTCAACTATGAGACAGGGGCTGAGAGTGTGCGTGGCTCAGGGTAGCCTCTCGGGTGAGATGTTGGGGACTGGCTCAGGGCAGCCCTCAACGTGAAGAAGAATAGTAAAAGGAGAGAGGCTCAGGATAGCCCTCTATCAGGATTTGGTGAAGAGTGGCTCAGGATAGCCCTCTGTTGGATCAGGATAGAAGAGTTTTTGGCGGCTCAGGGTAGCCCTCTTTTTATTTTCTGTCTTTGTTTGTGTTTTGGATGGGAAGAGTGAAGAAAATGGGAGAAAAACTGCGAACAATTTGATGATGAAACGACGATTCCGCAACCAAGACGCCGAGTTGGCACTGATTATCTTTCGATACGGGGGGCTAATCCGGAACGCAGCCATCTCGGGCTTATAAGGAACAAGGTGATGGATCGACATGCCGGTTACTTGTTGACGTCTGCTCGCAGTCGAGGCCCACCCCAGCCTGATGTCAAGTGGCGGCCAGCCGGCAGCAGGTTGGCAGGGGCTCCTTCGGGCTCGTGCTGGACAGTTTGCTTGCCTTCTTCGCTCCAGTCCAACATGAAGCTATTAGCACTAGGGGGGGGGTGCCTGCGAATCCTTGCGGGACCTTGGCCTGTTTGCATGAATGGCACGGCTGATGTCAGACCTCATGCACTCATTGCTACGTCGACTTACACGCCGAGCCCTACATAACGCGGTGATTAGTGCCGCTACGACACCAGTAAGCGACCCAGTAAGACACTGGGCCACGACGACCTGTGGCTACATTTGCAAATATGCTTTGGCCTTTGGAGCATGAAGAAGGGGTTTTTCTGTGGATAAATCGGGCCTGATTGCTGCTATGCGTAGATGTTGAGACGTTGGCACATCTTTGAGTGTTGATGCAGTCATCAGTCTGCCATCAATCTCCTTTCACGCTCGGGACTGACGCTCATCGGCTTCCATGTATACAGCATCATATTTGATGCAATATTTTGACATTGGATGTGAAATGCTCGGGCATTTCGCGAATGACACCCGCTATTTAATGTCTATGAGGCTGACTGATGGGGCACACATGCAGTGACTCAACACCAGATGCCCTTCAGCCTTTAGGCACGTCAGGGATAAAGCGCTTCATCAAGGTCTGGTTGCCAGATCTCTCCAACTTGATCTTGGACCGCGCTTCTTCTCTTCTCGATTTGTCCAGCTGCTTCTTCCTCGTGGCGAGTAGTGACCGGACCTATGTCGTGGCCGGGCAGACGCGCCAGCACAGGCTTTGCTGGTCCCGCGTGCCCAGTCGAGAGAGCTGCGACACTAGAAGAGCCTCGCTTCTGTCGTCTCGTCGAGTGGCTACGTCCATGTTTGCGTTAGACGCTACTTCGTCCAAAGTACATGGTCTCGTGTGTTGGGGCGTCGAGTGGCGAGTAGCGTTTGGAGGCTTGGGACCGGGGGGCTGGATTCGATGGGCGAGTAGTAGCTTGCCGGACGGCAGTCGTAGAGACCCTTTGTCCGGTCGTACGAGGCTCGAGGCGTCCAACAAAAAGCTTGATTCTTGGATTTCATAGAAATCCTCAAAGTCCGCCGCGGAAACGTCGAAGCGACAGTGGCCTTTGGCAGCCATGTGTTGTTGATTGGCTCCGATCGTGGCTCGACGCGCAGCGCAGCATATACACTCCCGGTATCCGTAAACAATCAGGTAAAGGTACCAGACGAGCGCCTCCAGCTCGACCGTCAAGCAGTTTTGATACGGGACGATGAAGCTGTGAGCCGACGCCATGTGTGCGAGATTGTTGTCGAGGGTGCTCATGGTCTCGGCGCAGAAGAGACATTGATCCGGGTTGAAGGGGGCGGCACTGCTTCTTCTTTCTCTGAGCGCGCTGCCGAATTGGCTACCTTGACTATCGCTGCTCTCAACATGAAGCTCTTGGTATTATTCCCCCGATTTTGAGCGTCGGTCGAGAGCAGGTTCCGGCTTCGCCCGTGGCTGTGCGGGCGGATTGGCAGTTGCGGGCATGGTGCCACCCGCTGTCGAAGTTTCGTGACGCTACGGCCGCAAGTCAGACCAGACTCCGGGTGGCGGCCATGTTGATGGTAGCTGTAGATATATACGTACTGTGCGGCGCTCTTGAAGTGCTCCCGCCATTCTTGCGAGTTGAGAAACTGAGACTCGCAGAGTCGGCAGTTTAGAGGTGTAGTGCCCCTGATGAGTTGACTGGAGGGGCGATTGAGCAAGCTACCGCGTGGCGTTGCTGTAGCACGCTTCTAATTGATGCTCTATTCGGTGTCAGCTCGGTT
This sequence comes from Purpureocillium takamizusanense, assembly GCF_022605165.1. Taxonomy (NCBI): domain Eukaryota; kingdom Fungi; phylum Ascomycota; class Sordariomycetes; order Hypocreales; family Ophiocordycipitaceae; genus Purpureocillium; species Purpureocillium takamizusanense. Next base: position 168,405 of record NC_063081.1, on the reverse strand, counting down.
TGAGGCCGTTGCGACGACGATGATCAAGATACTTTTAAGATGACACTTTATCCGCGAATGCGAGGAGGCGATTGTCCCATGGTTGGTAAATGGGCAAACGAGAAATAGCTTTACAGTTTGACCATCCACGTCACACGCAGCGAACGGTTTCGTTTCAGTGCCTCGGGTCGGTGTAGGCGATGCTGAGTCGCGACACGCCAGATCAAATGCGAATTTGGACGCGCCAGGAGCAAACGCACACACATGCATCAATTCACAGATCACTGGTCTTGTCACTGGCATGACTGGATAAGAAGCTTCAAGGCACGGCGAGGGCCCCGCACTAGTAATCGACATTTATACACATTCGCAGGCGAGTCGCTACAACAGGCCCTGGTTGCCTGACATCACATCAAGCCGCTTCCCAGACCCATCAATAGCAGCGGCCGTGCTAGATTCGAGTTGCACGGGGTTGCAGGGCAGCTCCGTGCTCTTGCAGCCAAGGACCGTAGACGAACTCCAGTGTCTGTGTATGTACATGTATTGAACTTGAACATACTTTGATCGAAAGCCTCGTCGTTTTATCCGGCCAACAAGGTTTTGTCTTCATGTCCAGTACCGTGATCCTCACACTTGACGTCGCTCGAGTTGGCGCAAGCCGCGTAAGAATGCGCCACGTCCTCGTTCAGCTCGATCCACGACGCGAGAACCCAGACGTGATCCGCAATCTTGGCGAGCGCGTCTGCTTCGTTCTGTGCGCTTCTCCAAGAGTCGTCGCCGTCCAGGAGCTCCCGAGTCTCGGGAGCATCCCAATGCCGCACGGTCTCCATTCGTTCCTTCCAGTAGTCGGCGCCGTCGCTGGTGCTGGTTTCGTGCTGAGGCTTCATGTTCTCACATGACCCCGTCTCCCCGACGGAACTGTCCTGCCTCTGATGCATGGATTCCCTGAGGAGATAGAGTCTGCCGATCAGGGCGTGGATGTGTCCGCGGTTCACGGAGAGCAGGCCTTGCAGGTCTTGGAGCGTTGCGGCGGCATTTTGATCTCGGGCGTGTTTTGGAAGGGAGCAGCATGGGCTAAGTGTTTTTGCTGCAGAGAGACTGGCGAGAGTGGAAAGGATGATGGTATATGAGAGTCTCATTTTGCTTTGCGTTGACGAGTTGGCACGGATACAGTTGATGCTATGTTCAGCGATGAGTTTGACAGTCAATATTCAGGGTAGAGCTAGAGCTACTTATACGTCCTTGCCATAGACGCTGTATAGTCACGCTCGCCTACAACGGGTATATAAAAGCAATGGTTATATTGATCATTGTGGTATGCCAAGATGAGTTACTGTGCAGTTGCCTTGATGATATAGTAGTACCAATGGTACGCGTAGTCGACCCGGTTGCCGCGTCACCAAGTGTGAAACGACGCGCTGGTCTCCAGCGAGTGAATGAGAGGCACGAGATCATGGTAGGCGCAAATCATGTAGTAATTTTTTATAGGATAGAGCATATCTGCAGTGCTGGAAGAAATGTGGCATCGGGTCTGACGTTGAGTTTGCTTGATCCATGATTTATTGTATGCTGAGCGCCTGAGAGTGAGTGACTTACATAGCAAGTCCACGCCGCGCTGGAATCGATTCGTCCATATGCGTCAAAACTGGATGGGCAAACCCGACGGTGAATTGCTTGAAAGTATATTTGGCCGCGAAAGCGCACAGGTCGAGAGGTCCACATACTCTTAAGAAAACTCTTCGCGTTTCACTCGACCTTGGACGGTCTTGGTCCAGGCTGAGACGTCGTATTTGTCGTCGTCGCACTTACGAAGTACTGTATCATCGGATACCTCGTTGACATGTAGGTGGTCCGATAGCCCACTTCTGGCACGTTACGACTGTTCAGTTGAAACGCAGCAGTTGTCAAAACTGGAAGTAGGGCAACACAGTATTTGAAAGTCCCAGTGCCAGTACGCTGGGGCAGGGCTGGGCGCTGCTGCTTTGCCTTGATCGGGGCCGCCAAGCTGGGCCCGAGTGGAACGTCCAGATTCCAGAACGTTTTTGAAGCGATTGGCTAGGTACTCACTCGTTCATCTCTGCCGATAGCTACCTACATTTTCAAGTTTTCCCTGGAACGCATGACTGTCTAGGCACCAGACTCAATAATGCTTAGAGTTGAGGGGCACAGTCTGGCAAGTCCTCGACTTCACTAGCAGGCTTCAGCCCCAACGCTCTCAGCGGTTTATTAAGTACCTGGCTTCTATATCGTCTTGTTCATCGTGACACTTGGATACACACCAAAACGATCCCGTACACCGCAGAGCGCAGAGCGTGATGGGCATGTAGTTATTATTCAACTTGCGCCGCAGCAGCTTTTTTCACCGCGTCGGCCATCTCGCCCATGCTGCGGAAATGCCACGAAAGATCCACCTTGTCCCTGTAGTCCTCAATGTCCCCTCCCATGACGCTCTTGATCTCCACCCCGCGATCGATCCACGCGCTGACGAGCCCCGACTCCTTGGCGGGGACGTGGTCGTGGTGCAGCGCCTGCGCCGTGTGCACAATGTCCTCCCTTCCGACGCCCAGGTCCTCCCCGCAACGCCTGATCAGGTACGCAAAGTTGCGTAGGTCGGGCTTGTACGACCCGATCTCCTGCGCCGTGTACACGGCGTCAAAGTCCACGCCGGGGAGCTGCCGGCTGAGCGTCCGCGCGAAGGAGTCGCGGTCCACGTTGGATAGGATCACGAGCTTGTAGTGCCGCTTGAGCTGTTGCAGCGCCGCGACGGTGTCTGGGTACGCGGGCCAGTCGCCGACGCCTTGGCCGAAGGCGTCCTGCTCCTGCGCGTCGGCCTGGACGCCGAGCTCCGCGGCGAGGCGGCCGTACGCGTCGCTCAGGACGGCCGAGTACAGGGCGTCGGGGCGGGCGCGCTGGACGGTGCCCTCGGTGCGCACGAAGGCCTTGAGCACGGCGGCGCGGTCGTGCCGCAGGGGGTGGGAGGCTGGGAGCTGCTGCAGGAGAGGGGAGAGGGCCTTGTAGATGCCGCCCTCCCAGTCGACGAGCGTGCCGTAGCAGTCGAATGTGAGGCACTTGAAGGAGGTGATTGGTCGTGATGTCGGCATCGTGTGTGTCTGTGTGTGTGCTTCTGTGATGACGGAATAGCGATGAATTGAGTTCTGGAGCTGCCCAATCTGGGGAACCGGACCCTTTCAAAATGCAGGTCTGGTACACTTTGTGGACGATGGGGGTCAATGTTGTCACACACTGTCAGGGCGTCACTTGATGCCGGACCAGCAGTCCCAGCAGTGAAGTCGAGGTGTGAACTTGGTAGATCATGCGGGGTAACTACGTACTCACACCACAGGCCGCGCGCACGTTGGTGAACTCCATGTAAAGCGTGCCTTTGAGTGAGTGAGGCCTTATTAGTCAGGGCTTGACCCGTCTGACTGTCACGCACAACAGCAAGGGACAGATCGAGGTACGTACGGCACATGGAAACATGTTGCGTCCGATCGATACATTACACGCACCTCGCGTGAGAAGAAAGCCATGGCCGACTTATTAGTGAGCGAATGGGGGTTTCATATTGGTATCGGCGATTTTCATCCTTTGGCAAAGCCTATCCTCATCTAACAACTGACGTATGTGGCGACGACTGTTGTATAACTAACAAGACTAACTTGTGAAGAACAAGGGTTTTGCACGCATGGAAGAGCTAGAAAAGCCTCGGAAAGGGAAAAACAAGATTTGGGTGGCAATTGGCTCGTACTCCGTGAGGTGACGTGAGGTGACGGAGACGTGTGTTCATGTTTCGACTAACTATCATGAACGCTTCAATGAGTTGCCATGTTTCATTACACGTCCGCCAGCTCTAAATGTGCTCAGACGGCGGCGCAACGTAGAAATAAACATATATTTGAGTGACTTTGAAAGCGTCCATGTAACAAACCATGTTCCAAGTCCAACACAAAGATCGACTCACTCAGGACGCAAAGGACTGTAGAGGCTACCAGGGAGCTAGCTACACGTCTGAATGCATGGCAGACAGACACACTGTGTGACCGACGCCAAAGAAGACAACCCCAGCGGGGGCCTTGCAACTGTCCCAGCCCTTGATCAACTGCATACTAATACCGAACAGCGCCCCCGAAGGGGGAGGCGGTAACTACCGGAAAGACTAATGCGACACTTGTCCAGCTAGAGAGAATGTGGTTGCCCTCCTCGGTGAGTGGTAACTTGCCCGCTTACGCGGGGGGGCTTTGTTGGCGGGAGCCATTCATGCGAGACACGACATGGGGGCCGGGGCCAACTGCTTGTAGAGAGAGCGCTTTCCTAGCATTGATAGATGCGTTGCGCGGGAAACGTGATATGCTTGGAGTAGCACTTTCTTGACAAATCTGCGACTGCGTTCAACGTTGAGGCCCTTCACGACGACGGATAGTTTCTTATTGCCCTGAATCACACTGAAGCTGAGCCGCCAGCCTCTTCTCGTTGCCATGCCTGCCTCTGATCATGGGCATGATGCCGAGCCGCTCCACGGCTTCCCCAACGGCAATGGCCATCCGAAGAGCAACAAACCCCCACTGCGTCGCGCAGAGGAAACGCAAGAACTCCTTGACGCCGTAAGAGACCTCATCATCCCATACATCAAGGCCGCAGACGACGCCGCCTCGGCCAAGGCGACTGGCCTTCCGGAGAGTCATGTAAACGGCCGGCCGCGCAACACCCTCGTGGAGCCGTACCCGCCGCAGGAGCTGTTGCGGCGCCTTGGGTTCTCGCTCCCGTCGGACCAAGGGCTGGGAAAGGAGGGACTCGTCGACGTGGTCCGGGATGTGCTGCGGTACAGCGTCAACACCTGGGACCAGGGCTTCATGGACAAGCTGACGGCCAGCACCAACGCCGTGGGGGTGGTGTCGGAGATGGTGCTCGGGGTGCTCAACACTAACGTCCACGTCTACCACGTCTCGCCCGCCCTGACCATCATAGAGAAGACCACGGCCAAGGCTCTGGCGTCGTGCTTTGGCTTCGACGGGCCGCACGCCGGGGGCGTCACCTGCCAGGGGGGCAGCGCGTCCAACCTGACGTCCCTGGCCATCGCCCGCAGCGCGCTGTACCCGGACACGAAGCTGCATGGCGGCGCGGCGCATCGGTTCGCCGTCTTCACCAGCGCGCACGGGCACTTTTCCGTCGAGAAGGCGGCCGTGACGTGCGGCATGGGCGCGTCGAGCGTCGTGAGCGTGCCGGTCGACGGGCTGGGCCGCATGATGCCCGAGGCCCTGCGGACGCTCGTGCTCGACGCCCGCGCCGGCGGCATGACGCCCCTGTACGTCAACGCGACGGCGGGGACGACCGTCATGGGCGCGTACGACCCGGTGCGCGCCCTCCGGCGGGTGTGTGACGAGTTCGGCATGTGGCTGCACGTCGACGGCTCGTGGGGCGGCTCGGTGTGCTTCTCGCGCAGGCACCGGCACAGACTCGACGGCTGTGGGCTCGCCGACTCGCTGACGGTGAATCCGCAGAAGATGCTCAATGTGCCCATGACGTGCTCGTTTCTCCTGACGGGCGACCTGCGCCGCTTCCACGCCGCCAACTCGCTCCGCGCGGGGTACCTCTTCCACGACGACGACGAGAGCGAGGAGGAGGTCTGGGACTTGGCCGACCTGACGCTGCAGTGCGGCAGGCGCGCCGACAGCCTGAAGCTCGCCCTCGCGTGGGTGTACTACGGGCCCGCGGGCTTCGAGAGGGGCGTCGACCACGCCTTCGACATGGCGGGCCGGCTGACGGATCTGGTGGCGGCGTCGCCCGACTTTGAGCTCATATCGATGGACCCGCCGTCGTGTCTTCAGGTGTGCTTCTACTACGCCCCGGGGGGAGCGGTGTCGGAAGCGAGCGAGGAGAACTCGAGACGCACGAGGGCCATGGTGGAAAAGATGCTCCTGCGGGGCTTCATGTTTGACTTTGCTCCGGGACCCAGGGGTCACTTCTTCCGTGTCGTCGTCAACTGCCAGACGCTGGCCGGCACCGTCGACGGGCTGTTCAAGGCCTTGGGGGAGGTCGGAGAGGAAGTCGTCGCGTGAGGGTGTCTGGTGGAGAGGCCCGCGGCCGTTGATTTGTATATTCATTTAGGGCTAGATGAACATGTATGCTGAGCCATGATCGGTTGCTTTGCGATGCATGGCCATTATCCGTGTATACGGGAACCGCGCTGCTCGTATAGTCTAAGGACACCTCTCGCTGTCTATCATGGGAGGCGACCAGTCCCTGCTCGGCGCGCGCTGCAGCTCTACACTCGCCGAGGACCAGAGGTCGATTCCGTAGAGGCCAAAGGCGGGGTCATTTCTTTGACCGCTTAGCGAGACTGTCCAGAATCTCAAGCCCAGAGTTGACTTGAAAAGTCAGATTATCCATCTGCGCACCTGTCAGTCCGTCGGTTTGGTCTTGCGCTCGGGCGGAGTGAGGAAGGGAGGACGAGGGCAGGCGGGCGGGTAGTACCTTGGGCTGATCATCCTTGTCAAACACTCCATAGTGGTCGGCATCGACGTCAATGACGGCCTTGATGAAGTCGGCATGGTTTCCTTCCCAGCCCAGCAGCTTCTCATCGCGGAACACGTCGATGAGGGGCGTCCCCGGCTGGGCCTCGTCCGCCTTTTGCGTGTGGCGCGTGCATCGAATCATGACGCCGGGGGGCGGCGCGGCGACCGGCTTGTCCTCTGCTGCCTTTTCGTAGTGCTCGAGCCGCCGCACGCTCAAGGGTTTCCAGTCCTCGTCCACTGCCTTGTACAGGACGCTTCCCCGCTGGAGCGTGAAACTTCGGCCCGCGACCCTCAGCTCGGTCTCCGCGTCCGTGTCGGATGGAGCGTCCCACGACGGGAGGTCCCAATGCTGCAGCATGGCGTCGCAGTTGTCGAACGCTTTCTGGACCAGAGGGGGGATGCCGTCGATCTTCGACTTGGTCGTCTGCGTCGGGATCTTGGCGCGCGCGAGGTGGTACGGGGAGTCGATGATGAGGAAGCCGGCGATGGACAGGTCCGTAGACGGATCGTCGGCGAGCATGCGCGCCATTGTGAGCGACAGAAAGCCTCCGAGAGACCAGCCTGCGAGGAGGAGGGGGGACGAGTCAGCAACAACGGCCCGAATGCCCAGTACAGCTGACGACGAGGCAGGCGGCGGGGGGACCGCACAGCACCTCCAAGATAAATGGTGCCGCTGATGCCGGCCTCGACAATCAGGTCGATGTAGTGGCGCGCCATCTCGTCCATGCCGCCCTCCCACGGCTCGCCGTCGAAGAACTTGGGGTTGAAGACGGCCCAGACATCGCGGTTGAGGCCGCCGAGGATGAAGTAGCTGAAGATGGTGCCTCCGCCGTCGTGGATCAAGACGATGGGGGTGGGCGGCGGGTTCGCCTGCTTGTACGGCGGCAGGAATTGCACCTGTATTGGGTTTGGGCCCCCGGGAAACATGGCCGCGGCGGGGGGGGGGGGGGAGCTCAGTCGCGGGGTCGGCCGGGCAGAGTGGTGAGACAGGGGATGACGGAGGATGGATGGTGAGTTCATCTCGTCGGAAGATTATTAGTAGTACCCATTAGTAGGTCCGACGGAAACCAACTAAGAGGCACACCTCTTAGCCATAAAATAGCGATATAGCCATAAAAACCCGATACATAACGCGTCTAGCCTATAAGCTAAAAGTCGCGTTTTTATATAGTAAATGCAGCCTCTTCTAGCTTATAATGCCCTCTCGGCTATTATTAGCTATAGTCTTTAGTCTTAGCCGCGGGCTCTCGATATAGCTATTAAAGGCGCGTTATATAGCCGTAATATTGCTTATTTATACTATTATATAGTATTTATATAAGCTATAATGCGCTACCGCAAGCGGCCCGCGCTTATATACTTTATTTATATAGGGTAGGGCTATATAGTATATAGTTAGCTTAAATTATCTTTTATATTATTATTATTATTATTATTATTATTATTATTATTATTATTATTATTATTATTATTATTATTATTATTATTATTATTATTATTATTATTATTATTATATTATTATTATTATTATTATTATTATTATTATTATTATTATTATTATTATTATTATTATTATTATTATTATTATTATTATTATTATTATTATTATTATTATTATTATTATTATTATTATTATTATTATTATTATTATTATTATTATTATTATTATTATTATTATTATTATTATTATTATTATTATTATTATTATTATTATTATTATTATTATTATTATTATTATTATTATAAAATATAAATTATATATATAAAAAAGTAAATAATATTATTAAGTTTAATATAGCGTAATTTATATTTTAGCGGTTTAAGTTTATATTATCTATAGTTATTATTATAGCTTTAAAATTCTCCCCTAAAGGTAGAGATAAGTTATTAGAGCTTCCTCCTTTTATATTATAACTTATCTCTTATTTAAGCAAGTGATGTCGGAATGACCAGATCACGCAGTCAGATATTTTGCCACTTGGCCGAATTCAAATGCCATCGATCCATCGGGGAAGCGGGAGAGCTCTTTCGATTCGGCATAGAATATAACGGCAGAGGACCGAGGTCGAACGAACAACACTGGGGATATAGAGTCTCGGGGACAAATAGCTGGGCAGTCCACTAGCAAGTCACCCGAGCTGATAATAGACTTCCCCGTTACATCCGTGCCGAGCTTTTTTACTCTGAGTTAGAGCGCACACCTGTTTCCCCGCGGAATTGTTCCACCAAGTCTTGCAGATTGTGTGCGGGGCTGCCGCGATTGCCATACATTGCGACGTTCACCGACGCAAGCGGACTGAACACATGCAGATGGATCTACCTACGTGTCCGAGGACTTGGTAGACAATCCTCTGAACGAGACATTGTCTTTAGCGTTGTACATGTTTTGTGGCGTCCAGGAATTAGTATACGCGCCGTCCTTGCGAGGGCTGAGTGTCACCGTGCCACCATTCCTGCATTTGGAGCAGCAGGTTTCTTTAGCCTTAGTCGAGCAACTGAAGCACCTCATGCCATACGAAATATGCCTGTTTACGATGTAGCGATTGTTCCTTACGTGCCAATGGGTGCAGCTAGGAGCCGTGCTGCACCAGCGATAGGCGCGAGGACTTTATGTCGCGTCTCACTAATTTATTTTGCAGCGTTAGCTACTCCTCGCCGTGTTTTGCGGTCCGCAATGAAACATCTCTTGAAACTTGCATTTCTGCCTATGTGTATAAATACAGATATATATATGTGTACTGGACCAGCACGCTCGTGCCAGCGCAAATATGAGTCACCTCCACGCACAGCAGCAACTATCATGAAGACCATCCTTACCTTACTACTCGTGGCCGCTGTCCACGCAGCTTCGTCTAAGGATAATACAATTCAGGGAACGTCGGCTCCTCTGTTCTCTAATCACGGCGAAGAGGTCCAAAGCTACGTTATCTCACTCAAGGATTGCGCCAATGTCTCCACGGCTTCGGATCACTTTAGCTGGATCAGCGGTATTCACAGAGAGGAACAAGAGCAGCATCTCGAACTTAGAAAGCGAGAGCAGATTCCGTCTTCTGACGACCACGGAACGCCTAGTTGGATAACGCACATGTATAATATTGGTAGTGCCTTTTGTGGATACGCCGGCCGCCTCAATGAATCTATGGTACGGGAGATTTCGAAACGTCCTGAGGTAAGTCAGCAACCGCCGTGTGAAGGATCACCCTGCCCCCGCCTGTTGCCATGTCGGGCTCTGGGGAACTTCTACGGAAGGAAGCTGAACGGTATTTCAGGTCCAATATATCGAACTTGACTCAATAGTCACCACTCAAACTTATATGCCTTCTGAGAGAAACGATCACGATATTCCTCTAGCGGAACGCGTGTCAACTGAAAACGCTTGTGCTCATGAGACTGAGAAAGGGGCTCCTTGGGGTCTGGCCCGCATTTCCCACCGCGATCGTCTTAATTACGGTACTTTCAGTCAATACCTATATAATACCAACGCCGGATTGGGTGTTGATGTATACGACATTGGCACCGGTATCAATATCAACCACGTCGACTTCGAAGGGCGTGCCAAGTGGGGTGCAACTATCCCCGATGGCGACGAGGATGAGGACGGTAACGGTCATGGAACACATGTGTCTGGAACAATTGCCGGCAAAAAATATGGTGTTGCTAAGAAAGCTCATATCTATGCCGTAAAGGTGCTTCGATCTAATGGCTCCGGCACTATGTCAGACACCATCAAGGGAATCGAGTTTACGGTCAATGCTCATCTAGAGCAGGCCAAACTTGCTAAAGAAGGGAAGCGAAAGGGATTTAAAGGCTCCGTTGCTAATCTTTCTCTCGGGGGGGTTCGGACTAAAGGACTTGACGCCGCCGTCAACGCCGCAGTCGAAACTGGCGTCCACGTCGCTGTGGCTGCTGGCAATGATAATGCAGATGCATGCAACTCCTCCCCTGCTGCAGCATCACGGGCAGTAACAACTGGCGCTTCGGCGATAGGTGACGACCGAGCCTACTTCTCTAGTTATGGCAAGTGTGTTGATATATTTGCGCCTGGGCTAAGCATCTTGTCAACCTGGATTGGCTCTAACCACGCTGTTAACACCATCTCCGGCACATCGATGGCGTCCGCCCACATTGGCGGTCTTCTCGCTTATTATCTTTCTCTTCAGCCTGCTAGTGACTCTGGGTATAGTGTCGGTTCCAATGGCCCAGACAAGCTCAAAGAGAGACTGATTTCAGCGGCCACTTCGGGCGCACTGACTGATATACCCGAGGATACCCCCAACAAACTCGCTTGGAACGGTGCTGGCTGCGACGATATTCTGGGGTGAGGTGCCCAAGGGGTTTGTGACACTGGGACGCAGATGGCGAGCCGGTCCCGTGCATGGATCCCAGGCGATGGCATCGGCGGCGGCGGTTGGTCGTCCGCATCGGAATCAAACACGGAGCCGCCAGACCGCGGGTGCCGAGAGAGTGCCCGGGGACAAGGCAAGCAAGGCTTCGGACGCAGAGGCGACGTCCGACTCGTGGTCTAAGAATGGCTCCTGTTCAAAGGGCTGTTGTTCCGACTCATGGTCTGAGAATGGCTCTTGTTCAGTTAGCTCTGGCTATAAAGGTCTTCCTCCGATCCTCGTATTTCGTTGTCCGGACTTGGGCTCGACGGTCTCTCAATGGACCAGAACCGTGTTTCGCGAGACGCCCCCGAGGGTATGTGTTGGAAGGCCAGACAACTTCCGATTGCCGAGTGGCGTCTTGCTGCCGGCGTTGTTGCGGTCTCACCCGCATCATGCTTTTCATCTCCATCATGGCAGCGATGCGTCTGCATGCCATCTTATGCTGTCCTCTTGCTATCCTTCAGCCCCTGGCGGATCCCGGCGCATGTCAGGGGTCTTCGTGCGATTGCTTGATGGTGTACTTGCTTTTACTTCCATGCGGCTGATAGCATTGTCTAATCATTGGACATGACGGGAGATTGTATTGGACGAGGCCAATTCGAGCCCTTCAGGCTGCTGCACGGAAGGATGATCAGTTCAAGAAAGCTTAATTGCAGAAGTTAGGCACATAGGCTCATAAGACGCCATAAAGCAACCGATGAGAGGGCAACCCAATTTTGAGCGCGCGTTTCCCCCCCTCTCTTTTCTAATCCTTTATTTTTCTTTCTTCAAGTGGCCGAGGTGCTGGACGACGGAGGGCCTCCAGCCTGTTGGTCTATTAACAACTGAGAGAGACTGGACTGACTGACTGTTGTCGCTCCCGCGAGGCCCCTGTTGCACAAGTGCGACATCTAGTCGGCAAAAATAGCATCTTCTCTAGCCTATACTGTATATACCAGATCGCAGCCCTTACCGATCGCCGTCTAGCGACGTATGGCGCATCTTTGCAAGAAACTCGGCCCCGTACGCCGAGGCGTCCGTGACCACCACGATCCTCCCAAAGCGCACCCCCATGGCAGCGCACTTGTCCAGCACCAAGTCCCGGTACGGCTTGACGTTCATTAGGGCCCCTGACAGGGCCAGGATGCCCTTGGGCGGGTCACAAAGCCGCTCCGAAGCCAAGGGCCTGACGAGGCGCGCGAGGCAAGCGGCCGCGTCGTCGAGGATCGCGCGGGCCTGCGGATCGGGGTCGACGTCTGCGAATCCCAACTGCGTCACGACGAGGGCGAGTCTGCCGATGCGCTGCTTGGGGAGCGGTTGTTGGGCGCCGCCCTCTGGGACGGATGATAGGATGCTCGACAGGACGTCTTTCGGGTCGTTGCCGCAGCCGAGATGCTTGACGACGGCGGCCTCGAGAGGCCGGTTGAGCGAGTGATGAGTGTCGTCGTCGTCGCTCTGGCGCGCCTCGAGGCTCGTGAGGACGATGCGCAGCGCTTGCTGGCCGATGTAAAAGGCGCTCCCCTGGTCGCCCACGAGGTGACCCCATCCGCCCGTCCTGCCGACCTGGACGACCTCGCCCCCCGTGTCCGCCGATCTCCGAAACGCCGTCGCCACGGCGCCTGTCCCGGCGATGAGAGCGACGCAGCAGCCCTCGGCCAGCTCCTCGTCGTCGTCATCGGCGGCAGCGAGGAGACACGAGGATAGGAGCGACGTGTCGCACGTCAGACGCAGACTCCCGCGCTCGGTGGACACGCCGAGGAGGTGCTCGAGGCGAGATGCCAGCGCGCCGGCGTGGTGGCTGGCGTGGTGCAGTCCGGCGATGCCTGCCCAGACCCTGGTGAAGCTCGGCCGCCACGGTACTTGACCTGACCTTTCGTCTGGCCCGTGTAGCGATGCGGCCGCGGCGGCGGTGGCGCGCCGGATCTGCTCGACGGCATCGTCAAGGGATGTCGAGTTGAGGTTGCAAGCGCCCGCCGTGGCCTGCGCGACGATGCCTTCTCCGCGCGTGGCGATGGATACGGCGCACTTGGTCCCGCCGCCGTCGATGCAGAGGAAGTATTCCCGCTGCCGCTGCCGCTCCCGCTCCCGCTCCTCTTCTCCCTGCCCGTGCGGTGTATTTGTTGTTGTCGGACGTTGCGGTGACCGTGGTGATTCCGACGCCTCGAGCCCGTTAACAAAGGCCTCCAGATGGCCGTCCACGCTCGCCAGTCTCTCCTTTGCAGCATCTGGGTGCAGGCCAGAGAGCCCGACGGCGCAGGCGAGCTTGACGCTGCCGCCGCAACGCTCGATCAGCGCGTCAATGGCCCTGTCGTCCTCGTCGTCAGCGTCTTCTTCTTCTGCCGCCACCGCCCCTGGATTGTCGTTCCGTCGCACGTGCTGCAGAGTAGTCGTCCGCGTCGACGGCTTCCCCTCGCGCAACACCTGACGGACGATGCGTCTCCCTCGCGCGCGGAGCTTCTCGTTGTTGTTGGCCCGCACGTCGACCATGAGGCCCCGGTATGTCTTGCCGAGCTTGACCATGGCGCAGGTGCTGATCATGTTGAGGACCTGCTTGGCACAACTGCCCGCCTTGAGCCGCGTGCTGCCCGTGACGAACTCGGCGCCGACGGGCACGGCGATGGGGTGCGCGACGCTCATATCCTCATCGTCGTCTTGCATGCGGGATGCTCCCGTGTTGTTGTTGGTGTTGTTGTTGGTGTTGTTGGTGATGGCCGCCGTCAGGGCACCGCGTCGCACCGCCACCCCCAGGGCGCCCATGACAAACGGCGTCCGCCCCGACGCCGAGATGCCGATGACGGTGTCCCGCGGCGTCAGGTCAAGGTCCCTCATCCTGGCCGCGCCGTCGTCGACGAGGTCCTCGGCGCCCTCGACGGCCCCCAGCACGGCCGCCGTCCCGCCCGCCACCACGGCCAGGAACTGCGAGCGTCCATCTACCGAAAACGTCACCGGCAGCTCGGCGCAGTCCATGTGTGCCACGCGCCCGCTGTTGCCCGCGCCCACGTACACGAGCCGCCCGCCGGCGCGCAGGCGCGGGACGAGGTCGTCGACGAGGGCCGCGATGGCGGGTAGACGCTCCGCGACGGCGCGCGAGACGCGGGCCTCCTCGTGGTTGAAGGACGTGCACAGGCCGAGCGTGTCCATGGAGTCCATGGTGCGCGCCACGGGGCTGAGGGCCTCGGTGTCGAGGCTGCCAAGGGCATCGTCGTGCTCCTGCTGCTGCTGCTGCTGCTGATGAGGGTTATCCGGGGGTGACGATGGCGCCATGGCAGGGGTAGTTATCGTATGCGGGCGCTTGCAACGGGGGTTTTGCCAATAGTAGCGTCCATACGGCCGTCTTTTATCCATTTTCCTCTACTCAACAACATTTTTTCCAAATCTATCGACTTGGGGTCTTGCGTGCTCCGGCCGCGGCGAGGGCTCGGCATCTCTTCCGGCTGGGGTTGTTGAGGCCGGACGGATCTCGGTGCCGCGATCCGGCGTCATCCCCGCCAACTGCTCTTCGCGAGATGGACGTAGGGGTAAGGCTGGTTACATGCATGCGTTGAAACTTAAAGGGCCCCGAGCGCATCACAAGCGACCTTGGAAAGTGGCATGAGCCTGATGCGAGGACCATAGTCTTGTGACGGCCCCCTTTCCTCCTCCCCATCAATACGACTACATACCCCTTTTCACCCTCCTGTGCTGTCACCATGGTCGCCGAAGCAGACGGCCTCGCTCCGCCTACGGCCTCCAGGGCAAAGAGGCTCCTCCACGATCCGTGGACGCAGATTGTCCTCATCTCTCTCATATCCTTCTGCAACCCGGGCATGTACAATGCCCTCACCGGCATGGGCGGATCCGGCCAGGTCGACGGCACCGTCGCAGCCAACTCCAACGTCGCCACGCACGCCTGCACCGCGGGGGCCGCCCTCGTCCTCGTCGGCGCCTTTTACAAGTACCTGGGCCCGCGGCTGTCCCTCCTGCTGGGCGGCTGGACGTACGCGCTCTACGCCGGCTCGCTGCTCAACTTCAACCGCACCCACGACGGCGCCTTTGTCATCGCGGCGGGCGCCCTGCTGGGCGTGGGCGCGGCCTTTTTCTGGGTCGCGCAGGGCACCGTCATGGTGACCTACACGGACGAGGGCACGCGCGGGCGGGCCATTGGCCTCTTCTGGGTCGTCTTCAACCTCGGCGGCGCCATCGGCTCGCTCGCCAGCTTCGGCCTCAACTTTCGCTCCACGTCGGGCACCGTCACGGACTCGACGTACGTCGCGTATATAGTCGTCATGCTCTTCGGCTGGGCGCTCTCGGCGCTCGTCTGCTCGACCGAGGCGCTGTCCGCGAGGTACGCGGGGGAGCGCATCGCGCGGGAGTCCAAGGCCGTCACCTGGGCGAACCTGCGCGCGTCGGCGCGGCAGACGGCGAGCATCGCGGTGCTCGACTGGCGCGTCGCGTGCCTGTACCCCATGTTCTTCAACGCAAACGTCTTTTACTCGTACCAGCAGAACAACGTCAACGGCCAGACATTTGACCTGCGGACGCGCTCCCTCAACGGCGCGCTGTACTGGATCGCGCAGATGTTTGGCGGACTGCTCATGGGCCTGGTGCTCGACTACAAGGGGCGTCTGAGTCTCGGCAGCGGCAAGAGGGCCCGCGCCCTGGCCGGCTGGACGGTGCTCTTGGTCACGGGCATGGCCATCTGGGGCGGCGGCTACAAGTTTCAGCTGTGGAACGACGAGCGGCTGCGTCTTCACGGCGGCCACAAGCAGGACACTGACTATACAGACGGGAGCGTCTTCCTGGGCCCCATGTTCCTGTACTTCTTCTACGGCGCCTACGACTCCTTCTGGCAGGCGTACTGCTACTGGATCATCGGCGCGCAGTCGCGCGGCAGCCCCGTCGTCAACGCCGTCGTCGTGGGTGCCTACTCGGCCTTGAAGCCCGCGGGCGGCTCCATGGCCTGGAGGATCAACGCCGAGGGATACTCGGCTATGACGCAGCTGGCCATGAATTGGGGGCTGAGCATTGGCAGTCTGCTGGTTGCGATCCCTACCGTGCTGGCGCTGCGCGACCATGATGAGCCGGAGGGGGAGGGGGCCGAGGACGAGAGTGTCAATGTCGAAAAGGCTGTGGAGGATAAGGTTCACGTATAGGCGCGGGTAGCGTATATGAAAATGAGCGCAGAATGTCATCCAAGAACCTTGGCCGTGAATAAGTCTGCAAGAGGGGTTGATGTTTGAGATGGGTGAGACCTTTTTTTTTCTTTACAGCAGTTTGGGGATCAGCTCTGGCACCTCGGAGCAGCACAGCCCAACTGATTCAGCAACCGCGCTTGCGACCAGGTGTTGGGGGTTGGTTTGAAGTGACGCAAACTATGTAGTTACGATGGCAGTTGAGATATGCTGTGTAGTCAGAGGCTTGCTCGTGCTGGCAGCCACGTCGGTCTGGTGCGCACCTTGGGCAAGACGAGACTGGGAATGGACGTGTTTTGTCGTTGTGCCTCCTGCTGGTCGGCTGACGAATGGTCAAGTGCCTGGTGCCTGCACGACAGAAAGCGCACGCGTGGTGGGTGATATTCATGAACATGCTCTAAACTCCCAAGCCGCAGCAACATACCCACGACGGCAGACGCCCCCCCCCCTTTTTTTTTTGCTGATGCCGTCTGCGGCCGCTGTCAGATGCTGCGTCCACTAATAAACACAGCCTGAAGGAATATACGAATACCGTCGGGATCCTCCTTCTGCGGAATAGCCATGGTGGCATGTGCCCATCCATGTATGTGCGAGGGGAGTCGAAGACCCAGCAGCAACTAACAACGACCTACCAAGATGCCAAGCAACCGAGGGCTTCACAGCCACTATCAAGCCATGGGACGAAAAAAAGAAAAAGGTCCCCCTGGGCTCGTGACGATGGCGCACGCCACAGATACCCGATTCAGCATCGGCCTGTGCATGCGCAGCAGCGGGATCGCCCTGCCGTTTCCACTAAGCGTGAGCTTAAATCCATCTCGCGCCCCCCCGCGCGTCAGTGATCTACAGGGAGCGGAGTCTCTACACAGGCAGTGAGAAGGAGCAAACGCAAAAGGGTGGTGGTGCTGGTGGTGGCGTCGTTGCGTTAGCCATCATTGGCATACGTCAGGTCTGACACTAGGATGCCTCAGCCCGCTGCAGATCACCAATGATCGCCCTGGGGCCAATAGCACCGCTGTGACGCTTGCTGCTGCTGCTGCTGCTGCTGCTGCGTGCAGGTCAAGCACGACACACGACGTATGTCTCTCGCCCGTGTTTTGTGTGTGTGTGTGTGCGTGTGCGTGTGTGTGTGTGTGTGTGGCAAGTGAAGCCCAGTCGTTCCTTGTTTAAAAGGGCTGGCTGCCGCGTCTCGCTCCAACACAACGCTAACACAAGCGGCTTCTTCGTCAGGAACAACAACGTCAACCCTTTCTTTTTCCATTTCCCGCCAGGCCGTTCGTTACCCGCGCGCACGAAAATGGCCATGGATCAAGCGTATCCCCAAGAGCTCGCCTCGGCGGGCCGCTGGAGGGCCAAGCTCGGGTCGCGCATCGCCGCCGCCCTCCTCTGGATGGTGGCCCTGATCCTCCTCGGCAAGCCCGCCAGCAGCGGCAACTACGTGCCCATCCTCATACTATGTGCGCCGGTACGTCTTTTTTCTCGTCGCCGTGTTTGAGATCGAGAGAGAGAGAAAGAGAGAGAGAGCTAATAGTCGGCGATGCAGGCCGGCGCGTCGTTCCTGTGGGACGTCGCAGAGACCATCTGCCTGCTCGTCCGCCACAACCGCCGAGGCATCCCCCCGGGCGCCTGTGTCGGCGTCGACCTCATCCTGCTGCTCGGATCCGTCATCGTCATCGTCTTCACGTCGGTGCTTTGGACGGCGTGGACCAACGAGGAATACCCCAGGGATCAGAAGATGGCGGACGAGGTGCGAGGCTTTACTACGGGTGCCCTCGTCCTGGGAAGTCTTGCGACGTGAGCATCCTCGAGTCCGCCGGCCCGCGGCTGAGTGATTTTCCAGCGCTAATATCATGGTGGACAGGATCATCCGCTTCGGCCTGTTTGTGACGGCGTGCGTCGAAACGCACAAGTACAACAAGGCCGTCAAGCGGGCGTTTGCCGCCACCGCCAAAGCGCAGGATGTTTGAGTGCAGATTTCGATGGCAGCGATACATACCAAATGGCGAGGGGGTTGATGCGCCATCATGGTGATTACTGCACATGATACAGCGTGATAATGTGTAATACGAAGCGAGACACGGTCGCTACCATCATAGATACGACGAATACATGTATGCGCCACAGCTACTCATGTCGCATCACGTACATCAGCCTTTCGGAGCGACCGCCGGTTCATGCCCCGGTAAAGACCTGGCCGCCGCTTCGCTGTGGCTGCCCACCATATACTCCGTATAGTGTCTTGAGAAACGACCTCGTCGTGCCCAGCCACGGCTGCCTGCCCGCGACTGCCTGGCACGCATCGCCACACACCTGGTGGTTCTTGCCACCCCATATCACGAAGCCGTCGACGTCCCTGTTCCCAGCCAGCACCTGGAGCTGGCTCTGCCAGAGATCAACCGGGTAGAAGTCGTAGGGGCTGTTGTGGTACTGCGGCCAGACAAACGGCCACACGGGCAGCGAGGCGTCAATGGCCTTGACCTTGCCAATGACGGCGTTGAGCGACGTGTTCCACGTGGCCAGGCTACTGGAAAAGGTGTACGCCGAGGGAAAAAAGGCATGATTGCTGTGGTTGGCAATGAGGCTCCTGTAGTGCCGGTAGAGCGACGCCGCCGTGTTTCCCGAGAGGCCGTACCAGCCGATGATCTGGCCCTCGGGGAGGACGTCGGCCGCCCACGTCTGCAGCGTCTTCATCACCTCGAGGTTGCGGTCTGCCGTGGACGCGGAGGTGAGATAGACGTTTTCGCAGTCGAGCACGAGGGGGTAGCCCGGGTGGACGTTCCAGTCGAGGACGATGGCCTGCCATTGGGTCGCCGAGGGGAGCGCACCTCCTTCCACCAGGGGGCTGCAGACGTAGTTTGGGATCCAGTTGATGTTGGAGGTTGCGTAGCCGATGGAGGTGTTGGTGTATGCGGTGCTGTCGAAGATGCGGAAGTTTGGGGAGGTGGCGGAGGCAGTGCTGAGGAGCACCAGGGCGATGATGGCGGAGAGTTGGGCTATCATTGTGGTGATGGTGGACTTTCTTATACACGGGGTAAGCCAAAGAGCTTGAGATGTTAGGACTCCTCACGGGGCAGCTCGCGTGAGGATATAGTCAAGCCAAACTTGATCTACTTATACTACTTGCTGCTTAACTCTTACTAGTATACAGACTAATACCGCTGGTCAATCACAAGGTACCTCTTTGAACTGTATGGTATTGTATCTACAAGATCACATCGAGGGCGAGATCCGTCGCTGACCGGATCTCGGTGCCGAGGGCGCTGCTTCCTAGCTAGTAGTCAATTGACTAGTGGTGATGGCATGGCGATGGCGAGCTTTGGACCCATGTTGGCGTGCAGCGGGACTTCAAATGGTGACCACGCCTCCCACTTCTCTGGGCACACACATTCGGCACTTTCCCCAGGCAGGTCTTCGCTAGTCGAAGCACCGGCACCAGCACCAGCACCAGCACCAGACTAGTGCCTAGGCTCTTGCATGTATGTACCTACCGAAACAATTTGCGAAGCTCCTCATCGTATGCCTTGCGATCCTCCAATTTTGCCTTCACAACAGCTCGCGAATCCCGACACCAGAACTTGGATATAACTCCCTCGGCCTCGGGCCCCAAGGATCCCGCTGGCAGTATGTTCGCTTCAAGAAGGAAGCACATGGCGTTGACAGAAGATATGCAATACCAAAACCACACTCCCCGTGAATCCCATGTCTCTCGCATGACCTTGGTTAGACAGAAGTCACGAGCACGAGCACGCATCAACCGCTCTTCCTGTCCAAATATGAGCATAAACTCCTCTCGCACCTTGTCGAACTCGTCAGAGTGTTCGTCTATGAGTCCGTCAATGGCGCAGCCGGTAAGCCAGTACGGCACACAATGCATCTCGCGAGGAAGCGCACAGATCCATTCAAGATCGATCAAGCCTGTGACATTCCACTCCTCGTCGACTAGTAGATTACTGGCGTGAAAGTCGGTTAGTTTGTAGTAAGAAGGGGCCTTGACGAAATTCCTTTCGAATGAAGGAATGAGAATAGACCCGAATTAGAGTCTTAATTGCCATTTGAAAATAACAGTCTCCTTCATCAACAATCGCATTTGGCTGGCATAAGAGCTGTTGATCATGCAGGTCAAGCATATCCGAAACATAAGCGTCGGTGCTTGTGTAGGTATCGCCTCTTTGCATCGACCTGGCTCCGGTGGCGTTTTCTAGGATCATAGTCGAACAGCTGAGAGGCCGATTCGTTAGTGTAATGGTCCCGTCGTCGTTGAAGCAAAAGGATCCGATCCTCGGCTGTGGAATCTTGGCCAACGACAGCATGATTCGAGACATGCCTCTAAATAGGCGCTTTCGTCGTTCCACGTCCCTCCACTGAGCACCAAAGGTATCGGAGAGCATGCGACCAGTGTCTGGTCCAAGGTATTCGAGCAGCATGTATGCAGAAGTCAGGTTGCCGCTGGGATGGTTCTGTACATAATGGGAGAGGAGCGGGAGTCCAAAGACCCAGTGGATAAAGCGCCAGCAATGTCGGAGAGTCCGGGGCAGCAATGGCATATGCTTTGAGTGGGTGAAGTGTCGACCGTTGGTCAAACCAAAGCCAAAGAGGTGTGGCGAGGGAATCTCGGGGCAATGATCCTCAACCCAAGCATACGCCCCGATCTCGCACCCCATCTTCTCATCAATAGTCCCGGGAGATCGAGCCTCTGCAAGTTTATGTGGCATAGGACAGCGAAAGACCACTCTGCGGGTATTGCCACTTTTTGCGCTGCCGCCGTATGTGATCTCGGCGAAAATGCACATGTTGAAGGCACCTTGAATCCAGTGCTGCGGTGGGAGCACGACGCAGTCATCTCGCTTGGTCAGGCACATGTGGTATCTGATGAGCGCCTCGATCGTGTCCTTTTGCGACCAAAGGTCCTGAATGAGTCTGTCGGCCGCAGGCCTGTAGCTCGCCCAGTCAATGACATCTCTCTCCTCGGCGAGGGCCCAGTCGAGGGTGACGGGGCCCTGCCCTGCGAGGTTCAGCGTAGTCGGCATGTCGACGAAGGGGGGGCATGGGTGATAAACAGCTGGCCAGGGGAAGCTCAGAGCGTCTGCATTCCAGCTCCCATGGCAGCGTCGACAAGCAGGCGCCCCTCCTGGATGTTCGATTCTCACCGCTTAAGCGATGGCGCTGCGGTCAAGCAAGCAGGTAGATTGGGTTAAGTCGTATGCTACTGGAGCCCGTTCTTGAGGAAGAAAGGCAAGGGATGCCTCTCCGCACGGGCGCTAATTTGACACCGTCGCTCGCCAGGCAACGAGGCAACCACCGCCAATACCAGCACGGAACCATAAAGTCTCCCGGCCCCGATCGGTTTATTACCTTCTAGTAGACTATATGAAAGAGTATTAGAATAGGCACGGTTTATAGTTATCGACAACACCGGAAAAACATCGTCACCAGCGGGTGCGAATTTTTTAAAACAATATAGCATTAGACAACGCGAAACACTCCCGCTTCTGATAGCAACGGCCTCCACGAGCCATCATGCGTCCCCTATGGTAATGCACCTCGTGAAGGCCCAGGTGTGTCAGCAGCATGCGGGACAAGGCCACACCACATAGACAGCACGCCACACACATGACAAGCGCCAAAAGACAGGCTTGCCAACTAGCATATATTTCTGTCGGCCAACCTCAAATTGCTACCTGCCACTTTCGAGTTCGCACCCGAACTTGCTTCGTGCAGTTGAAGTGAACGGTAAATCGGATCATTTCCACTCAACATACCGTCGCAATCCATCTACTGGGAGTTCATTCCGCCGGCGCTGTCTGAAGATAGTCCTGGGCCGAAGGATCTATCCCACCTTGATCGATCAACGCTTGAACGAAGTCCCGAACCCAATGTTGACAATTTTCTCCCTAAATTGGTTGTCAGCGAACCGCGCTACAGCAAATAACCGAAGTATATTATTACTGCAAAAGGGTCGAGGGGATTGGGGCTCATCCCCGGTGCTGGGACGGAGGCGGATATGTCGTCCAGATAGTTGAACCAAGCGTCATCCAGGTACCCCAGGAGAATCATCGTATGGCGCCTCTTTGTTCCGGCTAGGTTGTAGTTTCTTTTAATTTCCGGGGTATATCCGTGAAATGGAGACCCGATCGCGTGGTAAACAGTTCCATCTTGTGTGTCCTCTTGGTCCGTTACCAAGACGGCCCAGTGCGCAGGAGCCCGTCGTCGACCTTGGTCATGGTACGCAATTAAATTCACGTAAAGGACCATTATTCTGTGTTGAAGAAGTAAAATGTACGTTCGGCGGATGGAGCTCGACAATGCACGAGAAGGACTGCTGTAAATTGATGCAGTGGTTTTCTGTTGCGCATTTGCTCACTCGTCGTTGGGTATTGATCGTACTTATATTTCATGGATGGCATCGCTATCTACCTTTCTGATCGATCGTTGGCGCCCTAGAAGCGCGTAGTCGGAATGAAACCCAATCAAAGGCATGAATATGGTTATCTCTGTTACAATCCTGAACAACAGGCCATGCTGTTGGCTTGTCGAGTGGACGGTGAGTCCTGTCATGCAAGCGGCAAGCGCTCGGTTTGGGCGCGTCTGGTCCAATCAAGTGCGCATTATAGCGCATGCGAGATATAGGGGAGCCGCTCGGCCGCGATGCTGGCCTTGCGTAAGAAACACCTTGAGGAACGATCTTAGCCGCCTTAATTGTTACCTTAGAATAGGCATCGGCCCTAGCCTTTAGCACTCAAGCAAGCTTAGAGGTGTCGGCGTTGGCTTCGGCCTCTGGCAATTTGGTAGTTGAGCTAGCTTAAAGGTATCGGCGCTGGCTCCGGCCTCAGCTCCCGGCCTCAGTAGACTTGACTCTAGCTCTCTACAATTGGTTCCTTATTGATGAATAGGCGATCAAGAAGCTCACCAATAGGAGGCCGCGAACTTGTCCCCCTAGAAAACCTCTCGTCACTCTGTTCCTCAAGGCATAGCTTTCAGCATGCTATAGCAAACATCTCCGCCGCGGCTGTCATGCGCTGCCATCCATTTCCTATTTAGCAATTGAGTCATATGCTTCATGATATCAGTATCCATATGCTTTGGAGTACAACTCGAAAATCTCTACACAATCTGGTTCTTCCAGAAACCGTGGAACACACTCAGTTGCCCAATCCGAGCTACTTTCGACAGCATACTCTGCCTTACAGAACTCCCAATAATCCGGATACCAGCCCGACTGTTGCCAGTCAACTATCGCAATAATCCTGCATGGCGAGTCTGGAGACACTATAATATTACTTGGATGTAGATCGGCGTGAGTAAAAACAATACTGGAGCCATCGGGCAAAGATTGACGATATGGGTCTGGAATATCGGAGCTGTCGATTCCCTGCCAGTGCCTCTCTTTCCCTCTCTTGATCATTGCTGAGAGCCAATCATGAAATTCTTTCACGGATGTGAATGGCCCTGCTTGTGGCAAGACCCCGTTCGAAAACACCACATCTCCCAGTGGTCCGCGACTGATATTGCCTATCGACTAATTAGTAGAGAATTCTTACTAATTGAATGATGCGGCGTTACCGATAAAAGGATCGCCGGGCTTTTGACGTAATCGACGTAGTTCCAGGAGCATAGTCCGCAATTCGTGGCAGATTTGGATATGCTCAGGCTGAGTGATACAAGCCCACCGTTCTTCCAACGTAACACCGCTTATAAGTTCCATGAAAAGGAAGGTCAAGTCCTCATGCTGGGTCCAACCATAAATTTCTGGCATGGGAATGTTGGGTAAAGCCCGGCGCAGGGCCCAGAGGCACTGGCCTTCGGCAATTGTCACCTTGGGCGGCTTGCCGAACTTGACAAAAAGGCCGAGCTCTGGAAAGCGGACAGGGGGTCGTTCGTGACGGTTGATAAATTTTGGGTGTTGTGCGGCGCTCCTCTGCAGAATCTCGGAGACTGAAGGGAAAACTGCGTTGTTCCCGTTTCGAGAGCAGAATGAGGACCCTTCAAATCGGATGCACGCCCCGAACGGAAGGTCCTCAGATGGAAGGAGAGGGCCGCATTGCATCGCGGTGGGCATTCGATGTGGGAGACGGGAAGACAAGATCTGATCAAACGTGGGACAGGGTGTGCCATCCGTTGACAGGGAGTCTATTGGGGTATATGGTAGCTACAGAACAATGAGGGGGGGCAAGTTCGACTTGCGCATCTGAAGTAGTCAGGCCGGTGACGTAAGACCTGACTGTTGTGGGCTCTTGCCCTTGTGGGGCGTGGAAGGACAAATCGGGAAGGTGTGGCCGCGAGGACAAAGATAATAAAAAGAGGCCACATTGAACCCCCCCCCCCCAAAAAGCAAGACTTGGACCACACACACACACACAATACAGAGAGCTTCGGGCACCTCTTTTTGGCCTTTTCTTATGACCATGCCAACCCTCATCAATCCTTTGGTTCCGCCACTCTGGAAAAAGTCGTAACTTGCGCGGAGCTAGCCCGCCGCCTTGTGATTGGTTGACAATTGGTGCGGAGAGGCCGATATGATGCACACACAATTCCGCGAGCCTTGATCAGCACCGACCAGCGAACTCTGCTGCAGTGCGACAATCCAACACCACATGTGTTTCATGAAGCGCCCTTAACAGCCGTCAAATCGGAAGCGGGGTTTAGCCCACGAGGTGCGTGAAGAGAGTCACGGCCCGCGGATGTCTGACATTTGGCAGGCGCCTATGTTTGGTTGGTCGTCGAGAGGACAGGTTGGCGCATGCCGCGCGGCGAGTGTGCCTAGACTACGCTCGCGCTGTACGACATGGAGTGTGTTCGACCGGTCCGTGGATTCCCTCACGATCAGCGGCCTCACGAGCTTATTATGCTCGAAGAAGGGCTCCTCAAAGACTGGCGGCAGCGTCGCGGTCAACAACAGTCTACGTCGGCACGCTCCGCAAGTACCAGCCCAGCTGCGACATCGAACGACGGTAGTCGCTCGCGGTGATCGTGAGGTGGCACTCGTCGACGACGCTATGGTCTAGCCGTTGCCTATTGTCCAACCGGCCGACCTCCATAAACACCTCCGCGCAAGCCGCTTCGGCAGAAACGATGACGAGCGGTGCAGCCTTGTTGGACGTTCTGGGACGCCACATATGATATCAAATGCCGGCCTTGTCGAGGCGGTCGCGCATGTTCGTGCGTAGAGAAACGGTCGGCAATACTAGTACGGTCATGCCGCCGCCGTCTATCGCGGCCGCGACCATAAAGACGGGGCAATGATCCTCAACCCAACTCCGACCTCGCACCCCATCTTCACATCGATCGTCCCGGGGGATCGAGCCTCTGCAATCCAGCTCCCATGGCGGCGTCGATCAGTAGGCGCCCCTCGGGGATGTTCGACGATTCTCACCACTTGACTGCGCTGGCGCCATGTTCAAAACCCGCAGCAGGTAGATTGGGTCAAGTCGTATGCTGGTTGCTGGGGGCCCGTTCTAACGTTAGTGGAAGAGAGGCAACAAGGGATGGATGCCTCAAGTCCCCGCACGGGCCGTCTGCCGCTGAAGCACCATACAGGGGTTCAAACGATCGGTTACAAGTTACAACCCCACGTTTTTTCGCGACACGCGATATCTGGGGAGCTATTATGCCCAAGGGCCTGGGCAATTACTCTCGACTCCGACCTAGAGCTTAAAACCACCCTCTATCTCTGACCCGCGAGTCTCACGATACATCTATAAATATATAAAGGGGGGTGGAGGAGGAGGGGGGTGAGACACCTCTTTCCCCCCTCCGTCACCACGTTTCTTTCAAGGAAGGCATGCAAGGAATATATGTGAAGGGAAGGCTGGTCCGGGGGACGCCAAGTGGGGCAGAATACTTTTCGTATCTTCGTCTGCAAGGCAAAGCATCGTGTATGCCAGGATACGGCACAGCAGAGGTCTCATGCCGATCAGTAGTCGCGGCCTGTTTCACGGCGGCTCGCATGTAAAGTGGTTATATACTAGGAGACGGTATAGTAGTAGAAGTCTTGAAATGCCGATTAGCAATCGTAGCCTATTTCACGGCTGCCCGCATGTAAAAGTGATTATAGACTAGGAAACAGCATAGCAGAGGTCCAATGTCGATTAGCCGTCTCAGACTGTGTCATAGCGGTCTGCGTGTAAAGTGTTCCGGCGGCTTCAATCGCTTGCCATATATATATATATATATATATATATTGCTGGGGAAGGAATGTTCATCGACAATCTAAAAGCCTTTCTACACCATAAACTTCTCAGCACCCGCTTTCTAGCAGTTCGAACACCTTTTAACAAGACCTCGATACACATAACTTCAATCAAGCACCATGTCGATCAACGTTGTTCCCTCTACATGTAAGGCTCTCACTTTTCCCCTGAACCATGCAGCATCTCTGATGTCGTTATATCCTCCTCAGTTCAAGGAGCGTACTGGATCCGCAACAGATCCAATGGCAGTGTCCTGGGAGTCGGTGCCCTTCCTGACGGCGCGACTACGCCAGTCGGCCAAGCCAAGCTTGGGGTTCATCAAGTCTTGACTGATCGGTCTCAAATGTGGCTTCTCGAGCCGCTCTCGGATGGCGTCAGCTTCTATGTCAGAAATGCTCAAACGGACGGGGTCTTGGATGTCAGAGGTAGCGCCACGAGTGACGGTGCCTCAGTCATCATGTATCCGCAGACGGTCAATGCCAACCAGCACTGGACTTTTGAATGGGTTGAAGATGCGGACGGGTAAGTCTGCGTGCAGCTATCTGAATCTAGATAACATTTACATGATACTGAAACAGCAGGGAACCTAAACAGAGCCGCCTACTATCGTGTGAATAACAATTCCAGCAAAAAGGCTTTGACTCTGACCACTGGTTCCGGCAATGCTGGTGTGTCGTCAACTTGGAATAATGGACTGGAGCAGCGCTGGGCGTTTGTACCCGTCCACATCCCAACGTTGTACCGCATCTCCCATGCGCAAACCGGGTGGTTTCTTGGGTATGATAAGAACAATGGTTCGGCCCTCGCATCCGAAAAGGTCCCCATTACCGATGCCTCGCGCTACCAGCTGTGGTTCGTCGAATCGACCGACGAGGGTTACGTGATCCGGAGCGTCGAGGATGACAACAAAGTCCTCGACTTGTCCGGGAGCGAGACGGCCGACGGGACGCCTGTCATTGCGTACAACTATCACGGCAAGAAGAACCAACAATGGAAAATCGTCGACCTTGACGCAAGCAATCCCAACGACGATCGGTCAGTCTCTTCATTAATAGTTGAACCTAACTCGCGATCCACTACAGGTCTTCAAGACTAAAGCGTTATTTGGTTCACATAGGGTCAAGATCGTCAGCGCCGTGACGGACACTGTTATTCAGGTAATCGAGGGCGGCACGTCGGGAAAACTCCAAGCCCAGACAAATCACGACAACTCTTCTCAGGCCTGGAGGCTCCATCAACAACCCCTCCCATCCGTGTACTGGACGACGCTGCAGAATCTCAAGACTGGAAAATTCCTCAAGCAGAGCGAAAGCACCGTCTCGCCCTCATCCGGCATGGAGAATGCCCTCGATTATAGCGTGCAGTGGAGGTTCGTCCCCGACGGGACCAGGCCGCATCACTTTTCAGTCGTCAACAGGGCCACGGGCAGGGTCCTCCTCGCGACAAAGGAGTCGCCAATTGTCGTGGCGACCAGCGACAGAAAGGACGCGGGAGCCTTGTGGGCGGTTGAGGCGGCCGGAGACGGGATTGCCATTGTCAGCACGCAGACGGTCGGCGCCCTGGACCATTACGGTGGTGG
Organism: Purpureocillium takamizusanense; assembly: GCF_022605165.1. Classification (NCBI taxonomy): domain Eukaryota; kingdom Fungi; phylum Ascomycota; class Sordariomycetes; order Hypocreales; family Ophiocordycipitaceae; genus Purpureocillium; species Purpureocillium takamizusanense. The sequence continues at coordinate 140,616 of NC_063081.1, read as the reverse complement.
TGATGCAATTGAGGCGCATCCAAACAATGGGATCACGGATCCATACCACCACTGGATCAATGTTCAGGTAAGCTTGGATCTCCTCTACAGCCTCCACCATGTATTTGTTTCTTTCTTCTCCCTTTCATTATTGTTCAAGAGTATTCTGACGTGTCTCGGTGGCTTCTTACAGGTAGCAGATAGGCTTCCATCATTTGCTCTCATCAATTCCCGGACAGGACACTGCCTAGCCTTCAAACCTGATACCAAGCCGGGAAGCGTCGTCATGTCCACGGACTCGTTGATGCAATGGGGAAGCCAATGGTATCTCGACATAGTGCTCGGAGAGGACGACTCCGCCATCTACGCAATCATTAATAAAGCCTCCGGCACGGTCCTGGACCATTGGGCAGGGGAGCGCATTGAGGCACAGGACGATGACACGAGCGACCCTCACCATCAATGGAGACTGATCCCCTGTCCGTGCGGAGAGAATTACTTCCAGCTGCAGAACGTGGGTACCGATCGTTATCTCGAGGAGAGGGTCGACAAAGTTGCCAACGCCACCGCGACTACTCCCATGAACCCCGACAGCCCCGAACACAACGATCAGGCACAGTGCTGGGAGCTCGTGTCTGCCCGCGTAGGGGGCTTCGACCTCATTGATATCGACGACGATGTGCTGCAGAGGATCTTGATGTACCTCCAGCCCGGGGATGCAAAGGCTCTGAAACATCGCATCGTCAAGCGAGCCCCAGGAAAGGGGAAGAAGGGGAAGAACAAGAACGCTCACATACCTCAAAACCCTAGACTGCTGCGGAACTTTCCTCGAACTGTTGGCCTAATATTCCAGCACCTCATCAACGATTGGGTCGAAGACAGACTGCCGACGACTGTGCAGGCTGGCAGGCGCGTGTCGACGACCCCGAACGAGGTCCAGTCCCGCTATAACATCGATGTACCGCGTTCACTCCTCCGCGAAGGACAAGGAGCCGATAGGGCAGGTTGGATGCGCATCGATATACAGGGCACATATACCACCACACCTGGTCACCGTGTCGCCAACATCCAGGGCCAGTGGAACACGGAGTCGCTCTTCCACGTCATCGTCCCTCTGGGCGTGCACGTTGGGGCAGAGACCATTCGAGACGCGATGCGCCGGAGCCTGGAAACAGGTGACAGCGTCATAATTGCTCGAGAGAATTCGACGAGCCCTGCCGGGGGGTCGAGACCGGGTACAATCCCGAGGCCGCCCCCCGGTCCGTCCGGTGGCAGTGGGAATGGGTGGGCATACCTTGGCGCTGCTATCCTTGCTGCTGCTTCCCTGCTCTAACCACTTGCCCTGTGATCCGTCTTATTGCGAATGTACATATGTAAGTCAGATATCAAAGTATTGATGAGATTCTACTACGCCTGGAACGACTCGCCTTCCACAGTTAGCGACTGGACGTAGGCATCCTATGAAGGGCACGGCGGCGGATGAATAACAGATAGTCTTAATTACAGTCTAAAGATGATTTTGGTTCGTGGTGCATTATGAACAATCCCTAAGTTACGTTTGTGTACCTATATCAGATGGAGTTGCCTCTGAGCCCTCTTGTATCAATGCAAATGATTCATCATTCCCAGCTCAAATGACTCGCCACCACCACCGCGTCAAAGCGCATTGTTCACCTGAATGATACCAGGCCCCGCGAGCGCTGCCTCAGCGACCGCATCGGCACTCTCGAAGCTGTTCTTCGTCGTGAGCGCGGCGTGGCTAAACCCCTGCATGACGTGCTTGGAGAAGGGGAACTCGGCGGAGAAGCTGATCTTGCTCCCGCTCCACGACACGTGCTTGAGCGGCACGGAGATGGGCAGCTGCTGACCCGTCGTGTAGGTCAGGAACAGGCTGCTGCCGTCACGGCCGATGTACTCCTTGGCGACCCCCGAAGCAGACAGGTCGGCGGCAAAGGAGAGGTCCTGGTCCCGCGGCTCGATGGCCGCGACGGCGGCGCCGTTGGTCATGAGGGGCGGGAAGATGGGCAGGTTGATGTTGCCGAGCGGGAAGGGGCACGACCCGGGGATGACGAACATTTGCAGCGCGGACCAGGCAAAGGGGGCGGGCACGGCGGTGAGGAAGGGCGACTCGGAGGGCACCTTGTCGAGGAAGACGCGGTAGAAGCCGTTTTGCTCGCCCTCCTGGCCGATGACGGACGAGACGGTCTGGATGGGAGCCGTGGCGCCGTCCTTGGCGAAGAGCACGTTGGCGCCCTGCAGCGCGCCGAGGACCACGGCGGTGAAGGTCTCGGCGAGGTTGACGGCGTCCTTGAGGTTGGACACGGGGAACTGGTACTGGCAGGGGGAGGGGGCGAAGACGCCCGCGCCCTTGAGGGTCGAGACGGCTGCTAGAGCGTGTTGCTCTTCTTGCTATAAGCAGAAAGCGTTTCCGTTAGTCGCTGACGATCAATCTTCTTCTGTGTTTGCGACCCCAACATAGAGACACACAGCCAGCCCCCCACGATGTAGAGAGTGGGTTGTGTTTCAGTTTCAGTTTCAGTGGTTTATTACTTACAGCCAGCACGGTGGAAAAGATCTTGACCAACTCGTCCTTGTTCTCAGCCCGGTAGCCGTCCACGCCGGCGGAGATGTTGTGCACGAGGGAGCTAAAGTAGGCCGTCTCGAACAGCTCGTTGAAGGCGATGAGCTGGAACGCGGTGGCGCTGCCGGCGCCGAGCGAGGTCGGCGGCGGGCTATTGGGGAGCAAGCCGCCGGCCTGCACCGCGATGCCGAGCTTCTGCTGGTCGCTGGGGGCCGGGAACCCGTCGTTGTTTGGGATGGCGGCTCCGAGGGCGACGCCCAGGAGGGTCGACACCACCGACAGGTGGACGAAGTGGGCCTTCATTGTCACAATGCAGGTGTTGTTGTTTCAAGGCGCCTTTGTTTCGTCGAATGTGTGTTGGAATGTTTTTTTTTTTTTAGTTAGAGTTATTGTTCGTTTTAGCCTTTGGTTTGGCAGATGGGAATATACATGGCACAACGGTGCAGTGGCGGCGGGTTTTGTACTCGGCTCTATAATAAGGTAACAAGAGAGAGGACATGGACCGAGAGTGCCGCCGCACGTATTCCATTCAATCGAGCATCCATCACCCACGTTGCAATCCGGCATCACCGCCGCCCGGAAGCTGCCACTGCCGTTGGCTCGCGCTGACGTTGACGACTTTACTCTCCCGGCGCCTCAGCAATAATGGAGGTAGGAAGGAAATGGCTGCTGTCAGCGGCCCTCCCCCCAAAATAGCAGTCTTTCTCGTCGTCGTCATAGAAGGGTTTAGCCCGCCCGGACGACGGGACATCCGGGGGGCACGGCACAAGCTGACTGTGTTGCCGGAACGCCGCTCAGCCTCCGAGACGCCACCCGTCCTAATATGGAAACCCCAATCATGGCGGTCGGTGGTTTTGTATTCCGCAAGGCGAGCGTCCAGTAGGGACACAAACTAAAAAAAAAAAAAACGGGAGGCGCCCGGAATGGATGGAGCCTCCTTTGATCGTGCTCGGCTGGTCGGGCCAGAGGTCAGCGACGTTGGTTGGCGTTCGGTGCCTTCAAGTCCCGTGGGGAGCCCGTTACGCGCCGCAACAGTCATGTTGGCGATGACGTTGGTCGCATTGTGGGCAATCGTGACGCTGACGGGAGATGGTCAGGGGTCTCTTTCTGGACGGTTCTGCGAGACCTCAATTCTACATACATTGGCTGCCGACATCGATGGCAAAAGTCCGCCACGGACGGTCACACACTTGACGCGGGGGACATGTCAACCCATCGTATACTCAACTGTTAGCTGAACCACGTCGGCCATTCGTTATGAGAAACCGTCCGTTGCCTTCAGCTACATTGGTGACATCCCACTGGGTCAGAGCAGATACACCAGTTGCTCTTGAGCTATAGCTGCATCATACCAGCGGCTCCTCCGTTGTACAACAGAGCGCCGTGCTCCAGGCCATCATTCTCGAGAAACATCGGGTATCCCATGTTCTCCAAGAACGGCACCTGCGACCAGTCCCATGTGCCAGCACTGCCGCGAAATGCGTCATCCAGCACCATCAGCTCCTCGGCGCTCTGCTGCCCCCTCGGGTCCGTGGCGCTGCTCGGTGTCAACGGCCGCGCGACAGGAGCAGGAGCAGGAGCAGGAGCAGCAGAGGCAAACTCCTCGGGCTTGTGCCTCTCGCTGGCCTGCGTCCGCGCAATGGGATACACGCCCAGCGGGTTCAGGATGTAGTCCAGCGAAAACTGCCGCGGGTGCTGCACGGTCTCGCCGTCGTGGGCCGGCTGCTCTCCGTCCTCGTCGCCCGGCCCGGCCCCTCCTTCGTTCCGACTACGCTGTTGATGCTGCTGCTGATGCTTCTCCCTCAGTTTCTCGAAGCGCTTGAGAGCCTGCGTCGCGGACTCGACGAACAGGTCCACCTTCATGTAGCGCCGCAGGTGTCGCAGCACCCGCACGTTGCTCTCCAGCATGCGCGCGTAGTCGTCGTCAAACACCCGGCGGCCCGGCAGCAGCGGCTGTGCGATGTCGTCTAAGCGCCGCCGCCCCATCATCATCCAGGAGGCGAGCGTCGTGACCAGCACGCCGCTACACACCTGCGCGTGCATGGCGAACGGCACGTCCACCATGCTCTCCCTGTGGCACCTGTACAGGTCGTCCAGCAGGCCGGCGATGTGGGCCGCCTTGGCCGCGCAGACGCGGTGGCAGCGGGCGAGGAAGTCGGGCGGCGCGTTGTCGCGGATCCATGTCGTCGCCGAGGGGGGGAAGACGAGGCCCGAGACGCCGACGCGGTAGAGGTCGTTGAACGTCTGCGCGAGCACGATGTGAAGCCCGAAGAACACGTTGAGGCGGCCCGACGCCTTGTACAGGTAGACGTTGGCGGGCGTCATGCGCAGGGCGTCGGGGATGGACGCCTCCGTGTCTGCGAGCTCCGCGTCGAGCTGCTGGAAGCGCGAGTCGTGCTTGGCGCTCCAGGGGACGTCGCCGTCGAGGTGCTTGACGTACTTGAGGACCCGCGAGCGCGTCCACATGGCGCGGATGTAAAACGCCCTCAGGTCGAGGTTCGCCGCGCCGCTGCTGCCGCTGCTGCCGCCCTCATGATGATGATGACAACGACGAAGGTCCCTCACGTCGTCGCCGTCGTTGTCCCTTCTCTCGTCGACAACAAACGGCAGGACCGTGCCCCGGCGCAGCATCTCCGTGACGCGCGGCGTGCCCCTGATGAAGTCGTCCTCGCGGCAGGGCAGCTGGACCTGCGCGTCGTCGGCGGATATGAACCTCAGCTGGTCGATGCCGCACTCGATGAAGGCGTCCTGCAGGTAGCACGCCCAGAAGAGCCTCCGCCGGGACTCCTTGACAACGGCCCAGTTCATCGACATGGCGGCACCGGCAGCACCGGCAGCAGCAGAACCAGCAGAACCAGCAGCAGCAGCGCCGGGGCCCTCCTGGCGCCGCCGCCGCTCGCACAGCACGTCGTCGTCGTGCTCCACGTTGAGCTGCAGGATCTGCACGTGCCGCGCGACGATGCCCGACACGAGCAGGGCCTTGGCGTGCTCGCCCACCCGCAGGTGGTGCTCGTGCAGCAGCACCGCCGCCATGAGGCACTCGACGGCGGCGCTGCCAAAGTTGGCCAGCAGGTGCTCCATGGCGGACGCCGCCCAGCCCCGTCCGGCCTCGTGGAAGCGCGTGCCCGGCGGGAGGCTGCCGTCGTCTTCGTCCGCAGAAGAAGAGGAGGAAGAGGAAGAGGCGGTGATGTGGGCGCAGTAAAAGGGCGCGGCGAGCGCACACATGACGTGGACGAGTCCCGACGAGTCTTGTTGGTATGCGACCCCCTCCTCCTCCTCGTCGTTGTCCTCCCGGAAGCGCTCCATAAACGTCGGGATGTGCAGGAACCCTAGGCACCGGACGGTGTGGACGAGGGAAAAGTACACGTCCAGCAGTCGGCGCACGCGATGGACGGACGGCAAGCTGCGCGACAGCAGCCACGGCGGCGGCATCCAGGGGGCATCGACGAGGGCGCGGGATGGTGAAGCGCGCGGGGCCTCATGATATGCGCCGTTGTCGCCGCCGCCGCCGCTACCCGCCGCGTCACGATAGCGGCAAGGCAGGCCCCGCGTGCCGCATCTGCCGCAGCACGGGGCCTCGCCCGAACACTTGGCCTTGGTCCGCTGGCACTCGATGCAGGACCGGGAGGTGCGGCGCCGCGCGAGGCCGGCCTTTGTGATGGCTTGGTTGCCGCCACTGCCGCCCGGACGCCGTGACGCTGGCGAGGAAGAATAATGGGACGAGGAGGAGTAGGAGGAGGAGGAGGAGGCCGCGCTACGTGTCTTGTTGTTGCTGTTGTTGGGCTCCTCCTCGGCCGCCGTCGCCGCCGCGTAGGCGCATTGTGCCCCGAACTTGTCGCATTTGCGACACGACCCTGGGTTGCGGTCGCATTTGACCTGCGAAGGGGGGAAAAGAAAGTGAGAGAGAGAGAGCGTCAGCAAAGTCAAGACGGCGTCAGGGGGATTCCAGGACCGACATGAAGCAAAAGGGTCAGTCAATTTGTGATGCGCACCTTGCGTTTGCGACAGACCAGGCAGCTCTTGGGCTCCATGGCCGAGACGTGAAGCGATTGTGAGGCAGTCTCATCACTGCCTACCTACAAAAAGGCGTTGCTCATCGTGCAAACGTTTGTGTCAGCAGCAGAGGTCTCCTGGCAGTGCTGGCACTGAGCAGCAGGGTGATGTGCCCAACAACTCCAACCGACCGAGAATCTGCAGCAGCAGCAGCAGCAGCAGCAGGGGCCCCTGGTGGAGGATGGGAGGGCCCGCCTGTTCGCGCCATGTATCAATCATGCGGGGTCGCACGCCTTATGCTGTGAATGTTGCGACTCGATGCGGAGAGGGCGTGGCGTCAATAGCGCAAGAGTCAAGGGTCAACTCGACATGAAGCGTGGTGGACAGGTGAGGCCAACTTTGACATCCAGTCACATACATGAACGTAATTCACATACAGAGTATAGTATACTATTAGTAGTCAGCGAGAAACAGTTTAAGACCCCGCGCCAATTGGGACCCGGAACGTCAATATCTGCCAATCTACTCGGTAATCGTATATCTCTGTACTTCAAATCGTAGGCATGCACGTCAGGCGCTCGCTCGACAAGCACCCATGGCTGAACCACAGTAAACATGCTCGGCTCTATAGATGATTCTACTAATTTGCCCAAATCACTACTTCACGCCCAGAAGCTCCTTCATCGTCACGCCCATGACGCTCGGGTGCGGCACGATGACGGCGCCCGCCCTCTCCAGCGCCGCGGCCTTGTCCGCCGCCGTCGCGTCCCTCGGCGAGAGGACGGCCCCCGCGTGGCCCATGATCTTGCCCACGGGCGCCGTCTGGCCCGCGACCATGGCGATGACAGGCTTGGGGCTCGGCGTGGACCGGCGGTGCCGCGCAATCATGTCGGCGGCGTGCAGCTCCTGCTCGCCGCCAATCTCGCCGATGACGATGATGCCCTCGGTCTCGGGGTCGGTGAGGAGGACCTGGAGCACGTCGGCAATGGTGGTGCCTGTTCCTCTGTCAGCGAGCCTTCCCATCTTTTGTCTCTCTCCTTTCGCTAACCCATCCATGATGCCCCAGCGCGATGTGACGGGAAAAGGGGTGAAAAAAGGGGGCTTACCCGGCATCGAGTCGCCGCCCACGGCAACGACGAGGCTCTGCCCCAGCCCCGCGGCGCTCGTCGCGCCGACCGCCTCGTAGCTCAGGGTGCCCGACTTGCTCACGATGCCGACGCGGCCGCGGCGGTACTGGCGGTAGGGCATGATGCCGACGCGGCAGCGGTCCGGGGAGATGACGCCCGGGCAGTTGGGCCCGACGAGGCGGCTGCGGCTCTGCGTGCGCAGCACCTCGTGCACGTGCAGCAGGTCGTGCACGGGGATGTGCTCGGCCACGGAGACGACGAGCGGCACCTCGGCCTCGATGGCCTCGACGATGGCCCTGGCGGCGAACTGCGCGGGCACGAAGACGGCGCTGACGTGCGGCTTGACGGCTTGCATGGCCTGCAAGGACAGATGGACACTGCGGTTAGCATCATCCTTTTTCCTTCTTTGCTCTATTTTCCACCTCATATCCCTGACTGTTGGCGAGAAGGTGGGGAGGGGGGACAAGGGGCCGCGAGAGAGAGGGTGAAGAGAAGAGAAGCATACATACCTCGCGGACGGTGCCAAAGACGGGGAGGTCGAGGTGCGTCTGGCCGCCTTTGCCGGGGGAGACGCCGCCGACGACCTTTGTGCCGTACTCGATGGTGTCCTTGGCATTCGACGTGGCCTGGCAGTTGTCAGAAGGAGCAGAGGGCTATCAGATGTAAGGGGGTTCCATACAGCCTGGCCGGTGAAGCCTAAGCCATCAGATCAGACATCAATCAGCACACGAGGTTCACGTTCTTGGAGGAACAGACAGGGCCCTCGTCCCATACCTTGATAGATGACGCGAGAGTTGCCATCAATGCGTAGGTTGTCTATCGTGTCCTCGTAACCGCCGCCTCGCCGCGGCCACAGCGACGTCGAAAAGGTCCGGGAGGAGCATGCCAGCGCGCGCAGCGATCGTGCTGCCGCCGACCTACAGGGCGTCAACATGACGGCGGCGGTACCCCTTTTGCTTCGCGACTTGTCTGAATGAATGGATGGCTTTAGCTTGTTGGAGCTTGGGCTTCCTCTTTGCGCTTGCTCCGAGTAGTCGCGTGCGCCGTCCGTCGTTGAGAGCGGTTATGCCGATAACGTCAATTGATGAGTCTCTATGAGTGCAGGTGAGAAATGAATGACGGGGTCGCGCTTATTAGGGCTTCTCTTATGAAGCAATCCACGCGACCGCTATCGGCGCCTGCTGTAACTAGTAGTTCTGCCTTTCCGTGATGCAGCACCGGACACAAACGGAGGAGAGAGCAGTAGGCAGTTAGTAGGCTGTAACAAGCCGAGGTAGGTAGCGCACGCTCACGCTCTGTCTCCAGCCACCGCTGCCGCCCGCTGCGGGCGCATATAGCCCGGTTATATGACCCCAGGCGTCATTAGTGCTCGGTCCAGAGGTATGTACACCCACTGTACATACCTACCGTTTTGGGCGGCTGGCGGCACGATCCGGAAGGGAGGGCGGGGGCGGGGAGCAGTGGCGTCTGGACGGGGAAAGCTGTGCCTGGCCAAGTTGGGGCCTGCTGCTGCTGATGAGTGCATTGTGGCGCGTGGCAGGCGGCATTGATGAGGAGGAAGAGAGACACGGGCTAATGCCGTGCCACGCGAGGCGTCAAACTGGTGGGGGCGATGATTGATTGTGTCTCATAGATGGACAACTTCACGTTCATAGTTTTGTACTTGTGCTGCAGCTCTCAAAGCATACGTACCTTGGGTATGATGAGCACGCACCATCTGGCAATCTCGACAGCTCCTTGTTTTCCCATTGCTTCCACTGCATGAGATGCTGGCTCGCCTGTGCTGCTGCTTTGGATACTATACTGTCCATCCTGCTGTGATACCCTCCGCGCTCTCACCTTGACGTGGCTGACGCAGTGCTCCCGTCTGGGTCCGTCCTCCCCGGTGGCCCGCGAACAAGAGTTTGGCTTGCTGCCCGTTGACACGCCTCATTGGAAGCCCGCCCGCCGGCGGAGTTGGAGATGCACAGCAGCAGATGGAGGATTGATGGGGGGAGGTGGGCTGGCGCCGCCATCCTTAAAAGTCCGCCCGCCTGCTGCTCCAAACACGACCCGTCGGTCCATGTCCTCTTCACTCTCCATCATGCCCATGATTTGTGTTACTTCTCCAATTGATCTAGTATGATGGGGGAGGCAGAGACGAGATCAAATTCTTCAACGAGGTGACAATCATGGAGCTTGTGCAAGCCCCTCAAAGACAGGTCAGGTCATTAGGGGTGATGAAGGAACTTATTTAGTAACTTATACGCCTAAAACTCCGCCAGGCAGCCATCACTGCACTGGGGCGCAAGACAGGCAAGTCCTCCCTGTGCCATATACCTATCCTTGTCCGGCACGGCGGATCAAGCACGATTACCAACCAACGCCAGTACGCCTCTACTGCCTGCTAGGTATCCCACCACCATCGCGCGTCATCCATCCATCCATCTCCACGCCGCGCCCCCCGGGCCGTCGGTCGCCCTGACTCGATCGATCCAGTCGTTCCGCAGCTCCAAAGACGAGTTTGCTACTAGCGCCTCCTACACACCCAATCTTCTCTTCCGCGGTTTCCGCAACCCCCAACGACGATCAACGGACAATACTACTTACTGCCATGGCCCTCTGAAGTACGTCCCGGGCCATTCGCTTCCATCTTCGGTCCCTCGACATCACCATCGTCCCCAATTCCTCTGATCTGGGCGACTGTGCCAGCAAAGGCGTCATGGCACCGAGCAGCCCGGCCGCCGACGCCCGCCACGGGGCCTCGGGGCCGACCGTCCGAGACGGCAACGCCTCCTACCACCACCGCGACGACAACGACATGGACGACGATGCCGACTCGAATGTCGAGGCCACCGAGCCAACGGAAAACGGCTACCGCTACGACTCGTTCCCGTCGTATAATAAAAACAATAACAATCGCCGCTACCGCGATACCGAAGCAGCAGCAGTCAATAATGGCAGTCTACATCATGATCACCGCACAAACGGCGCATCAACAGGCTCATCCTCCTCCTCCTCCCCGCCGCTCAAACCCCCCGCGGCATCAACGTCGGCCCGCGCCCTCGCCCCGGACCTCCTCCGCGGGCTCCTCATGATCATCATGGCCCTCGACCACACCGCCCTCGCGCTGCACACCTGGTCCCACGGCACCGGCCGCGTCCCCGAGTCCGACGACACCGTCGTGCGGCGCTTCAACCGCCCCGTCGCCTACGTCGTGCGCACCCTCACCCACCTCTGCGCCCCCGGCTTCACCTTCCTGCTCGGCATGGGCGTCGTGTACCTCGGGCGCTCGCGCCGCGGCAGGCTCGGCTGGGGGGCCGCCCGCCTGGCGCGCTACCTGGCCGTGCGCGCCGCGGTGCTGACGGCCGTGACGGTCGTGTTTGGGCTCGTCGTCACGGCGGGAAAGGTCTGGTTCCTCAACATGGTCCTGTTCGCGCTGGCGGTGGATTACCTCCTCGCGGGGTTGCTGTGGATGGCCATGGATTGGACGGAGGGGGCGTTGGCGCGCTGGCTGGAGGGGTGGATGGTGAAGAAGAGCAAAGTGCGGGCAGGAGATGGTGCGGGTGAGCGACGGCCGTTGCTGTCTAGCGAGACGACGACGACGACGACGGTGGCGGCACCGGCAGTAGCAGATGCAACGACAGGGCGGGCCCAAGACTCGACCACCACCGCCGCGCTGGCCGCGTCCATCTCGTGGCACGTCCACAACGCCGCGGTGCTCATCCTGAGTACCATCACCATCTGGTGGAACATATGGCTCTCCGAGACCCATGGCCACTGCCAGGCCGAGTCGTCGTCGCTCACCACCACCACATTACAATCATCACCACCACCCTCACTCTCAGCCTCCTCTTCCTCCTCCTCCTCCTTCACGCCATCATCAGCATTTAGAACAGCCACCGCACCGCAAAATCCCCTCCTGCGCATCTGGTTCTGGCCCGTCATGGACGCCGCCACCACCGGCGGCGGGCGCGTCCTGTCCGGCTTTCCCCCCATGGCATGGCTCTCCTTTGCCATCCTCGGCCTGCTCTACGGGCGCGTCCTCGTCGCCCAGTCCTCTCGCCCGCGCTCGCCCCGCGCCGTGGCCGCCGCGCACGTCCTCGTCGCGCTGCTCTTCGCCCTCGTCTTTGTCCTCACGCGCGTGCTCCGCGTGGGGAACCTCTCCGAGGGCTGCCTGCAGACCCCCGCTCAGCAGCAGCAGCAACGTCAAGATGCCAACCCGTACCTCGCCGACATGCCCTCCTTCTTCTACATCGTCAAGTACCCCCCGGACGTCTCCTTCTGGGCCTTTGCCATGGCCGGCAACCTCTTCCTGCTCGCCCTCTTCGCCGCCCTCCCCCCGCGCCGCCTCGCCCCTCCCCATCCTCATCCTCAACCTCATTCCCACCACGACCACCACCTGCGCCGTTGGAGCCACCGCCTCCTCGCCCTCCCCGCCGCCATGCTCCTCGACTTTGGCACCACCGCCCTCTTCTTCTACGTCGCGCACATGCTCCTCGTCTTCGCCCTCGGCGCCGCCCTCGTCGCCCTCTTCGGCCACGACACGGGCGTCGCCACCGACCCCATGAACCCCGGCGACACGCGCGGCATCGACAACATCGCCGCCTACTTTGCCGTCTGGGCCGCCGCCATGCTCATGCTGTGGCCCGTCTGCAGGGCGTATAGCAGGTTCAAGAGCACCAAGTCGGCGGATTCCATCTGGCGCTTCTTTTAGCTTTGACTGCGTTTCTTTGTGTGTGTATGTGAGTGAGTGAGTGAGAGAGTGTGAGTGTGTGAGAGAGAGAAAGAGAGAGAAAGAGAGAGAGTGGAGGTAGAGGCGAGTTGTTAGGTTGGGACAGGACAGGACAAGCAGAATCGTAGAACGGTGGTTGTTGGCATGTCAGAGGCATTCCATCTACAGGATAGACTGTTCGCATCACATCAAGATAGAGCGCGTACAAAAATATGAGCGTATTTTTTTTCTTTTTGCTGCTACCCATACACGTCCCTCGCCAATGTCATGTCATGATGATGGCACGTCGACGACACTCATCATCAAGACCCATCACAGAGTCACAGAGACTCATCGCTCCCAACGCCAAGTCTCTCCATGTCCTCCCTCCAACTCCTCTTCACCTCATCCAGGAACCCCTCCACCGTCAGCAAATCCACCGCCACCCCCGCGAGCCCCTTGCCGACCATGGCCGCGCGGGCGAAGGCGTCGCGCGTGCCCGCCGCCGCCGCGAACTCGGGGTTGTGAGGCCCCTGGCCGCCGCCCTCCTCCCCGGCGGGCGCGATGGCAAACGCGGGGCTCAGGCTCGGCATCGCGTAGCTCACGTCGCCCTGGTCGGTGCTCGCCTGCGTGCGCCCGCGCCGGACGTCCTCCTCGACGTTCTCCGCGATGGGATGCCGCGGGCCGAGCGCGTTAAAGTACCGCGTGTAGCTCCGCGCGAGCGGCCCGTTGGCGACGTGGTCCCTGTACGCCTCCCCCTCGGTGATGCTGAGCCTCGCGCCCGACGCCGTGGCCCCGGCCTCGAAGCACGCGTAGACCTTGCGCCGGAGCCGCCCCAGCCGGGCCTGCGAGTCGGCGCGCACGACGAACCGGCCCGCCGCGTGCGCGTGGATGATGTTGGGGCGCAGCCCGCCGTCGGTGATGTGCCCCTGGATGACGTCGCCGGGCATGCACTGCTGCCGCAGCATCGACAGGCTCGCGTACGCGGTGACGAGCCCGTCGAGCGCGTTGATGCCCAGCCACGGGTTGGCCGCGGCGTGCGCCTCGCGCCCAAAGTACTCGGCCTGGAAGCTGGAGAGCGCCGTGGTGTGCATGCGCGCCGCGTCCGGCACGATGCCCGGGTGGGAGATGAGGCTCACGTCGACGCCTTGCGACGAGTAGGCGCCCGCGTTGAGCAGGCGGATCTTGCCGCCGCCACCTGCCATGATAACAACAACAACAACATGTCAGCCAGACTCGGTACGGTACGGTACTCGTGTGTATGTGTGGGTGGAGGGAAAACGCTACCCTCCTCTGCGGGTGTGCCAAACAGCACAATCTTGCCGCAGAGCTTATGCTTCTTCATGACGGTGGCCGTCGCCGCGGCACCGAGGACGGACGCGCTCGCAATCAGGTTGTGTCCGCAGGCATGCCCGATGCCGGGCAGGGCGTCTACATACAAACTACGTCAGCCGTTACCGTCTTGACTTTATCGGAAGGAGGGATGCGCCTCACCCATCTCCGCGTTAAAGGACACGACCGGGCCTCGCCTCCCCGAATCGTAGACGGCCACCCATGCCGTGTCGATGCCGTACGCAGACCTCGTCACGCGCCAGCCGTCCTGGGCGGCCATGAAGCGCGTCAGCACATGGTGCGCGTGGTGCTCCTCGTACGCCAGCTCAGGGTTGTCGTGGATCGTCTTGTTGACCGGCCAGAAGGCAACGGCGAGTTCATCGACGGCCGCGCTGATGTCCTCGAGGAGAGGTGGCCTGCCAGCATCGTCACCACCAAGGCTGGCGGCTCTCGCCCCTCGTTCACCGAGATAGAAATCGCTTGGCTGGTTCATTGCGTTGTGACAACGTGCCTTCGGGTGTCTGACAAATGCCAACAACGCAAAAGGTCAATGAATGGCTCCGTACTCTACCGAGATACAAGCCATAAACTCTGCGTGAAGCCTGGCTACGATGGACAGACGACGCCACCAGCTCACCATCATGCCACATGCCACGCGGAGTGCGAATGCGGGGAGCCCCAAATGGGGAACCCTGGTCCCGGCCATCCTTCATCAAAGATCCACCAAAGAGCGAGTAGCGCCGTCGCTTGGGCGGCGCAAGAGCGGGATACGCCCAGGGTCCCATGCGCCGTCGCCGACAAGTTCCCCGACGGTGCGATATCGTCCACGTCGCAAGGCCACGGCCGACACCGGCAGGCATCTCCACGCTCCCAGCCAGTTACGACGGAGGCGTTATCAGTCGGTCGGGGCGAAGACGACGTGCCCTCTGAAGACGGGAGGCCTAGACCTTTGTTTCGCTCGCCAGTGAGAGAGTCGGCAATTGTAAGACTTGAGCTGGCAAGCGCGTGCTGTTTGCAACAGAGAACGTGCTCGACAAGACGCAATGGCTGCACAGGCTCCGTCTACAGGCGCTGGAGAAGCCATCGAGCTGTCCGTCTCACGCCAGGCGAGCCACGCAGAGCGTGACGACAAGGGCGCGGCGCGCATCACGGATGAAGCCGGCGACCTCGCCGTGCGGGCCATCGCCGCCGGTGAGCCAGACGCGGCCGCGAGCAAACGTGTGCTGCGCAAAATCGACGCTCGCATCCTCCCGTTTCTCTGCGTCACATACGCCCTACAGTTCATCGACAAGACGTCGCTGGCCTACTCATCCGTCTACGGCCTGATCCGTGACACCAATCTCGTTGGCCAGCAGTACAGCTGGGCCAGCAGCATTTTCTACTTTGGCTACCTGGTGGCCGAGTACCCTGGCGTGGCGCTTCTGCAGCGCGTCTCCGTGGCCAAGTTTCTCGGCGCCAACATTGTGCTCTGGGGCGGCGTGCTCATGAGCACGGCCGCTTGCTCGAGCTTTGCTGGGCTCGCGTCGGTCCGCTTCATCCTGGGCATGACAGAGGCCACCATCTCGCCGGGATTCGTCGCCGTGACGGGCATCTGGTGGTCGCGCCAGGAGCAGGCCGGACGCTCTGCGTTATGGATTTCCTTCTTGGGCGTAGGGGGCTGCATCGGTGGCCTCCTCGCATACGGCATCGGGCACATTGGAGGAAGTCTGGCGCCGTGGCAGTACATCTTCCTCATCCTAGGGGCCGTCACGGTTGCATGGGGCATCGCCTTTGTGATTTTCGTGCCCGACGGGCCAGCGCGGGCCAGCTGGCTCCAAGACGAAGACAAAGTCATTGCGGTGCAGCGGGTGGCTGCGAACAAGACCGGGACGGGTCGCAGTAGGAGGTTTGACGCAAACCAGGTCATGGAGGCGGCCACAGATCCCGCTGTCATCGTGCTCGGCCTCATCTCATTTGTCAACGCCATCGGCAGCGGCGGGCTTGCCTTTGGGCCGCTCATCGTGCAGGGCTTCGGCTTCAGTCCGCTCAACACCATCCTGATGCAGCTGCCGCTGTCTGCCGTGCAGACCGTTGCACAGCTAGGTTCGGGCGTGCTTTCGAGCAAGATTCGCAGTTCGCGGCTACACG
The DNA here is from genome assembly GCF_022605165.1 of Purpureocillium takamizusanense. Lineage (NCBI taxonomy): Eukaryota > Fungi > Ascomycota > Sordariomycetes > Hypocreales > Ophiocordycipitaceae > Purpureocillium > Purpureocillium takamizusanense. Next base: position 124,784 of record NC_063081.1, on the reverse strand, counting down.
TGGCCAGCGCGGCGATGATCCCTCCGGTAAGGCCGCCATTGAGCTGATTTTCCGACACGAAAGGGCTGAACAAAATAGATCATTGGGGCTTGCCTCATCAACAAGCTCGCCGCGGATAACAAATGGGGCAGGCTCGTCGGAGTCTGGCTTCTGGGCAGCTACCCGGTGGGATTTCTCGTAATACTGGGACTGCTGTCGAGTAACATCGCCGGCAGCACGAAGCGGTCCGTGGCCAGCGGGTGGGTATTCGTGTGCTACTGCGTCGGACAGATTTCAGGACCGCAGTTCTTCAAGAGCACCGAGGCGCCCGAGTACCGGAGCGGCATCGTGGCCATGTTGTGTGCCTTTTGCATCAACCTGCTGCTGAACCAGGGTCTCCGACTGCTGTACGTGCGGGAGAACAGGCGACGCGAGGCGGGGTTGGCAGGCCTGCCCGACGAGACGATTCAGGCGCTCAAGCGCTCAAGCGAGCTGCAAGGCTTCGAAGACGTGACGGACAAGAAGAACGTGAGTGCCTGCCAAAACGGTGTAATACAAGGTGCTCCGATGTGGCTAACGAGAAGGGGTACGTAGGCGATGTTTCGGTATGTACTGTGACGGCGCAGTGGACGCATACCTATGCGAGGGCCGGATTCGAGGTCTGCAACGACAGGCCGAGGTTGTGTTTCCTGGAGAGGGGCCTACTAGGCAGGTAAAAGGCAGGCTATGTCATGAAGGCTGAAGCTCACGGACTTGTCCCCCCCGCTTGAGGTTGTTTTGATACGAGTTAGCCAGAGCACTGCGTAGCATCTGCCGCAGGGCGAAAGGCAAGAGCTTGTTGCTTACTTTTGTATCGTCGGGGCGCACCCAGAGGGCTGGTGGAGGAAAGACGACACGAGGTGTGCTAGTGTCATGCCTCTTCAGGTGTAGTTGATCGTGTTGGTGGTGTCGGTATCCCAGTCATCCATCAATGAGAGAAGCAAGCCCGCTGCGTCGGGAGTCGGGGGAGGGACATTGAAGACCCAGGGCCCCACGTGACGCCGTGCGGGCGGCGACCGGGCGTTCGGATATGACGGCCGTCAGCCCTGCTGCCGACGAGGCGTCTCAGTGCCGTGCGCAGTGAAGTGCGGCCCCGGAGTGCACCACCTCAGCTACGTACTAACCTTTAGTACTGCCCCGTAGAGCAGCTCAATCCTCAGCGCATGCGGGCATGCAGTGGATCCATCAGTGGATGGAGAGCCTGCCCGGTGGGTGCGCAGGGCTGGGCGGTGCAGGCCCCTCCCCTGAGGTCCCCCCACCCCACCCCCGGGCCCCTCCACTCCTTCCGCTCAGCCGCTGCCAGATACTGAGGTGCCCTGGACTGCGCTGCGCTGCGCGCACAGCTGCAGTGACCTGCCTGCGGATGGAAGTTTATTACCAATGTCACTCCACTGCCAGTTCGGGTCAGCTCAGCTGCATGGTGGGAGGGAGGCAAGGGAGGGTTCGTTTGCGACGCAACCACACGGAGAAGGCGGGCCAGAGCCGCCTCACAAAAGGTCGAATAGCCCGACGTCGGCTTTGGATGGACCAACCCCAGAGTTCACCAGGCGGCTTCAAGACGGGACTTCCAATGAACTACGGCCGAGCGCAGAGGCTGTGCGGCGGCGCTGTCGCTGTCAGAAAAAAAAAATGCGGAGCTGCCCATCCCGCCGGCCTGCCCTCGCTTGCACTGGCTGGAACACCACCTACCTCAGGCAGCGGCCATTGATTGAATTGGGGCACTACTTGACTGCGCCGTTCTGCACACCAGACGGACCATCGTCACCGCCCCTCAACGCCGACGTCGTCCATCCTCCGCGGACTCCCGGCTCCCAACTCCACGGACTCGGGCGCCCGCTTGCCTGCTGCCCGCCTGCTGCCCGCCGCCCTGTCGGTCGCAGTACGCACGTAGTGGCTTTCCTTGTCCGGCCCAGCCTTGGCTGCACGGAACCAACCCGACTCGCCTGTCCGTCCGACCGACCGTCTGCCTGTCCGTCCGATCGATCGATCGACCCGGCCCGGCCTTGGTCTGCCGGCTCCGTGCGGCCCCCGCCCCCCCGGGACGTTCGTGGGTGCGGTGCGACTGCGACCGAGAGAGAGCTGCGCGCGCGCGCAACACCAACCAACCGTCGCCAACAGAGAGGCCCAGCGGTCGCATCGTCTCGCCTTCGCTCCCGCTCCGCAGCCTCGAGGCCGCTTCCGCCCCTGATCCCGAGGCCCAGCCCAGCCCAGCCCAGCCCGGCCCAGCCCGGCGGCTGCGGTGGTGGTGGCGCTGGCCCAAGAGACGGCAGGCAGCTCTTGCAGCCCCCCCGTCCTCCACGGCGTCATTGGACGCGCGCCTCCGTCGTCACCACCGCCGGCATTTGTTTGGGGCTGAATGTCGGCCCCCGTTACGAGTGCCGCCGGGGCGACATCCCGCGATCAGACCGTTGTCATGGGGCCCAAGACGAGCTTCAGTCCCGACTCGTGCCCCTCGTCAGCAACGGCCTCCTCGTCCTCGTCCTCGTCCTCATCCTCCTGCGGCGGCTCGACCCGAGACGGCTGTTCCTCGTCGCCGCCTCCCTCGGCTTCATCGCCAACTTCCTCCTCGGCCATTGCGGCCGTGCCGTCTGCCGCCAATGCCACTCCCACCCCTCGCCAGCCATTGAGTCGTCGCGGCCACTTCAAGTCGCGCCTTGGCTGCTTCAGCTGCAAGCGGCGCCGCGTCAAGTGCAACGAGTTGCGCCCCGAGTGCGCTCCCTGCCGTCGCCTCGGCCTCACCTGCGTCTACCCCCCAGCTGCCAGCAATGCGTCGCCGTCGGCTTCCTCCTCCAACACCGTTGGTGTCGCCGCCGCCGCCGCCTTGCGCGCCAACCCTTCGATGCTCGCCCTCCAAGACCTGCGCTTTTACCACCAGTTCCTGACTACGGCCTTCCCCACGCTTCCCCTCCGCAACGGCCAGGTCTGGTCCGACGCCGCCGCCATGTCCCACCAGGTGAGGCTTGACCTGCAAGCTGCCCCCCCTCCATCACGTCGCATGAGTGCTGACTTTGCCCAGTATGAGCACCTGGCCCACGCCCTGCTCGGACTTGGCGCCTCCAACCTCTCGCAAAACGGCAACGTCGACTACACCTCGCAGGCTCTACAGCATCGCGTCGTCGCCATCAAACTGTTCAACGAGCAGCTCAGTCGGCCGCCGACGTCGGCTGCCGACGCCGACGCCCTCTTCGCCACCGTCCTCTGCCTCCTCACGCAGTCGTCCCTACTCTCTGACACAATGATCGAGTACATGACCATGACTCGGGGCGCCCACCTCGTTGCCACCTCGGTCATCACCGACTACACCACCTCCATCTTTCGGACCTTTACGCCCCAGGGCCACATCCAGTCGCTCACCGCCGTAGTCTGCGAGATGCCCAAGGATTTTGCCGTCACTGACGCCTTCAGGGCGTCTGTCGCGAGCCTCGAGCCCCTGTGTCATGAGCAGACCGAGAGAGCCTACCTGGGCTGCCAGCTTCGGTGCATTGACGCCCTCCATGAGTCGTCCCTCGCCGGTACGTCGTCTAACTGTCATGTTGATTCTGTGTGGTCAGCCCGACTGACATGGCCCTGCAGCTTGGAAAGAATTTGTCATCTTGTACATGATGCCATCATCCTTTTCGAACCAAGAGTTTCTCTCTCTTATCGATGCGGAGAACCATGTCGGCCGACTGCTCGTCATCCACATGTTCCTGCTCGACTACATTCTCGGCCGGTTCTGCATCGCCCCGGCAGACTGCCCAAAGTTGCCGGGACGGAAAAATGTCATTATTGGCTGGACAAGGGATCTGGCCAAGACCTTGCCCAGCGAGTACCAAAAGTACATTCAGTGGCCGCTCGAGTACTGCGAGGTGCTGGCTGGCCTGGATGCGCGGTACCTACTCAGCCCTTGACCGACGTTTCATCATATTATTACTACGTATTTAGCTCGACGACCCGCCACACCAAGAACACGGCCCACAGAACGTGTTGAGTGGTGCGCAGGGTCTACAATGTGTCCACGACGGATGGAAGTACTACATGGAGCCCAGGACGAGGGTGTTGCAAATGGTCTGCTCACCATAGACAGGCATTTGCGTCTGCTAGATTTACCCCAGCGGCTGCTCAAATGAGTAGGCCCTGGTGGCCACCATCATCTAGGACGGCGTTTGCGTGGGATCTGCTCAGATGGTCCCCAAGTAGCCATTGTGATCCAATATGGAAACATCTTAGCTACACGCTCGTACCTATAATGCCAACATCAATCACTATGAGGTAGCCGCTTACTGTTGCCCTCGCGTGTGACACGCACGAACCAAAGACTTGCTGGCCGTCTGTTCGTGGCCCGCCCAGCCCACTTGTTGGGTTGCTGGTGATGCAAGATTCCACTTGGCTCGCAAACCTCGCACGACCCACCGACCCACTCGGCGAGCGCGTCGCCGCTCTCGCACGCGAACGGGACGGTTCGGTACTGCCGCCACGGGGCGAGGGTCACAAGCTTCATCATCTGTCGGCGACGGTGGCGCGTGCTGGACTGCCTCCGCGGTGTGTAAGTAGAGACGCCGGGATGTACGTAGTGAATCGCCTGCTTGGGCCACTCCTTTCATGTTGCCCACGCGTAGCAAACACGTGCGTTTGTATAGGCTATTAGTTAGGGGGGGCATTGCCCTCGGATATGGCAAGCAATGAATGAAGAAATAAAGAGCTTGTATTATGATCTCGAACCTTGTTTCTTCCTATCACGCTGGGGTTACAAGTTCATACTATACGAATCACAGTCCCGAAGGGCGGGGGTGCACCGTACATGAGGCAGCTCACGATGTGGGCAGGTGGTGGAATGGCGCCTGCTACGGGAGGTTCGTGACGCAGCCAGCCGCAACGATGAGAGGTGACAAGACAACACCTGCAGACGATGCAAAATGAAGACTTCTCGTATTGAGGCGCATAAAAATGGGCGGTATAATTCACGCTGGCTCCTCGTTTGGCGTGCCATCGTGCCGGTAGGCTGCGATTTTGAGCAAACTGGGAGTGGTGCAGGGTACGTACGTACGGGTGCGGCAATCGCTGAAAGACGCGTCGCGCTCGCTTATTACTCACGTGCACCCACCACAGCGGAAGCGCATACTGCCCGGAGAAGAGAGAGAGGGAGGGAGTGAGGAAAAGGTGGCCGGCCTATCGACTTGAATGCTGAATGTCCGAGGAAAGCTATACGAACCAAAAAGAGGACGTGCAACGAAGAGCCCTGTGAATCGCTTCGGCATCTCTCTCCCTGCAGCTCACATTATCCCAATATGTGGGGGTTTGCGTTTTGGGGGGTTCATAAGACAAAATAAGCACAACCGTCTTCAACAGCAAATCATCACGTGATGAAACAACAGCGCTCATCCGCCTTCTCTCTCCTCCTCCTCCTCCACCAGGGAGGGAGCGCGGGGTTAGAGATCAAACAACACGGTCTGGTGGTCTAGTGGTATGATTCTCGCTTAGGGAAAACCCTGAAGCATGGCTTGCGAGAGGTCCCGGGTTCAATCCCCGGCCAGACCCTTTCTTTTTGGCTGATTGTGTGCGATGGTAGTAGTTCAAGGGGGGAGGAAAATGTCGCAGTGGGTGGTGTGGATGTGTGGATGTGGGTGGGTGTGTCATTTCACTCTTTTTTTTTGGCGGGGGGAAGGGGAGGAGGGACTGCGCTGCGTGGTGGGACTGAGTGAGGATGGACGCGGGTGGAGAGCGACTGCCAGGGGCGCAGCCACAACTGCTCGTGGTACTACTTCTTCATAAGGGGAGATAGATACTACGTCGTACAACAATGCAATCAGTCGGCCCATCACCGGACTGGAGCGCAGCAGGGATCGAAGTCAACGGTGACAGCTGGCTGATTTTGAGCCTCATCCTACGAGGTACCACAGCACCGTTCAAAGTGTACCTTAGTAGGTACAGTAGGTGGCCACGGTTCGGCGTGATGGAAGAGAGCCAAGGCAGAGAGAGAGGGAGCAAAGGGAGCTACTATACGTAGAAAGAAAGCTGGAATGCCCGGACAGCGCCGTCACGTGGCTGCGCATCCCATCCCAACTTTTTCCCGTTCTGCAGGCCTCCCGGGCAGCTACGTAGCTGGGCAGCTCCTCGATGGATTGTTTTGGTTGCGGGCAGTGGAGGGCAGACAGCCTGGAGTTCCACAGGTCTACAGCTGCCTGCAGTGGATGCCGGCGGGCCTCCCGTCTCGCCTTCAGCGGCCGGGCGGCTCCTCGTGCGGCACGACGGGCGCCGGAACAGCTGCCGCGCGCCTGGCGTGGCGTCGGTGGATCCACCCGCCTTCACCCGCTAAAACAAAGCCGCGCAGCTGTCTAGGTAGTAGGTCGCGCGTGATGAGCCGACGCGAGTTTGGCGTCATCGGCGGCGGGTGGGCAATCTATCTGCCTTTTTTCCCCTGGCCTTTTTACTGTCGCACCGACCTGGGTAGGTTAATTTAGTAGTAGTAGATATGCGAGAAACACAAACACAAACGCCCGCCTTCATTTCCTGTGCGGCTCTGCCACACACACGCTCCCACGCACACCACCTCTTTCTTCCGCCTTCTTCCCTTTCTCTTCCGTTCCGTTCACTTTATTTCCTTTTCTTTCACCATCCCTTCCCTCTCTCTGGTGACGCCCTCTTCTTTCGTTCTCGTGATCGTCTCTCGATTGCGCTGACCACGAGGATACAAAAACCGCCAATCTCGCCGCCGCGTCTTGAGCTCGCATAAAGCCCCCCCCCCCCTTCTCTCCCAACGCGGGAACCCTCTTCCCATTCTCGCAGCCGCACCGCCTGCGCGCGACGTTTCCGTTGCCCGTCATGGCCCCCGCCGTCTTCAACACCATCCTCAACACGCTCTTCAGCCCTCAGAAGCCGGAGGAGTCCAGCGCCCACCCGCGCACGCCCTCGGACGGCGGTGGCGGCGACGACGCGCGCCCGCCGCTGTCGCCCAAAGCCAAGACAACGTCCAAGAAGAACCAGAACCGCTCCCCTGCGAGCACCAGCAATACCTCGACGCCGGTGAGTGCTCCTTGCCTCGCACGCGGACGCGCGCGGTCGACAAGCTCATGGGTGGCGTTTGATGCTGACGGAGAAAAGCAGGTGGCGAAGAGCACCGGCAAGGTGCAAAAGAGAGAGCCCGCGGGCAAGCCCGCGTCGACGCACGAATCTTTCGATGGCCCGTCGACTCCGACGCGCGCGCCGTTGAAGCGCGCCGCCGCCCCCTCGTCGCCAGCCATGTCCGATGCGCCGGCCGTGACGACACCCGAGAGCCGTCCCAAGTCGTCGGGAAAAGCATCTCACGCCGCAGACAAACCGGCAGTCACGGCGCGGAAGGGGCAGCAGAAGAGGCAGCAAACCCAGACGCAGTCCCCACAGCCGCAGTCCCAGCAGAAGCGACGGGAACGAGTCGCGCGGCCGGCCGAAGACGCCATGGAGGTTGACGACGAGCGTCGCGCCGAGACAGACATTGACGACAAGCACGAAGACGAAATCGAGAACAACAACGAGGCCGCCGACGATGAGGGCGATGAATTCTCATTCAAGCGCTTCGGGGACTGGCGCTGGGCGGCCAACGGCACGTCCATTGAGATCGAAGTGGAGTGGGCGGCGGGCGACACGACGTGGGAGCCCGAGGCGAACCTGCACGAGGACGCGCCCGACGCGCTGCTGGGCTACTGGCGCGAAGAGGGCGGACGGCCGGTGAGCCCGACGGACCCGGACGTGTACGACATCCTGCGGGTGCGCGACCACAGTGCGGACCGCAAGCAGCTGCTGGTGGAGTGGGTGGGCTTCGGGCCCGAGGACGCGACGTGGGTGTCGCGGCGGAGCGTGGAGCGCACGGCGCCGTCGGTCGTGACCGCGTACATGAGGGCGCTCAACGAGGACAAGGCGCCGCCGCGCAAGCGGGCCAAGAAGGCTGCCAAGGCGACGATGGCGAGCAGCAGCAGCACGAGCTCGGCGGGCAGGGCCAAGGGCCCGGCGCGGACCAGCAAGGCGACGGCCGCCACCAGGGCTGCCGGCTCGGCTACGGGCGACGAGAGCGAAGGAGCAAGTGTCGCGCCCCCTGCCCCTGCCACTGCCACTGCCACCAAGAAGCGAGGCAGACGAGCGGCGATGGTGCCGGCGAAGCGACGGCCGGGCGTTGCCTACCGCAAGTAAAGGCGCGCGGAGGGGCGGCGACCGGGTTGGGACGAGGCCGGGATGAGGGTGCCGGCCGCGGCCGTGCACCATCACCATGACCAGCAGCAGCGCCCAGCAACGACAACAGCATCACAGCAACAATGACAAGCACAACAACAACAAATACTGTCGCAATATGAAATGCATGCGGCACAGGATGAGGGGCCTGAGACGGCTAGAGGTCAGGGACAGGCGTTAAGGAGTGTGTTTGTGTATAATGGAGACTGTTTTGACGACGAGATTGTTTTTCTTTGCTCTCTCTCTCTTCAGGGCAGGAACGGATCGGGCTGACAACACGAGCAAGCCTGGGGAGCACAAAAGCTGATGAGGCATGGAGCATGGGGTTGGGTGAGCGAGCGAGCAAGGGCACACGCACGCTCTTGACACGGGGGGTTACGGTTACGGCCCAAGCAAGGCACGGGCCTGTGTGTACGATAGCACGTCGATTTCCGGGTGGTTAGTAGTTCATGGCACGGGGCTGCCTGGCTGCGGGCGAGCCCAAGTCACGACGACGAGGACTTTGTCCTGGGTACTTGGTAGCGAGCTAGGGGGGTCCCATGTCCATACACGACTCGCACGGACGAAGGGGTGGGGGGTTCTGAAGTGTGTACGTAGTGGACGAATGCTATCAAGTGTGGGCGTGAGCGCGGGTTTGTTTGCATCATGCGTGTTGTGTGTGTGTGAGAGATGTTGGTGAGACGTCGTGACGGTGACGATGACAGGACGGACGGACGGACGGACGCGGGTCATGATTCGGGGCGTGGTGGTGGAGGAGGAGTGAGGGAACGGGACGGGACGGGGCGGCGTTCACATGGCAGTGCAATGCGGTGGATGGATTGCCGCCTGCCGTGTGCCGTTCCGTCGATCACCACCTACATAGCTACCACTTGCCGCTTGCCGTCCCCGCACGCACGCACGCACTGGCCGTGGATGCGGGGGCGGGGGCCGCTAATAACTTGCATGTGGTTTTTCGTTGTCGATGCTGGATGCATGGATGAGCCGGTGTGGACTGGAGGGGGCCGTGAAAAAGCGAGGCGCTGCGATTGCCAATGCCTTTCTGTACAGCACCTGGACACCTGATTTACCGCAAATTTATTGCCGTCCCTCCACATTTCACCCTTGGGCCAGTGGGAGAAAGAAAAAAGAAAAAAAAAAGAAACAAAGACACAATTGCCTCCAATGACCGCTCCTGGTGACCAAACGGCACTCCTCATCATCCTGCCTGTCTGGCCTGCCTGCATGCCTGCATGCATGCATGCGTCCCTGATCCTCCATTGTCTGATCTTGGGTAAGTAGGCACGTACCACATAGACCTTCTGCCATCCAACTTCAACTCCATTACCCTACCTGTACTCCCTACTGTACTACCAAGGTACAGTAACAAGCAAGTGTCGACGTGCCTCGGCTCTCCAACACCCCCGCAGTCGATCAATCGATCGGGCCATCCATCGCCAGCACGCCGCCTGCTGCTAGCCAAAACCTTTGCCGAGATCGTCCAACCTCAAGTTGGTACTTGTACCCGCCGATGCATCTCCCGTCGCATGCTCGACACTGGTTGATGCGGCGCTGCTGGTCATCGTCGTCGTTGTCATTGTCGTCCTTCCCAGCCATGACCTGCCGCTGTCCCGCCGCTGCTGGATCAACGTAATAATTGAACACTGCGACACTCCGCCGTCACCAAAACTCCTGATCGATCCCTCGCCGCAACACCAAGACGGGCATCACCAGCTACCCATCCATCGCTCCTCGTAATGATGACGCCCGCGACAATAACGCCTTTCGCCGCGGCGCAGCGGCCGATTCGCATCGCCAACTGCTCTGGCGCCGTCAGTCGGTCGTCCCCTGATCCCAGCAAGATGCGGAGTGTGTATAGCTGACTGCTTCTTCTCAGCCGATCCGGCCATACACATGTACAACCAGGCTGCGTACGGCCCAGTCGATGTCATCACCGGTGACTATCTCGCGGGTGAGTTCCCTCCCGTTTCTCCATCACCAGTCTCTCCCGTATAAGAAAATGTAATTCGAGAAAAAAAAAAACTCACCATTGCCGTCGCAGAGGCGACCCTGGCCAGCGGCGCCCTGAGGATGCACGACGCCGCTGAGCCTGGCTGGGTGGCCTCGGCCCTGGCCGGCATCGAAATGTCCCTCGACCTCGTCGCTGAGAAGCGCATCAAGGTTGTCGTCAACGGCGGCTCGCTGGATCCCAGCGGCCTGGCCGACAGGGTTCACGACATGGTACGTTGGCCGACACCAGCGACATCCCCCTGCCTCATGGATGCTGCGGCCTAGATGGACTCGCACTCACTTGCCCTTGCACCCAAGATTGCCCACAGAGGTCTCGCCCTCCGCGTCGCGTTCGTCGACGGCGACAACCTCATGCCCAAGATAGGCGCCCTCCTCGGCGCGCAGAGAAACGGCCTACGGCACCTCGACGCCGACAACCCCGACGTCACCCTCGCCGACGACGCGCTCGCCTTCCTCTCCGACCCCGCGGCCATGCCCGTTGTCGCCGCCAACGCCTACCTGGGCTACCGTGCCGTCAAGCGCGCCCTCGACGAGGGCGCCGACATCGTCATCTGTGGGCGCGTCGCCGACGCCTCGCCCGTCATGGCCGCCGCCGCCTGGTGGTACGGCTGGGAGCCCGACCGCCTCGACGAGCTCGCCGGCGCCCTCATCGCCGGCCACCTCATCGAGTGCTCGACCTACGTCACCGGAGCCAACTTTGCCGGCGCCGACCGCCACCCCGTCGACGCCTTTGTCGACCTCGGCCTGCCCATCGCCGAGGTCGCCCCCGACGGCACCTGCGTCGTCACCAAGCACGACGGCCTCGCCGGCTTCGTCACCGAGGACACGGTGCGCTGCCAGCTGCTGTATGAGCTGCAGGGCGACGTCTATCTCAACAGCGACGTCAAGGCCGACATTTCGGGCATCCGCGTCGAGGCCGAGGAACCGTCGTCGTCGTTGTCGTCTCCCCCCTCGCGCAACACCAACACCAACAGCAAGAACAACAATCACACCAACCGCGTCCGTGTCTGGGGCGTCCGCGGCCGTCCTCCGCCCCCGACCACAAAGCTCGCCGTCTTCTACCGCGCCGGCTGGCAGCTCGAGATCCTCGTCAACGCCACGGGGCTCGCCACCACCCACAAGTGGGACGTTCAGGAGGCGCAGGTGCGCCATCGCCTCGCCGCATGGGGCGCCCTCGACGCCCTCGACGTGCTGGACTTTCAGCGCGTCGGCACGCCGGCCGAGAACCCCTCGTCCCAGCTCGCCGCCACGACGTACATGCGCATCTTTGCCCAGGCGCGGGACAAGGCGGCAGTGAGCGCCGTGGCCGGCGCGTGGAACTACTGCTTCATGGCTCACTTTCCGGGTACGCCACCCTCCCTCCTTCTTGACGCAGCTCCCTCTGTCGCAACCGTTGGGCATTTTGCCATCGCGCGGTGTAGCGTATGGATCAGCATGTTGACATGTTACGTCTTCACAGGCATGCACTGCTCGCTCGACTTCCGCACCCTCCAGCCCCGGCCCTTCCTGGGCTACTACCCGGCCGTGGTGCCCCAGACGGAGCTCGACGAGGCCGTCACGCTGCTGCTGCCCGGCGGCAGGCCTGGCGACAAGACGCCGCCGCGGCGACGCATCGCCATCCCACCACCGGCCATGACCGAACCGCTCGCGCCGCGGGCGAGCTACGACGCGGCGGACCCCACGCCCCTGACGTCGTTTGGGCCCAAGACGATGCGGCCGCTCGGCGACGTGGTCCTCGGCCGGTCCGGCGACAAGGGCGGCAACGTCAACCTCGGGCTGTTCGTGCACACGCCCGAGCGCTGGGCCTGGCTGCGCAGCTTCATGACGCGCGACCGCCTGCGCGAGCTGATGCGCGCCGACTGGCGGCCCTGGTACCACGTCGAGCGCGTCGAGCTGCCCGGCATCATGGCCGTGCACTTTGTCGTCTATGGGCCCTTGGGCCGTGGCGTGAGCAGCTCCAAGCTGCTGGATAACCTGGGCAAGGGCTTCGCCGAGTACATTCGCGCCGTGTGGGTGCCTGTGCCGTCGCGCTTTCTGCACGAGGCGTCGTCGAAACTGTGAGGCGGGGGTGGGAGGGTGGTGGTCGGTGATGTATATGCTACGGACGGGCATGCGTGAGCGTATGTATTTTGTACCAGACAGACAGCAGGGAAGCAACGAGGCGAGAACTGGGCAAAATGTTTTGTGCATGTGTCTGCAGCAGGCAGCAGCAGGGTGAGTACCATTCACATGATTCCCTCGTCATCTTCTCCTGCCGGTAGTGGCACACCATCAGTCCGTCACCACCATCACCACCACCACCACCTGCTGGGAACCATTCGACATGCTCGTCGCCGCCGCCGACGCCTACTAGTAGCGAAACCTCCACCCCCTCTGCATGCCCGACCCCGGCGTCCACCCTTGCCTCTCGTCGAGCTTCCTGTTGAGGCGAACCGACCGCCAGCGGATGGCGAAGCAGCTCACCACGGCGATGGCGCACCCCATGAGGACCAGCCCGCCGCCCATGCGATAGTAGGGCGCCTGGCGCTTGGGGTAAAAGTAGGGGCTGAACCAGTGGCTCGTCTGGCTGAGGCAGTCGGCGATGGCGATGAGCGAGGCCTTTTTCGCGCGCGGCGCGGGCACCACGGTCGTCTCCCACGAGAGCTGGATGTTGAAGGCGCTGTAGGTGCCGCTGATGAGCAGCACGAGCCCGAAGTAGCGCGCGCCGACGTTGAGCGTGCCCATCATGAGGGCGGCGCCCGCGGCGGCGGCGACGACGGGCACGGTGATGTGCCAGGTGGACTCTTGCCGCCGGCCGCAGGACCAGGCGACGAGGCAGGCGAAGACGTAGGCGATGGCGTAGGGGGGCGCCTGGATGAGGTAGGTGATGAGCTTGTTGTAGCCGAAAGTCTGGATGATCTGTGGGCGGCGTGTCAGTGTGTTCATGGATCTTGACATGAAGCTGCGGCAGGTTCTGGATTCTCCCACTCCCCGTCAGGGGGAGAAGCCGAAAGCAGCAGCAGCAGCAGTCGAAGCAATGGAATCATGCAGGGGGGGTCAAAGAGCAACGTACCGAGGGCAAAAAGTCCTTGAAGCTCTGCGCCGTGACGAGCGCAAAGTGCATGAGGCAAAACAGCCACGTGTAGGGATCCCTGGCCGCGGCCCAGACGCCCGCCCAGACGCCGCCCTCCTCCTCGTCGACGCCGCCGTTGGAGACGAGGACGCGGTACTGCGCCATCTCGCGCTCCCGCTGGTCGAGGAAGCGCGTGTTGCTGGGCCACTCGGGGAGCAAAAAGTAGGAGGCGACGGCGACGAGCACGGAGGCGACGCCCTCGATGACGAAGAACCACTGCCAGGAGCGCAGGCCGGCGACGCCCTTCATGTGCTCGAGGATGCCGGCGGCGAGGAAGGAGGAGATGATGTTGGAGATTGTGTTGCCGGCGTGCCAGATGGCCATGCGCATGGGGGATTCTTCCTTGGTGTACCAGGAGGAGGTTACTATTTTTTTTTCTTGGGTCAGATGGAATCATTATTCACAAAGATTAAGAGTAAGAATAAAAGAGGGAGAGAGAGAGAGAATAGACACTGTGTCAGGGGAAGAAAGAAATAGGCGCCAACGTACAAAGAGTGAGAGCCGGGAAAAAGGGCGCCTCGGCCAGGCCGATGAAGAATCTCGCGACGGCAAAGCCAGCGCCACTGCTCTCTTCTCGTCAGCAAGTTTCTTACGTCTTCTCCATGTCTGTCCCCCCTCATATAGCCTTCAGAGTGAAGACAAGAACAAGGAAACAGAGAGTATATCAAACGCACCTCTTCATGGCGGGCATGCAGACCGTGCCCACGCTCCACAGCAGCATCAGCCCCGGCATAAAGTAGCGGGGATTCGACCTCGCCATGATCATGTTGCCGGGGACCATGCCGACGACGTAGCCGACGTAGAACATGGAGATGCCGAGGCTCCAGACGGTGTCGCTCATGCCCAGGTCGCGCTGCAGGCCGGCGAGCCGCGCGTTGGACACGTTGATGCGGTCGAGGTAGTTCATCAGGTACATGGCCGAGGTGCAGGGCATCATGCGCCAGTCGATGCGCCGCCGCACGCGCGCGTTGAGCGACGCCATGTCCGCGTCGGAGAGGGAGCGCAGCGTGGGGAAGCGCTCCTGGATGGCGCGCGGCGTGGTGTATGTGCATCCGGGGGGCAGGGGGAGGGTGGCGGCGAGGGAGGTTTCTTCGATGCGGTGCGCTTCGGCTTTTTCGTCGGAGGGGGGAGGGGTGGTGCTGCCGTTGTTGTTGTTGTTGTTGTCGAGGGCGTGGGGGGTGCTGGAGGGCAGCATGGTGGGCGAAGGATGGGCTGTGACGCCTGTTGTTCTTATGTGTGAGTGTGTGTCTGCGTGTAAGTCTTTGATGGAGCGGTCGATGACGGCAGTCAGTAGTGGATGATGCCTGCTGTCGTCGGGGATGGATCGTGGGTGTTGCTCGAAAGATCCTATCTCCAGCGTGTATATATCCCCGGACGGTCGACTGGACGCACCTCACCGAGACCGCTCTCCCATCGGGGGAGTGGGTGGGCAAGTTTCTATATATCTACCTCGCACCAGACACGGGGGCGGACCATGTTGATCGTGCAACGCCGGCAGCGGGTGTGCACATCAGCCAACATGACGAGCGTGGGATCCCTGTGCTGTTGAACCCCATCATCGTGTGTGTCCGTCCCCGTTCGCACTGCGGTGCACGCAACCTCCCCCACCCCCACTCACTATCTTGTACAGTAAGTAACGTACTTGGTAGAGTAACAGTGCATCAAGTACTCCGTACGTCGTACCTAGTGTTGAAAGTGTAAGCGTGTTGGTCAGGCTGCCGTGGCCCGAGTCCGTCGACCAGTCCTCCTCCTAGTACGGCAGTAAGTAATCGCGCTCACTCAGCTCAGTTGTGGGACGACATGAACAACAACCAGGGGTATGATGGATGGATGGGCGGACGGATGAGGGGCAGATGGGGCCTGCAGGCCGGGAGCGCTCCCGCGGGATATGTGTACATGTATGCGCGCCCCGTCTACTCTCCGGACTTGTGCCCCGAGGGGAACGAAACGAACGAAACGGCGGACGGCATTGGGGGGAATTCGGGTTTTGTCGTTCCGAAAGTCATGGATGTCATGCTGTGCTGCATGTGGCGAGTGAGTGGGCTTTGGGTTCTGCGCTGGTCTTTAATGCCAACGGCGCGGCGGTGGCGGCTGCAAGCAACCAACGGGCAGTGACCGAGGCATGCATGGATGGTGCATCTCGATATGCAATGCCCTCATTGCTGTGTCTCGGGGTGTTTCCCTTTTGCAATCGTCACCCTCACTCACCCATGTACATATGTCCCGTTACATATTTGATGTCAAGTCCGGGTTTGGCGGCGCCATTCATTCCTCCTCGCCAACTTGAAGTGTGTTGCTTTGACCATGGACTTGGGAGGCGTCATAGTTGTATACGTTGGGGGCCCAAAATCGTGCCTCACACGTTGGTCAAGGAAAAGATGCTTGCGCTGCGTATTAAACAAGTTCAATGCAAAGCCGCATGTATTGATGATTCGCATGCCCCAGAAAGCGCCTGATTCCCATGTCTGTACGAGGTAGCAAACATGGCACCCAGCCAACGACGAATACGACGGAAGGGAAGAAGCGCGCGACTTTAGTCATGGTGTACACAAGCCTGCTCCGTCCACACCACTCACGCAGATTACATTGTGTGTTTTGTGGCGATGCGGTACAGTACGGCACAGTCGCATTGCGTCGTCGACAGTGGACGTCCAGCGCCATCACCGTTGCATACTAACATGGTGGCCATCTACCAAGTAACTTAAGTATACGACTTATACGCGCGTCTAATAAACGGCACTAGTCCGACGAAGCAACTTACTAACTTGATAAGTTGTTGGTGTGGACGAACAAAGAAGGGGGCTTCTGCATGCCAAGCCGCCAACCGCGTGGGAGGAGCAGCACGCACGGGGCATGTACTAATAAGAAGTTGGTAACTTATATTGATTAGTTTGTCCTTGCCGCGGGAAGAGACACTCCCCTCCCCGCGTTGGAGAGGGACGTCAGACTGATGACCGGAACCTCTCTCGACTTGTTGCAAAGCAAACCGCCGCCGCCGCCACGGATCGTCAACTCCCGCGGCTCTCAACTGGCTCTCTGCTGCACTGTTCTCGCACGTCGCAATCCTTCCCGCTGCTGCTGCTGCTGCTGCTGCATCGCCCGACAGACACGTGGACGCCCTCGAGCAGCAACAAGGAACGGGCCTTGTTCCCTCGTATAGTAACAAGTCCTGCAAGTGCCGTACTGTACAGCACACAGGGCGGGCAGCATCCGGAGACGATGCCGGCTCCCCACAGGCCGTCCAGCAGCGCGTCTCCGCGTCGGCATTTCCAGCGCCGAGCCGTCGAGGCATGCGCCTTTTGTCGGCGCCGCAAGGCAAGTACTGACTATACTGCACTGCACCGCACCGCACCGCGCCGAACCCCTCGCGCATAGCATGAGACAGACTCCCGAGACAAGCCCTGCCCGCGCTTGATGCGAGCGAGCGAGCGACTTGTTGTTATTGTTTCGTTTCGTAGATCAGAAGAACTGGTCGTAAGCTGACGGCGCAGGGCCAGATCAAATGCAACAACGTGCGTCCCGTCTGCGCAAACTGCACCACCTACGAGCAGGAGTGCATATACGAGCCCATCTCCGACACGGCAAAGGTCGCCGGACGGGCGCGCCATCTCCGTAGCAAGAACAGCAGGCCGAGGTTGGGCGGCGCGTCCCGAAAGGCGTCATCGTCATCATCGCAGGCTGCCGCTCTGACGGCGGCGGTCAGCCCAGCTACTGCTACTGCTGTGTCGTCGTCGTCGACGCGGGAGGATGAGCGCGAGAGCCCCCGCGTCGACGGCGGTAGTGAAGAGGATGCGCCGCCTCGTGCTGGCGCCGCCGGGAGCCTGAAAGATGCTTCGCAGGAGGCATCGCGGGCGCCGACGGCCGAAGAGGTCCGCGTCGCCAGGATCCTCGTGTCGGCCAACGGCGTGTCCAGCTATCACGGTCGCACGAGCACCCTCTTCGAGGACAGCAATCCCCCGGACCGTCCTGCCGGCGGCGACTGCCGGCCTCGCATGTCTGACGACTGGGTGGAGCGTGGTCTCGTCGCCGAAGCCGTCCGCCAGTGTAAGTAGAAGAGCACTTGACCTCTCCCGAGTATATTATATCATGCGACTCCTACATATATATATCGACGACGACGACGACGGACGGACCCTTGATGGGGGGCGCGCGCCACTTACGACGTCCAAGCCAGCATCGTGACTAACAAAGTGATTGCAGGCCAACTCGAGGAGCTCAACTACCGCGAGGGCAAACTCGACTTTGACGGCGTCGAGCCCGAGCTGGGCATGCACCTCCTGTCGCTGCATTGGAACAGGCAGCACCATTCCTTCCTGCTCACCCACCGCCCGGCCTTTATGCGCGACATGGCCTGCAACGGGACCTACTTTTCCAAGCTCCTGCTCAACGCCATCTACTTTGGGGCCAGCAAGTTCTCGCCGCGCCTCGAGGTCCGCCGCGACGCGGGAGACGTGCGCACCGCGGGGTGGCGCTTCCGCGAGCGCGTCAGGGAACTGCTGGGCGGCTCGCTGGACCGCAGCGACGTGACGACCATCCAGGCCCTGCTCGTCATGACCAACTCGCTCTTTGCGCTGGGCGATGAGCGCAGCGCCGCGTGGCTGTACTCGGGGCTGGCCTTTCGCATGCTCATTGACCTGGGCATGCATGTCGACCTATCTACGACGGGTCGTTTTTCCGACGAGGACCTCGAGATTCGCCGGCGAGTCTTTTGGGGCGCGTTTGGTGAGAAGTTCAATTCATTTTTCAAGTCGGCTGTATGCGTTGCGTTGCGTTGCCGAAAAGTACGTGCTGACAGATCGTCGTGTGTCTATGTTGTCTAAGTCGTGGACAAGGTGCAAAGCCTCTATCAGGGCCGTCCCGTCAGCCTCAAGGAAAACGACGCCCTGGTGCCCATCAAATTCCTCGACAGCTACGAGGAGCTCGAGCACTGGCAGCCCTTTGCCTATTCCACCGCGGCGGGATCCGACTATCCCGGCTCGCCGGCGTACAGCATATCCACCTTTACGTGTCTCTGCAGGCTGTCCCTCGTTATGAGCGACATTCTGAGCTGCATCTACACGGAGCGAAGCTTTTCCCAGAGCCCGGCTGAGCTGTCCACCATGCTGGGGAGGCTGCAGCGTAGGCTCTGCGCGTGGAGGAGCTCGCTGCCTGCCCACGTGCGGTTCGACCCGAGCAGGCGCCCGACAACGGACGCAAAGGCCGTCCCTCCACCGCCGCCGCCGCCGCACGTATTCAGCTTGCAGTAGGTTCAGAATCGCTCCAAGTTACTTGCCATGAGGAAGTGTTGCTGCTGACGAGCAAACAAGTGCCATGTACCATGTGCTCGTCATACTACTGCACCGGCCCTTTGTGGCGGACGGTCATCTATACAGCACGTCGCGATCCATCTCCGTCGAGTCCTTCATCAAGTGCGCTTCCGCGGCTTCCAGCATTGTCTTGCTCTTGCGCGCGTACCACTGCGCCTTCTCCGTGCAGCGAGCGCCGTACCTCATCTCCTACGCCACGTACGTGGCGGCGACGATACACTCGCGCATTGCGGCCAAGCGCGGGCACGAGTCGACGGCGTACAGCAGCCTGGCGACGTGTCTCGCCGTCTTTCAGATCAACCAGGAGACGAACCCGGCCGTGCGGAAAGCGACGCTGATTGTGCGGAGCCTCATGAAGAAGCTCGGCGTTGTCATTGACACCATTCCCGGCGATGCGCTGGACATGGTGGTGGATCAGACCGGTGGTGGCGCGAGTGGCCAGGCGGCAGAGTCTGACGACGACTTGGACAACCGGGGACAGGAGGTGGCTCTAGGCGCTGAGCTGGAGAGCAACGTCGGACGGCAACATGACGGCGGCGACGAAACGGCCGTTGCTGCGACGCGGGATGGAGTTGTCAGCTCCTCGCCCACGTCTGAGTGGGTGGATGTGGATGGCATCATACAGAGCTTCCTCCAGGAGGGCGACGCGACTGCAACCCGATATGCCATGATGGATGCTAATCATCATCAGCTCCCGCCGGCGGCTTCGTGGTCCACCACACAGCGGACTCCCACGGCCGGACTAGAAGAGCAGCAGCAGCAGCAGGACCTCGGGCCAGGACCGAGCCAGTACGAGCCGAATACCGGAATAGCCCCGACCTCGCTGCCCGTGCCCGACACCGGGTACAACAACAACAACGCTGCCGTGGCTAGCTATGCTTGGCAGACAAACTGGAGGGCGTCAAATAACGAGCCTGGTTTGCTGGAAGATCCACTGTTCGGCTTCAACAGCGCGTCGTTGGGCAACATGGCCTTTACGGGTTGGTGATGTCTGTTGGTTATGTTGTTCCCGCGGGAAGACGTCAAGGGCGTTCCCGCGGAATATAACCCACTGATGTCGCCTCACCCAGCAGCCGGCCTTGACAGCCGAGGGTACATGTACATGATACGAAGCCACATCGCGTACGGTGTCTACGCTGTGTCGGTCGGTCGTGTAATAATTGATCAAGGGCGGCTTTGCGTTGCGGGCATTGTCGTCGTGGTCGATTGATGCTATAGTGCTGGGTTTCAAGTTGCCCTGCAGGAGCAAGCACATGCACTCTCTCAACTGCCAGCACCGACGTCCAGTCCTTCAACTCCATGACAACGACGCCTTGGCTCAACCGCTCCCATCATATCTTGAGGGCGGTCGCCTGCAAGTTTCGTCGAAGACTCTTAACGTGCGGCGGGATTGGGATCGAAGAGCAACTTGCCCCGCGCTTATGCTCACGGGCGCTCCTCGACATGGCTATCCTCGACGTCGCTGCGCATCCGCGACGCACGTGTCGAACGCTGCCGTCCGTGCTGATGAGGGCAGGGACATCGAAAGGCCTGTTCATACATCGAAAGGATCTCCCGGACCAGCAGAGCGACTGGGCGCCGCATCTCATCGCAGCACTCGGATCCCAAGGCGCCGACCCCCGGCAGATCGACGGCATAGGGGGCGGCACGTCGACCACGTCCAAGGTCGCCGTCGTGGCCCCTTCGAAACGCCCGGGCATCGATGTCGACTTTATGTTTGTCCAGGTCGAGGTGGGGAAGGAGTCTGTTGACTTTACTGGCAACTGCGGCAACATCCTCTCCGGGGTTGGGCCGTTTGCGGTCCAGGAGGGACTGGTGAGGCCGGTGGCTGGGCGGAACGAGGTATCACGTCTCGAGTCTTGAGCATTGAATTACAACTTTACTACGTATATTATAGTTACTGACAAAGACGTAGGTAGACGTCAGCATCTTCAACACCAACACCTGTCGGACGGTCGTTGAGACTCTGGCTGTCGACGAGGACGGTCGCTTCCAGGAAGACGGAGACTTTACCATCCCCGGGGTAAACTCTCCCGGGAGCGAGGTCAGAGTGGCCTTTGTCGACCCTGCGGGCAGCGTGACGGGCAGACTCTTCCCGTCGGGACGGAAGCAGGAGGTGCTGACTGTGAGCGCTCCGCCTACGCTTGGCGAGGAGGTTGGTCGCTTCGACGTCCGCGTGACGCTCGTGGACGCCGCCAACCCGTTTGTGTTGGTCGACGCGGCGTCCGTTGTGGGCCCGCTATCATCTTGCCCCCTGTCGTCGGATCGAAGGGACGTGCTGGTGGAGGCGATCCGGCGCGAGGGCGCGGTGGCTATGGGGTTGGCTGCTACGGTGGAAGCGGCGGCCAAGACGCGCGGCACGCCCAAGATTGCGCTCGTCTACGCGCCGACGGCAAAAGCTGCCATCGACATCGCCACTATCGACGCCGGGGACGGGGACGGGGACAGTAAGGAGGCGGGGTCCGTCGCAGCGGAAGTAGACGTTTGGGTTCAGGCCTACTCGATGGGCAGGCCGCACCCGAGCGTGCAGCTGACGGGCGCCGTGTGCATCGCCGCGGCGCTCAACGTTCCGGGCACGGTGGCGGCCGAGCTGTCGTCGACGAGGCGCGGTGGTGCTGGTGCTGGCGGTGCTGGCCATGAACGAAATGGGGATGATGATGATGACGCCCATGGACGAAATGGGGACGATGGCCCCGCCGCTGGGGGAAGGGGAACTCACGGATACGAAGCCGAGGCGGTGATTGCGCACGGCAGGGGGAGCGTCGCTGTGGGAGTCGTGGTGGGCGCGGATGGCGGCATTGAGAGGTGCGTGGTGTCTCGCACTGCGCGGAGGCTGATGGAGGGGGTTGTGCGGTACTACATTTGACGCCTTTTTTTTTCTTTTCCAGTTTTTCTTTTGATGTTGAGGAATAGAAGGAAGCGTGACGCTGGATATTTGTTGTTGAACTGAATAGGATAGAGAGGGATTAGAAGAGAGTAGAGAGAAGAGTGCCGTGCCCAGATGTCTGACTGATCACATATGCAACCTGAAAGGTCAAGTACTGCACCACATGCAGTGCATAGTCTCAAAGAAATGTGCTTGCAGGATCCTGCTGTGCGTCAATGCATGAGTCCTGGCAGGCAACGGCTGGGAAGCGCCGCGGCGCGCGCAGAAACCTCTTGTTGTGAGCGCAGCGTACGTAGCATCGGAGACTCTCAGGCCAAGCGACTTGACGCAGGCCGACCGTGCAGAGGACGGACGCTGCTTGAAAAAGCCTGCGATGCGCGCACGAGACCAGACACCAGACCTCCCGCCGGCTGCGGGGACTATGTAGTAAACCGAGGCGTTGTGGGTGTTTCCTGGCGTGCAAAGGCGTCAGATGCATCGCGCAAAGGCGTTTGGTGCATCGTGGTAAGGCTGTGGCGTTTCATGTCAGGAGTTGACCCTATGTAGGTTTTCTCGAGACACGAAACCAGCAGTGCACGCGCCATGGGTGTACCAAGTTATCATTATTAGTATTCACGCTCACAGCACGGCCCGGGCCAGCTTGGACATCATCTCATGTTCGACAGGTCCGTGAGATGGAGACGTGCCGCGCGGCCCAGACATGTGCTGGGCGATGATCGTTCGCGGCCACAACTCGCGCGACAACCGGGAGAGGCGGGCAAAAGCATAAAGGGGGAAGAAAGTCTTCCACTGACACGAGGCCAGGCAACTAACTAGTAGACGAGACGAGCCTGGCCTTTCCTTTCTACGTTGGCCACTTTCGCCGCCGCCCCCGCCGCCGCCAACGCATGCAACCATGAAAGCTGCCATCATCGTCGTCGCCCTTTTCACCGCCCTCACAGGAGAGGTAAAGTGCACGCCCTCCGCCCTGCTGTTTGCAGCGGCTACCAGACGCGAGGGACGCCGCCCCAAGCTCATTCATCACTCCAGTCGCTGACGCCTGACGGCCGTGACTCAATGAATTAGGCTCTGGCCCAACCGACGACCGCACCCAAAGAAGATGGCGCAGCCTCACCTATTATGGCGGGGGATCTTATCAGCCCACGGAGCCCCAGCCCTAGCGAAAGTGAAGAGGACCGGCTTCTAAAAGACTTCCCGAAAATTGAGTGCGGTATTTGGGTAAGCACCAAAAAAGAAAACGATTATAAAAAGGCCCTAGCAAAGGCCATAACGTCCTACACCAACAAGGGCGACGAGGGCGTGTCTGTGACGCCGCACGCTTTCCAAAAAATTAGTTGCTGGGATAGATTTGGGCTATGGTGGGGTGATGTAAGTTGAGCCAACAAACCTTGCAACACTTTTTGACCCAGCTGCCATGGATGGATTATTACGACAGGCACGATTGCTAACATCGGCAAACCGGCTCTCAAGAGCAAGTCGAGAGACCATAAAACCGTGCCGGCGAAAGAGATTGCGAGGGCTCTCAAGGCTATGAACCCCGTTTCTAAGAAGCTATGTACGGCAGACAAGAGAGATGCACACTCGTACTCGATTACCAGCTCGGAGGGATGGTACGTTTTATTTAGCCGTGCATATTTCATAGGCTGCTGAGTGCGCCGCGAGTCATGGTCAGTACGGGTTGAGTAACGTGGGTTGTCTTGGTTGGACAATGGGGGAAGCGTCTGGTGGCATTGATGGCGACTCCTTATATGCCGGTGCAGGTGCAGGCCTCTCGCGCCAAATAGAGCCGGCGAATGAGTTGAGACTTTTCGGGCGAGCTGGTGTCGATCCTACGCTAGTGTCAATATGAACATGTTATGTTACTGCTTGCTCCGCTCCAGTCTTGGTGTTGAGGAATGGACAAAAGTAGGGCGCTGGGTGTTTGTTGAACCGAACAACACTATAGAGAGGGAGTAGAGTAGAAGAGTAGAGACCGTGCGGTGCGGTGCCATATGTCTGACCGATGATGCAACCTCAAGGTTACTTACTGTGCTCCTCGGTGCATTAGGTTGTCTCAAAGGACTTGCTGTTGCTGGGTCCTGCTGTGCGTCTTGGAGGCGTAACTTGTCGGCGGCCAATTCTGAGCCGTCGACGGTGCATTCATTGATTCAGAGCCAAGCGATATCCCAAAATCCAAGCTGCATGTGATGGGCCGCATCGCGAATACCGAACCGGGCGAGATTAAGTGGTAGTGGCACAGACGGGGGGCTATGTAACAGGAAAGGAGAGACTCTCAGGCCAAGTGACATTCAAGGGTTAGCCTTACAAAACGCCTGCGATACGCGCACGGGAAGGGACATGTTTTCGCCTTGTCCCACCAGACGCCGTGGAGGCTATGTAATGATCCGAGGTTCCTGGGGCGTGCAAAGAGCGTTTGGTGCACCGTGGTCGGGAGGCAGGCAGAGTGTTTCACAGGGACTGGAGTGGGCTTTTTTCTCGAGACACGAAACGAAACGACTCTTTAAACTCAGTGCACGCGCCATGAGTGTTTGATAGTAGTTAGTTATTATTATGCACCCTCGCTTCACAGCACGGCCCTGGGGCTGGGGCTGGGGCTTCGACATTGATGCACGACAGCAAGGCCGTGAGAGAATCGAGAACAATAGTCGCGCCGCCACAATACTGGGCGATTACTACCGTATTCACGGCCTCGACTCCTGCGACAACCGGGCGAGGCCCCGGTAAAAGAAGTATAAAGGGCGATGCTCTCCGCTGGCCGGGCCAAGCAGTGACATTGAACCAGACAAGCCTCTACCGTCAGTTTCGCCGCCAACGCACATATACATTCATGAAAGTTGCAAGCTTCCTCGCCCTTTTCGCTGCGCTCACAGCAGAGGTAAAGTACATGCCCCCTCCCCTCCCGCCTGCTGTTGGTTTTGGTTGCAGTGCCGTCTGGTGCTCCGAGGAGCAGGGGGGCCTGCCCCAACAAGTTTATTATGATATGACTCGCCGACGACTGACGCCTTGGTGACTTGAGAATCGATTAGGTTTCGTGCCAACCGACGACCTCGTCGTCGTCGTCGTCCGATGATGGCGCAGCACCACCCTCCTCACCCATGACGGGGCATCTCGACCGGCGGAGCCCCAGCCCCAGACTAAGCATAGAAGAAAAGCTTTTGCAAGAGTACCCGAAAATTGAATGCGGCCTCTGGGAGAGTTCTAATGAACACGAGTACGACAGATCGCTGAGAAGCAACCTGAAGTGGTTCGCCAGGCACAACCTGCTGAGCTTGGGGACTTCAAAGCCGAAAGAGTATGTGAGAATTGGTTGCTACAACGACGTTGGGGTGTATTATTATGATGTAAGTTGAGCCCAGACCGTGCACCTTCCCTAGTTGCCTTGGACATACCTTACCCCCCCCCCCCCCAACATAGCACCTACCATGATTTAAAACGACATGCACGACGATGACTAACGAATCGGCTCTCAACGTAAGCCCGTGACGCCAACCGAACATAAGATCGTGTCGGGGAAAGAGGTTGTGGATGCCCTCGAGGTGATAGACTTCCTTGCTGCGAGGTCTTGTGCTCGGGACAAGATTAGAACGCATTCGTACCAGGTTTTCCACTCGGATGGATGGAGCGTCATCATCAGCCGCCGAAAGGGCACATCCTGCTGAACGACCCAACCACGAGTTTGATCAACGTTGGGTATCTTGTCGGGCAAGGGAAGCGTTGGCAACCCGTCACTCAACTCCTGATGCCCAGGCTCTCGCGCAATAGAGACCGGCAAATCGAGACTTTTGTTTTACAGGTGGACTTGCATCCTAGACTAGTATATGAACGTGTTACGTGCTCGCTCCAAGTCTTGATGTTGCGGCCCTCGAGGAAGTGGATGGGACAATCTCGATTCTCACTCCGAAACCATTGGGAGTACGCGTTTGTCAGTGCCAGGTTCCAAGCTCTGGGGACAATTCGGCATCACAGACCCTTCCCTCCAGTCGTCCGAGGCCCTGCTCGTGCCACCGTGCAGACTTGGCGGAGACGCAACCGAGCCCGAGCACTCATGCGATCCGTCTGGGGAGGTGAGGTGACGAGGGCAGGTATTTCGAAGGAGGCGAGCCTCTGCCTGACGTGAGCTGGGGACCAGTGGGCGCGCCGAAAGGAGCGTTGCCGAGACTTGCTCAACACGGACGCTTCTGCGCCCTTTGCCTACGGGGCTTTTGTCTTTGGGAACCTGGTGACGATTCACGGTATCCTCCAACAGATAGATAGTCTTGGCTAGAGTCTCCTGTATTGGCTTCGGGTATGTGGGTGTTGGGGGCACCGGCATCGACCGAAAGCTCACCGCTCCGCACTGGCTTCACTGTCTGGGAGCACAGACCAAAGTCAAGTCGGCCCAGTGTTGATGGCGGCGAGCATGGTCCTTTATCTTTCACGGAGGAATCTGCGGTCCCACTGGCCACATCAGCCAGGCCTCGTGGCTCGTGCCATGCCGCAGACTCGACGACACCCGCGATCCGGTCGAGCCTGCGAGTGCCTTCAGGGACGCCCCGAGCCCCAGTCGATCCCCGCGCCTGTACGATGCCGGGCTGCAGAGCGCGCATGCGCTGGGGAAAACCCGCGCGAGTCAGCATCAAGTGCTCTGCCTCGACCGTGGCATTAATGTGGAGCATCGTTCAAGCGAGGCCTTTGTAACCTGGGGTGCTGCGCCTTGTTCTTCAGCAAGTGGCTGGAGCGTTTGAGTATGGAGGGGAAGATGCTCGTTGAGGAGGAATAGCGCTGTGCTTGCAGTGCATCGTGGCCAAGGGACCGCGCCAGACGCAGGTCTTTTTTGTTTTTTTGAGAGCATGATTGCAGACACTTACAGCGATAACTCCATCAAGCTGATGTCGTATGGCGGGATGAGCTTATGCACTCATTTGAGAAGGTTGTCGACTTGTGTGCCTGCTACTTGCAGAGCAACATTGAGAGCGTGATTCTGTACAAGATTGATGCGATGCCATCTCAGCACGAGGCTGAAGCTCGACCTTTGCTTGCAGCGCTCAGACAACAAGGCGCTCGCCGCGGCAGAGGGCATGGCGCAGACATGGACAGGGACTGTCATCATAGCTGCAGATGTTGCTAGTGTGCGCCAACTGTCGTTTGGGGAGGGACATGTTGCGTTTGCTGCGCTTTAGCCTAGGTCGCGGATGACGGCGCCCAGTCACAACTCGTTCTCCGGGAGAACCAGCGGAAAGTCGGTCGACCTCTTTGCTGTTTGGATGGCGCATCAAAGTGCGTATGGAGTTTGGACCCGACGTTTTCTCGAGTGGCCCAAGGTCGGCGATGGTTACGAAACGAACCGATGAGTTCCTGAACTCCTCATACAGCGGAAAGGGTGCTGACCCCAGTCGCACCGCCTCGGGGCTGTCCTGCAACGAGACTACCTGACGGCGCTGTTGATCGGTGAAGCCGAATGTCCGGGCTGTCGTCGTCCATCGCAAATGGCTTTCGACCCCCCTCGGTCATGCCTAGCTCCGTAGAAAGAGTGCAAGGCAAGAACCCGTTGAGTGTGGCTGAGCAGGGGGACCTGCCGATTCAGCCGGAATACTGGCACCATGGACATTGCGGCGACAGGTGTGGCATGGCCTCCTCATTGCGACCCGGACAAAGTCGTGATGTTTCAGACGGTACAAGGAGTGGGTGTATTGCAGCGCGATTTGCATCTCAACGTGGAGGGGCAGCATTTTACTTTCTTGACGATGAAGGCTTCCCGGTTTCACGCAGTTCGCCGCTGTCATAAATTCGGGAACGTAGGCAGCGAGATCATCGCCTTGCTCGAACCAGGCGAAACGTCTCGTGCGTCCAAGTGAGGCGGAGCTCCTCATGATACCGAACCTGTAACAGTGCGAGTCGTACTTCCTCCAAAACACTTGGATGCCAAAACAAACTGCGGACCAAAAATCTCCACTTGCTCAGGCGCTACGCAGACTCGCGCGAGGGGAGCGGTCCGTCCCCGTAGAATACAAATACGATCATCTGTCCAGTCCCATCTCTCCTCGACTGAACATTTCAAACACATCTCACATTCAGCAACAACTTCCCCCAGATCTAAGACATCTGACAAGTATAGCTTTTCTATACAATTATACTCTCACAACAACAACAACAACATCTTTCAAAATGGTTCGCTTCAACGTGGCTCTTCTTGCTCGTACGTTTAAAATTTAACCCAACATTTCTGTGATGCCCCCGCAAAAATCACAATTGCCTGCTGACACGCCTTTACACCAGTGAGCGCGACTGCCCTGGCGGCGACTCTTCACAATGACCGCCGTGAGCTCGAGGCTCTCGCTGAGCCCGACCTCATCGGCAGGGACGCGCCGCTGATGGACTTGGAGAGGCGCGAGGGTCAGAAACAGGCTAGCCCCGAGATGCAAAAGCTCAAGGACGAGCGAAAGGCCATCTCGCCTGAGCTTAGCCAGGCCATACAGGCCATGAAGGACGCTAGCAAGGCGGCCGAAGCCGCCATTCCCCAGGATCTCAAGCAGAAGGAGGAGGACGCATTCCAGAAGGTCAAGGCCACGCGCAAAGGCCTCCCCGAAGACAAGAAGAACCAGCTCAAGGAGAACTCGAAGGCGATTCAAGCCCAGAGGAAGAAGGAAAAGGCCGCGGCTTCTCCTTCTGCCCCCGCCGCCGGTGCCCCGGCCCCCTCGGCCCCGGCTCCGGCTCCGGCTTAGTTCTAAACTTGCTACAAGAACCCTGCCGGGGATTAACACTTCTGCGATATACGGAACGTACCCAGTTACATGTTTCGTGCTTGCAAGATGGTTGTCAGGGTGTTTCGCATTGGTTCTTGTTAGGAAACCCAGTTTTCGATTAGTTTCAACAACAGCAGCGAGCAATAAATGATGGCTTGATGGTGCGATCAGTGCTAATCGGGCTCGAACGGGACGCATTGCATTACACATTCTAACCGGACCTCCAGAGGGAACTGAAGCTGCCAGGCGGATGTCTCCCCAGTAAGACCCAGGAAGTAGATTCCTCCGTTTTCACACAAGCAGTGGCAGTCCAAGTCAAAGTTCTGAATGGCCAGACCACGTCGCTAAAATAAAAGCCTTAAAATCCCAGACAAGTTTCATTTCTGTCTAGATATGACTATTGACTCTGCCCACAATTGGACTGGGCGACTGTATACAATTCTGGTACGCTGAAGCTGCGAAAAACGTATGCTATAGGCGTAAGCATCCGCCTCTTTTTTTTTTGTTTTTGTTTGGCCACTCCCGGATAAATCACTGGTTTCCATTGTAAGCAAGCAGGTTAGGGGTACCACCCTTGATGCCGGTAATCTTGTTTCTGGTGGCGAGATCCTTAATGCGCTTGGTCAAAGCGGCCGGCGTGCCAATGTTCTCGGCAACGGCAAGGTAGATGGCGAGACCAGCAATGTGAGGCGTGGCCATAGAGGTGCCGGTAATGGAGTTAGTGGCCGTGGTCGAGCCGATCCAGGTGGAAAGGACGTCCTCGCCGGGTGCGTTAATATCGACGACGCTTCCGTAGTTGGAGCCCTGCTGGGAGTTCCAGTACCACACGGCCCAGTTGGCATTCACGGCGCCGACGGTCAGAGCGTTGGGGCCGCGGGCGGGCGAGACGTTAGAGGCATCCTGGTTCTCGTTACCGGCGGCGACGACAGATAGAACGCCGGAGCGGAAAGCACTCTCGACGGCATCGTCAAAGGCACGCGAGACGGGACCACCTGCAATACGCGTTAGGGCTAAAGAAAGATAAACTGAGTATGTTCTGGCAAATACATACCAAGGGACATGTTGATGACCGAGCGGGACTGGCGTTTCTTGCTGATAATGTCCTTGACGGCCCACTGATAGCCGTCGAGGATGACGGAGGTGTCGGCGGTACGGCCCTGGAAAACCTTGACGGCGATGATAGAGGCCTTCTTAGCCACACCGTAGCTCTTAGAGGCAATGGTTCCGGAGACGTGAGTGCCGTGGCCGAGAGTATCCTCGAATTCGCCACCGGCGGCGTTATAGCCCTTGGATGCACGGCCCTCAAACTCGACATGGGCAGTGTTGACTCCGCTGTCAACGACATAGGCGTACGCGCCCTTGCCGGCGCTGCTATCGTAGACGTAGTCTAGAGAGCCCGAGTTGCGGTGCGAGATTGTGCCGAGGCCGTAGGTGGCGCCGGACTGGGTCGTCAGGTCATACAGAGTAAAGACCTGGTCCTCTTCGACGTAGGCGACCTGCTCGCGTCAGAATCATGTATGTGATGCGTTGAAAAGCTGGTGGGCGAGCAAGCAAACCTCATCCTTGTTACGGATCTCCTCAATGGTGGCAGCGTCGAATTGGCCAGAGTATCCGTTGTAGGAGCCGATCTCGTACTTCTTTCCGATACCGGCGAGGTCGAGGCCGCGGCGAGCGATGCTGCGAGCGTGGACGTCGCCGACCCACTCGAGGTGAGAGTCGATATCGCGGGCGGCAATTCCGCTCTTAAGGGTGATGATGTACTTGCCAGAGCCCGATGGGACAGGAGAGGCATTGGCAAAAGGGGCAGCAGCCAGCAGCAGAGCTGCCAGGTTCTTGAGGATGGCCATTGTGTGAGGTTGATGGAACTGCTACTGATGAATACTGGGTTGAACACACACACTTTTGGACAATGAAGAATGGGCCGGCTTATATAGACGTATTTCGACGGTGAGTATTTGGCTATGATGAAGCTACAGTTACTCCCTCGTGCCCTCCCCCCAACTTCCTTATTCGCAATCGACAAGCCACTTAGACAGCTTATAGATTGCGAATCGACACGAGCTAGCGCGTTTGAGGGAGGCCAGAGTCTCCGAGCGTAGCCTCCTCTCAGCGACCTTGAAAGATCAAGCAGGTGGTCGTCTATTTCGCAATTCTTGCGTATAGTGCTGTGCTCAGACTCCATACATACTACTCGTGAAGCCCGTATACTGCCTTGGTTGCCGTGAGGGCTATCCGTCTGCCGGATAGGGTCCGTGAAGAGCCAAGCCCCCCCGGGCCTCGGCGCCCCACGCCGGATGGCACGCGCGAGACTTGCAACTTTCTCTTTTGGGGAATCGGGCTCCCCCGCCAATCCACCAAGTTACGAGGATCCACTCGGCGCCGGTTGTTGCAACTCCTCCTGCTCGAAACAACAAGCGCGGGGTCGAGCAGCTTCTGTAATGGGCTCTGGTGCCGATTACGCTAGGGAGCTGCGACCTTGGCTCGTGTCCGAGCGCCCGTGCTCGCGAACCAGTCGAGGAACACCCCAACAAGGCGCGGTAGAGAGTCGTCGTCGACGAGAAGGGACAGAGATTATCACGATGCCAACGCCAACGCCGCCGCACTGGGCTGTTGTTGGTCGGCACCTACGGATAAGCTTACTCGCGCGGCAATCATGAATGAATGATTGACAGCCGAGGTAACATGGTTACTTCATGTTAACCCCCACGCCGGCGGACTCCGGATCTGCGCCATTGCGCCGCTACATGACAAGCTGCTCGAACTGTCGAACTTTGTAAATGATGCCCGGCAATCACACTGCGGAGAATCGGCGATATTGATGTCGTGCTCGACGGTCGCGCGGAGCCGCTCCATTTTCTGGTCCTGCTGCTGTTGGAACGAATTGACGGCCCAGCGTTCGATGGCTTTGCCTCGGGCGACGACGCCCGCGCCTCGCTCAGAGAGTCAACGAGGCCATTATTCGCTCACCTTACGGAGAACGTCTGAGTCGTTCAGGATGTCTGACAAAACCGCATGGCACTATTATTATACTACGGCTTATGCAATGACAGCTTCAGGCTTGCCTTGCCTTTGCTTCCTGAGCAAGCGCGACCATATATCGCGGACAATCCATGTACTCCGCAAATGTTTTAACGCAACTCGATGGAATCGTCCCTGAATCTACGATGCTGCTAATGGAAGTTGCCCCGAAGCTGAGGTAGAACAGTAACCTCCCCTGTGTACGGAAGGATTGGACAACGCGGTCTTGTCGACCAATATAAACGATGGTCACGTAGCCGCCGACCTTGATGGCTACGTGTACCGTGAATGGGAGCTTCTCAACGCGGCTTAGGCTTTGTAACATGTCAAATGGTTAATTATCGATGCGATGACTTTCTACGAGTGTCAAGATCCACGTGGACCCGAAGACATTGATGAAGATCCAAACTCGGAAGCTGCTTCTGCACGTGTGCAGACTCACGGGACGGGCGCGACCAACGGCAGCACGAAATAGACGATTCTTAGATGGCCTAATTGATGCGATGATGGCCGCGTTTCATTCGACGGTTGAGTTGGAACTGTAGGAATATCTTGACAGAGTCATGAACGGCTCGGCTAAGCCAGGGGATTTGACGTGTTGAATTGTCGCTCATCAGCAGTTCCGCGCCGAAGCTTGCTTTAGCCACCTAATAACAGCTTGCGATGCCCATGGAAATCCGACGTTGGCGGTCTTTCGCGCCGGCGCGTCAGTCGTGCTGGCTCCAGTAACTTTGACCACCTACCTCCTCGAAGTCCTTCACCATAGTGACGAGAATGCGCTTATCGCCCAGACCGGATTGATGCAGAGCGCAAAGGCGCCTCGCAAAAAATACTTGACCCTTCGTGAAGTAACTGACCGGAGCGCTGATCCGCCAGGTTGCCACACTTCAAGCCAGCGGCCTTGATGTTGTCGCTGGCCATGATCTTGACGGAGACCGACTTTGTCTACCCACGCACCTTGTCGCATGCGGTCCTGAGTGCCCGCAACGCCAATCCAGGTTCTATTCCAACATGATCTTGGTGAGCGCGACATTAGTATTATTATTGCACTACAGCTCGTGGCCTTGACTTGTGGGCCCCCTGTTCCATCAGGCGCCGCGTTCAGGGCCGCGGCATCGTCCGCCTCAAGGGAGACAAAAGCGCAACAAGACGAAAAAGGCTGCGAAGGGCACTGTAGGGACCATCATGGGACGTGCGGCATACGTTCAATCTTCGGCGATGACAAGCGAACTTTCGGAGCTTTGAGAAGTAACGTGAACCGGCCGCAGATGACGCGATATGTTAGTAGTACCCTGTGATGGGGTCGTCGTTTCATAGTACGAACTGTAGACTAGGTGCCCATCGTAGGCGACCAAGCCCCCTACCAACAAATGCTGCAGGTTGTAGGTCGGTTTCACCAAAGTGCGATGGTGTCTGTCAGGGGGCCAGTGGCACGGAACGGTAGGCCTGGATCATTCAACACCAACAACCCCCGCAGCGGCAGCCCGGAGCATTGGCTGACTGTCATTCATAGCTATGACAGACCTGTACGTACTACAGTTTAAGGGTATGACAGCCATGGCGCTGGAAGTTGGACCCCAGCTGTGACTGGCTGTCGCGGACACGAATAAACGTCCGACATGGGCCACCCTTGGAGCTGGGAAAGCGTCTCAAGCCAAACGCGGTTGTTGATGCGCGCCGGAGCGCGACGGTGCGAAACCTGGCCATTATTATGTCGGCGGTATTGTGCCATCACAGACATGCGGGCGAGGAAAGGTTTCAGCGGAGCCCATGGTCTCCTTTAACATGAGACATATTGGCTGCGAGCCTTACGCGACGCGCGCGGGGAATATGTCTACGATACCCTGTGTGATGATGTGTATATCTTGTGCGGGAGTGTGCTTGGTGCATAGTTTTTGTCTCGGCATCGCGCGTCCGACGCCGTCAACAAACCTGCGTCGTGGCGGGCAGACACACCGAGGGGACCAGTCGTGGAGCTCGACTTGTTGACGCTCTGGGCACCCTTTCCGTGGTGGTGCCGGTGCAGGCCTGCGACTTGCATTGGCGGACGATCATGTGTCGATCGTGTCTACAGCTTCTGTCGAATAGTGCTGCTTCCATCTAATCGTCACACCACGATGACGATGTCGCATGTCACTTCGCCTCAATTGAGGCTTGTTCATCGCCACACTTCGTCCGCTGGACGGTGTCGACGCCCGCTATGGGGTGGGTGTTGTATTTCGGGACCGCTCCTCGCATGGTAGGCACGACTGCGGCAGGTCAGGAATGCCATCCTCTTCCAGGTTCGTGGAACCACGACCAGACTGCGCAACTGCGCCTGGGAAACAGTAATAATAACCGTCGGTCGCTTTCCGACGTCTGGGACTCTGGCGGCGCTAGACGCATGCGCTAAGGACGGGGACGTGACCATACACACAGCACAGAGTAATAAGACGTTGTGTGCGGCCGGCGTGATCAAGTGGTGCATCATAGTCGCCAGCTCGCGGTGTGACGCGCTGAGAACCGTCGGGCTGCGAGAGCGACAGAAGCAACAAAAGCAACAAAACAAATGCCTGAGACTTGCTGCGGCGCCCCTCGCCCGGTTTCTTGCGTGACGATGCGGCCGCCCGTAACGACCACATCGAGGAGCTCCCGCGCCTACGACAAAGAAAAACTGGCCATCTTCACAGAAGCCAGCCAGCCCACCTTACGTACATACATGACCAAGGGCCCCTGTCCGAAGATTCGATACCAATAGTGCGAACCGAGCCCGCGATGGACAGCATCTAGAAGTCCAAACAACTAGCTAGCGATACTCTCGACGCAATGGTTGCATGCGGTCAACATGTGAGTTTGGGATGCGCTTGGGTTTTTGTGGTTTGTGAAAGTCAAACCGTTGCGCCACCCCCATCACTCTGGCATTTCAAGAGAAGAGCTTCCGGTCGTCACCCGGACAGCTTGTTACACCAGCCCCGCCCAAGGGAGACTTGGAGGGCCGACAAACACGCGTTCGTAGCAGATACGTCCAACACGTCAACGCCAAGGGCGTCCAAGGTCGGGAGATGGCGGCGTCATGGTTTTTTTCCCTTCTCGACTGGCTGCCGGAAGGGGCCACAGGCTGAGCTCTCTGGCCGGGATGATGCGGTGCGGTGCCCACGCCTATCACGCCTATCCCTACTGAGAAGGGGAAGGCCAAAGAAAGGGTAGGCAAACATGCAAGAAAGCCGAGACCGTGGCCCTGGGCCTGACGTTCGATACGAAGGTTTCGTGAAACACAAATGGGATGTGCTGGCTGTCGCTGTTCAGACATTTTGTGCCGCCTGAGACAGTGGTACAACCCACTGTACGTGCTCTTATATACCGTTGTCAACCCGGGCGGAACTGAATTCGAAGTCACCCAGTCCGGGCGGTCCGTGTCATTATTTTCATCTTTACGCTTTGCAAGAAAGCCACGACCACAAAAAAATTGTCATGAATCTGTTGTCAATCTTGGTTCTGGTCAGTCTCGGGGTGGCCGCTGGTCACGCATCGGTTACCTCACGGGACGACCCCGACGACGCCGACAGGCAAGAGTTTGAGTCCCTCGTTGAGGGGATACGGGACAAAGTTCTACAATACCTCGACGACCGAGAGGCCACTCTCCATAGTAGAGGGGAGCATGCTCGGTGTACATCCAGGAACGTCGTTTTCCGCCGCGAATAGTATGTCGAAAAACACGTCCAAGAACACGTATGCACTAAGATATGGACTAATGTTCACAATAGCGGTGCTCTCAGCGAGGCAGAGAGGCTGAACTATGTCAATGCCGTGAAATGTCTCCAAGAGTCGCCCCCCCGAACTCCGCAAAGTGTGGCGACCGGAGCAAAGTCCCGAGTACGAAACAACAAGTGACCCTGGGTACTATATGCGCAACCCGCTAACGGAAAGCTATGGCTATAGTTCGACGACTTCATTATCACGCATAGTTTACAGACACGGACCATTCACTTTAGTGGCTATTTCCAGCCATGGCATCGTTGGTTTGTCTATGAATACGAGCGTGCTTTGCGTGAAGAATGTGGCTATGAGGGTTATCAACCGGTATGCACGAGACCACAACGAAATATGCCTCACGGCTTAGTTTTTACTTACAATGCCTCTTTTACTTACAATATGCAGTACTGGGACTGGCCAAGATATGCCTCGGCGCCGCAAGACAGCCCGATCTTTAACGGAGACGCATATAGTTTGGGGGGCAACGGGGAGTTCGTCGAAAATATCACCCAATCCCCTAAGTCGCCCATTGGTCTTCCCCTTCCCGGAACAGGCAAACTTGCACGTGGACTAGGGGGCGGGTTTGTTACGACTGGACCCTTTGCGAACATGGCAGTTAATGTTGGTCCGGGAGATCACGTAGCATATAACCCCCGGCGGTTAAAGAGGGACTTGGGCCCTATTCTGAATACTCGTTACGCCAACTGGACCACTGTTTTGGGTAAGTTGCACGCCCTGAATAGTGGACGCATTTCAGGATTTTTGGCTGACTACTTATTCGTAGATTTGTTGAAGAAACGGGACGTTGATGAGTTCCGATCCCTTTCAGAGGGAGTCCTGGATAGCATTGAGATCGGGCCCCATAGCGGTGCCCACGCTACCATTGGGTAGGTGCTTCATGCCTCTGATACGTGACTTCGGCCGTCCGTTTCTAAAAGTTAGGGGCTTTAGGGGAGACCCCGGACTCGATTTATTCATCTCTCCCGGAGATCCTGCGTTCTATACCCACCACGGAATGATGGATCGCATGTGGACGCTGTGGTAAGTGGGCTATAGGTCGCCATTTCCGTCGCATTATTACTCACAATGCCCTGTGCTGTAGGCAAGCCATGGATCCCAAGAGACGGCAAAATCAACTAGGACAGGGGATATATAGCCACATTACGTGGGCAAATATACCACCTTCGAGGGTGGTAAGCCTAGATGACGAACTTAGCCTGGGACACGCCGGTGGGACCACACAGATTGGGGATGTCATGGACACGCTGTCGGGACCGTTTTGTTACTTTTACCTGTAGTCACAGTCTCACGGAACATGGTGCCCCGGCGTTGGTGGAATATGATACAGATGAGTTTCGATCCCCACCCGTGGGTTTATTATAGGAGGCCGATGTCCAGCCGGGTACATAGTCCATGAATAGTGACGGCATGTATCGATCAACCACTCCGCGAAAGGGGCATGCGCAGACCCGCTTAAGCGGCATTCACGTTACAGTGACGACTTGGCTTGTCTTCAGGGCTTGTGGGGTGCGACACGGGGCAAGGGTACCTTACACTGAGCCTGATTAGGCCGCCTGCGCTTCAGATGAGGTCCGGCCGCTCGCACTGGAGCCACTGAACCAATATTGGATCAACCGGCATGGCAAATATGCTTCGTCGGCGCCCTAGATGAACCGCTGGGTAGATGGCCCAATTATGACTTGCCTTACCTACTGCTCTCTCTCTTTCTTCACAGCGGGCGCAATGAGTGCGCCGTATGAAGATGCGTCGACGTGAGTGGACGCGAAAAGCACTGTGCTATGTCTACTTTGGATAATCAAGGGCGACTTGTGTTCAACTCTATGATGCTATGAACCTCAGGCACTGTCTCACTTGGACATGGAAACGAGAAAGTATTCGTCATTTGTCAGACTGCAGTCAATTGATTGCGCTCCTGTGCACGAGAATGCCCACAGGCCGCCGGCCTCGGAAGCGGATTGAGCGCCTCAATCGCTGATGAGTGGACGCAAAGATCTTACAGTCTATTTACCGTCAGGGCACTGAATGAAACCTCCCTTTGCTGCGCCTTCGTGCGTCATCAGACCGCAGTAGTAGACCAGGGGATGCCCATCGACGCCCTGCGCCTTGCCGTCATAGTAGAAGACGACACGCTCGTCGCCGTACTTCTTGTTGTTCTTGCCGCCATTGTACGGGCCGTTCTTGACGAGCGGGTACTCCTGTCTGTGCTTGTCGTTCTCGGGGCAATGCTTGGGGAAATGGAGCTTCACGCCCTTGCTGTCGTCGTGGTCGAAAGCGTGCGGGAACTTCTTCTCGCCGCGAGTCTCGGGCGGGCTGAGCAGACCAAGGTTGACGCCGTGCTGCGCGGCGAGATAGACGTCATGGCCATCGTAGGTGTTCTTGCCGCACTTGATGCTGGCAGACTGGTTGGGGCCGTCCCACTGCGCGGCTGGTCAGCAACGAGCACAGACCAAATAGAGCATGCTTGGAAGAAGATGTTCGAGAGCTACGTACGTCAATGGGCGCGTTGGAGGGCTCAGCGCGGTCGTCGAGCTCGATGAGATCCTCGGCGGGCAGGGCCGAGACGAGCCCGAGGAAGAGTATAGCGGTTGAAAGCGTGATCTTCATGGTTGCTCGCTGGGAACTGACTTATTGGCAATGATTCGCGAAGTCAAGAATTGCTTGCCTTGATGAATCAACACTGAAATGGATATTTGCTGCATCGATATGGAATGATGGACTGTCTGGAACTGGGCTTTATAGTCGCGGGTTGACATGCGGGCGACCTTGATGAGCGAGCGATATCTGCCATCGCCGCGGCTTCTACAGCAGATTGTACCGTGAGCACCGCCTAGACGGATGCTGATCTGCTTATGCAGGATCTAGCGCCTCTCACAAGGATGCGCAGTTGAAACGATACTCATGTAAGTGATGAGCAAGGAAGGTCAGCCCGCTACCGCCGCAACGCCTGGCGGAAAGACGCCGAGCGCATATGTCGGTAGACGAGCATCGAGATTTGAGGCTGTCAATAGCTGCCTTGCCGTGGACTTTACGCGCCTTGCCGTGTCGTGCCGGAGCTGACTCCTTTGGGGGCGTCAGCGTAGGCTCCGCAACGAGCGGTTATCTGGCTTGTCGGCGCGAGCGGCCGGCCTGGATGCCGCGTCTCGCGGACGAGCTATGAGCCCTTCGCTCCTTCGAGGAGCGGATACAGACCATCGTCACCTGGTTTACTAGTCGCAAGTACAGCGAAATCCGTCATCTTCAACCTTGCAGCTTACACGGGTCCATGTAACGTCTCTCCACTGTTGGCGTGAGAAACGGCGATCACCCGCAGAACTACTGGAGGCCAGATGACATCACCTGGGCACAAGAGCCGAGCACTCACTCACTCACACAGCCCTGTAGTACTCAGGCGGTGGCTGCAACAAGCGCTGTAGCTAGCAGTAGCAGTTGGGGGCGGTTGCCACGTTCAGGCACCACTAGGCACCCGCAGCCACCTTCTCGGGATGTGACTGACATGGGCTCTCCGTTTGCGAGTCGATATTGAGACATCTTCATAATTCAAGGGACCTACCTGGCTCTTGCAACCCAGGCTTGACCATCAGCGCAACGAGACTCTCTTCACGCGACAGCTTATTACGGTGCACTGGATTTCCGTCATGGATGCAAACGAGCAGGAAATGACGTGCAAGTCGGTCGACCTGGATGGCTTCGGGTCTCCTGCGGATGACGCGTGGTTTGCGAGCCAGACCGCACCGGTTGACGGAGAAGAAAAAACCGGCGCGCACCCGCACCAGGTCGAAGCCTTGAGGCGCTACCTCGACGGTCAAACCACGTCAAACGAAACCGCCGCCGCAATCACCAAGCCATCGCCGGACGACGCCTCGGAAGCAAAAGCGGATCTTCGCGACAGGGTGTTTGGTCTCATGGAAAACGCGCTCTTCCAGCTTCCTCAGTCACATACCGCGGCGCTCGTCGCGTTGCTCAAAGATATCGACGCTCAGGATGGACAGGAGGAGGCCGAAGACGGAGCAGCGCCTTTGTGGAAAGGCCTCAAATCATTCGGCGACTCCTGGTCCGACTCATGGAAGCAAGCCCACTGGCGCAAAGCACTGTCCACGCGAGACCCCGCGACGCGTGGGCGGCGGCGCGATGCGCACGTTCGTCGCGCCGTCGTCGAAGCCACCTGTGCCGTGGCCGGATCGTCTGCGGAAAAGAAAGAAGAGGCAACGAACAGCGCCGAAGATGGTTTGCTTCCCCTGAGCTGGGGCTACGAGTGCATTTCGGACGCGCTCGAGAGCCGCGACGGCGTGGTGTGGGACTTTGAAGTCCCCGCGGCGGCAGTATGGCTGCGCATCGCCCGGGCACGGCTGCTGCAAGGCGCGAAGAAGGGAGAGACGAGCTGGGCGCTGGAAAGGGAGGGGAGGCTATGGGCGCCCGGGCCAATGTCTGAAGAAAGATGGAACTTTTGGATGGAAAGGATGGAGGAGATGAAGCGCATTGGAAACGCTATCACAAAGGCGGCCAGCAGCGGGCTTGAGCAGCGTTGATGGACGATAATAATAAGGATGCGAGCCTGCGAAGCGACGCAACTGTCTGAGCTACTAGCTGGAGGAACGAACGAACGGCCCAGTATTCTGTCTATTGCGCGTGACACGTATGCCCATAGTTCATTTATCCACTGGGTTTGAGGTATTCTTAAAGATGCTTGGGCTTCCACACCAGCTTGATGCAGAATCACCTGCCGCCGGATACACATTGATGCCTTCATCCACGCCTCGGCTTGATGCCCTCGAGAATCTTCCCAACATCACGTTCCGAATTCTCCCAGGCCGTCTCAATCAGCTGGCTGTGCTTTGGGCTCCGCACCTGAAACGACGCCTTGAACGGGTTTGACGCCGCCGTGAAGGTAAAGTTGAGATCCCAGGGGTCGATCTCCACCTTCTTCCCATCTCTGTACGCATGCGAGATGTTGTACGCCCACAGCAAGCGAGAAATGACGAGGAACACGCTGGTATATCCGAGGTGTCTTCCAGGGCAGATGCGTCTCCCAAAGCCAAACGAGCTGTGCTGAACAGGTTCGCCTCTAAGCCACCGCTCCGGTCTATACGTGTATGGATCGGGAAAATCCTCTGCGTCGAATGCCATGACCCATAGATTGGGGATGACCATGGTGTCTTTGGGGATCACATAGCCTTTGTACACGTCGTCCTTGGTGTTGGCGTGCGGGATGGCAAAGGGCGTGGGAGGCTGCCATCGCATCGCTTCGTTGATCATGGCATCGAGCCAGGGCAAGCGCTCTTGGTCCTCCATGCAGGGGAGTCGATCCTGCCCCACGACTCGGTCCAGTTCATCCTGTGCTCGCTTCGCGTACTCGGGGTGCAGTACAATTGCCTTGACGAGCAGGCGCGCGACGGTCAGAATTGCTCCAAACCCCGCTTGCTCAATCGTCCCGATGCAATAGGCAAGCTCTTCGTCAGACAACAACTGTCCGACCTTGAGCGATTTGACTTCATGGGACCAGTTCCACGTAGAGGTTGACAGGCCGGTAGCAAGATGCTTCATATGTAGGGCGGTGGTTTCATTCTTTGTTCTTTCTGCCGTCCATTTCCACGGAGCCACGGCGTATGGAATGTAGTCGAGGACAGGAAACAGTTCGATCAGCAGAGAATGACTTTGGCCCAAGGCTTGGAAGGGAAGGTCATTGATCCTTTCGAGTTCGTCGGGTTCAACGCAGTCACTCCGAGGCAAGTGTATCCCGTATCCCAGCGTGAGGAGCATACTGGCACTGAACCGCGCCAGGCTCTTTGAGAAGTCGTCCGAGTGTTTCATCTCACGCAGGCAATACGTGCTTTCTAGGTTTAGCAGTGGCGCATAGCGTCTCACGGCGCCGGCGTCTAGTAGTGACCCGGCTATGTGATTGTAGTTTTGCCATCGTTTGTTGTACGGAATGATTGCCATATTCAAGCTGCCCGTCATGCGTTCCGACGCCATGATGAATCGCGGCCTGGAGCTGTATATCATGCTCTTCTTATTCATCAACTCCTGAGCGACTCGGTAGGAGCTGACACTGACGACCCGGCGCTGGCCGTACCGGACGGCAATGACGGGCCCGAATTGCTTGTGCCAGGCTTGGAGGCAATCCATGGGTGACTTGCGAAACATGGAGTGAATGTTTCCGATGATTGGGAGAGGCTTAGGGCCTGGTGGGAGCGGGCTGCGTTGCTTCCGGCGGAATGACAGACCGTAGAACGTCGCGCAGGCGATGGTTAGCAACGACAGAGTCAAGGCCAGGTGTATGTGGCCTTTTGGGCAAAACTTCAAGGCAAAATTGGTATCCATGATCGCAATACGGAAGGAAGGACACCCCGGTGGAGTGGACGTCAACGCAGAGAGTCTCTTGGCCATTTCACCCAACCCGACTGGCGATGTCGACATGCTATATATGTTCCACAGGATGGGAAGCACTCGGCAGGTCTCCGTCAGACCAGCACTTGAGCCAGCCATCAATAGCTCAGCTATAGGATACTTGACCGATTCTCAGCAGTATGTTCCACTGCGCTTCTATCGGTGTCACCAAGTGCCTCGGGAATAAAGTATAACAAGTAGCTCTAAGCGCTCCTATACTATACCGTCAAGTACAAGCGTAGCATCAATGCAACTCACGCCACTGCGACTATACTAACGCGGACTGCTCAGAACTCACGCCACATGCCTTGCATGCTGCGTTTGCTTGTTGGTCCATGGTAGACAGAGTGCTCTTGCGTCATCTCGCGACATGTGCTCTTCGTTGGTGTCAGAACCTTGGATAGTCTGACTCAGCTTCGCCGGTTTGTTGACGAGGGGGCGCAAAATCCGGGCGCCGATTTGCTTCCAACAAATCTCTCACGATCTCTCGATCGAGAGTAGGTGACACTTACGTGGGGTAGCGCACATCGATGATGGTGATGGAATCGCCGGCAAAGAAGGGATACTGCATCGGTACATCCGCGTGCACTCTTCATTCACCCACGCTCGCCCATAAAACCTTGAGCCACACACATACAGTCAGAGCCGAGTGGTCCAGAATCGCGGTCAGCGGGCTATCTGAGTAATTGACGCCACCAGAGGGCCGCGAAGCTGCCAGGTGGTGCGGGCGTGGCTGGCTGGCTTGCATGGTTTGTGAGAGGCCGCGACCGTGTGTGGACGATGAGGATATGCGCATGTGAACATTGCCATCTTTTGATCTCCGCCTGGGCCGTTTCGCCATCTTTTGATCTGAGACAGTCGTACTAATACTGCGCTTACGGTGCAGAGCTACCTCACAACGGGGCCTCAATGACGCTCCACGGGCGGTAGAAACGTCACAATTGGGGGGGGGGGGATCCCCGACTCAGAGCACTCAGAGCTTACTTTCCGCGTCGTCATCCTACGTTCCACGCCAGTACGTAGTGCGTGGACGGGCCAAGGCCCCTGAGGTCACACCCCTGAGGTCACACCGTGTAAGCCGCTCGCTCCAGTTTAGCGGGATTCGAAGATGAAGGGGCGGGATTCGAAGACGGAGGGGCGGCATTCGAAGACGAAGAGGCGGCATTCGAAGGGGTGGCATTCGAAGACGAAGACGCGGGATTCGAAGACGATGAGGCGGCGTTCGAAGACGAAGGGGAGGTATTCGAAGACGAAAAGGCGACAGGCTCTTAAAGAGGGCAGACCGGCACAGATTCCCTCGCAAATGATTATCAGCACCTCTCGCTTCACGGAATCTAAAGTTTGAATCGTCTCTTCACCACAAGTACAATCAGTTACCTGTTTATCCCCTTGTCGGGTCACTTCATCATGTCCGCCATTCATCCCACAGCGCCCTCATCCGGGGGACGCGACGTCAAGCCCAGCTGCGGCGATCAGTGGACGATCAAGCAGTATGAAGAAGTCATCAACAGCTTCCTTCGCGAAATTTCCTTCACCCCGCCTCACGGAGGTCCCGATCTGGACTTGGTGAGCGCGGTCAGGAACCGCATGGAGTCCCAGGGCGTGTCTCCCGCCACCCTCGCCGTAGTCAGACAGTGCATCGAGACGGGCGCAAGGATCAGCTCGAAGACGTATTCCTATCTCTCACCCGCCATGCAGGAGATCATTGCGACGTATGCTGCGTACGTCATCAGCATTG
This sequence comes from Purpureocillium takamizusanense, assembly GCF_022605165.1. Classification (NCBI taxonomy): domain Eukaryota; kingdom Fungi; phylum Ascomycota; class Sordariomycetes; order Hypocreales; family Ophiocordycipitaceae; genus Purpureocillium; species Purpureocillium takamizusanense. The sequence goes on along the minus strand of NC_063081.1, from coordinate 81,658 downwards.
ACGACTTGACGGCCGAAATCACGAGCGACCTGGAGTCGTATACCGCTGCGTTGATGTGCGGCAAGATGCAGCGGCATACGTTGCTTCAGGGGTTCACGAACCACTTGTCTGACCAGTGTGAGATATTCGGGCCTTTTGGTGGCGACATGATTGTGAAGGGTAGCTTGGAATTTCTCTCGTCAGCAGTGGTGGAGACTCGAGAAACTGAACCCATGTTTCTGCCAGAGGGAGCCTCGGACTACCTGGTATACTTCAGGGCCAAAACTGGCGTCGCGGAGCCGTTTGCCTTCTTTTGCTTTCCCGAGGATGTTTACCCGGAGGCGACTTGCTTGGAAACGTACTCGAAGGCGATCCCAAGCATCATGCTCATCTTGGGCTACGTCAACGATGTCTTTTCCTTCTACAAAGAGGAGGCAAGTCCCGGTGACGCCGCCGGGTTCATTCGCAGCTACTCAAAGTTTTACAACATCAGCTTGATCCAGTCGCTGCGCCGCATCACCAACGAGACGCTCAGAGTGGTGCAGCAGCTGAGGGACATTTGCGTGGGCCATGGTCGGCTCTCGGAACACATGGAGAGGTTTGTTCAGGGGTATATTTGGTATCATCTGACGTCTAGCCGTTACAAACTGTCCGAACTCGACATTTTGACTTTGCAAGTCAAACGGCATTGACAAGGTAGTAGTAGTACATGCAGCTGTTTTGAGCCATGGTCAGTCAAGTGAGCTTAGGGCTAGAGATAGAATACGCCAGAGAAATACCTACATCATTAACACTGCCATCTGCTAGCCAACATTGCAGTGATTTGGGCACTGTTTTGGTGCCATTAGGGCGTGGATGTGGGCCCCTTTCGCAGGGGAGATTCGTAGAGACGTCGACAAGTGACTATGAGTTCGAGCTTGCCCTATCGCGAACCGACAGCTCGTCGACTTCTATTCGTCGCTTTTGGCCGAGACTTGGATGTGGTAGTAGGTGATTGCTTGCGACGCTGAAACTGACAGGCGCGCTCATCTGCAAGCGCTCTGTATCGTCTCAACAGGTCTGTATCGGCCAGGTCACCTTGATCCGAGTATTGGAAGTGAGCGCCCAACGCTGCACCCGCAATGGTGACAGCTTGATGAGCCGCGTTAGCCAGGAAAGTGTTCCCAGAGAGAGATGCAATGGACGCAGGAGTATACATACAGCGATTCAACTGTTTGGGGAGGTCGATGACAACCATGTCTTCGTCACCCCTATTTTTGGGCCAGTTCTCAACATCCGTGTTCAGAATATCGTCGGCGTAAAAGCACATGAAGTTGATGCGGATGCGGTGTCCGTGCATATCCCAGGTGCCAAACTTGTATGCATCGGTTCTGTCGTTCTCGATGTTCTCGAGCAGCGAGTAGTGCATCTGCGCGGCGATGGCCCAGCTTTCGTAGCTCGGCCCCCAGACTTCGTACTTGAGCTCGGCGGCGGGGGTCTGGCCCATCATGTTGTCGTCCTGGACACGGAGCCATCGATGGTTCTTGTGTGGCGGCTTCTTGTCGAGGGGCCACGTGTAATCCGCGGGACCTTCCCAGTAAGGGTGCTGCGACGGCTTCCATGGCGTGGTGGCATCGGCCTCCTCCGCAGGGGCTTCGGTGTCGGGGAAGTATGGATGCAACGCGCCCATGTGGTAGTGCATGAAGCCGAGCGGAGGGTTGTTGATGATGTTGGCCGATACGACGAGGTCTTGCGGACGCGCTATCTTTTGAGCGACGAGCCGGGGGATCGCATCGTCGGCCATCCAGAGCTTCAGAAGATGTCCTCGTTAGCGTTATCAGAAAGGAAAGAGGCATTAATAAATCGGGCTGGTTCCCGCCGTGGCGCGTTTGGTGTGGTGGCGTTTGGGAGACATACGATATCGTCGTCTATTTTGACATAGTACTTTCCTCGGTCAAGCCGTTGCCATGCTTTGTAGTACGAGTAGACCCATAACTTGTCGCCCGGAACGACGAGCTTGCGATGGACAGTTGGGTTGCTCTCAATAATCTCGTCGAGGTAATGGAGGTCGTCGGCTTTGTCCGTGTTCACCACCCACAAGACTTCGTCTAGCCAGCCTCCATTTTCGACAAGGTTGCGCTAAACATCGGATTAGTTCTCTCGTACCCTGGTAAAGTGATACTCTTGTAGAACCATGCACAAGAAAATGGGTGATCCTACCTCCAAGTAGCAGCGCAGAGACGACACTCTGTCCTCGCGACCGTAGAAGACGAGGGCGCTGACAGTGGTGTTGGCTGGCTTCTTGGGCAGCGGATGAGCCACCACTTTACTGTTACTCGTTGCAGTCCGCAAGTTGTACAGCTCTGAAGGCAAGTGCAAGGATTGCAAGAAGAGAGCCAGGCAGGTAAAGACGACGCATATGGCGAGGATCTTGGCTCCCCTCCCCAGCCCGGTCAGAGAAGCGACGCGGGTCATGTTGGCGACATTTTTTGCGACGTGATGGAAAGAGAATCGACAACGCGGAGCATTCGAGTAAAATAACCTCTTACCGAGCAGAAAATAGAAATGCTTTATTAGCGCCGCTTGGTGTTAGGGGGGGGGGGGCAGCCCGGCGGCCTTCTCGTATTCCTCAGTTGACGGGAAGCCCTAGCGTCATCACCTCGCCGAGAGGATAGCGGACCCAAAGTCTTGATGAACACGATCAAAACAAAACTACATGGGGTCCACCATTTCGGCAGGGTCGGAGTCTGACCCTGACTAGGCACAGCACGGTACGCAATGCCAAAAACATAAGATGGGAGGGCAAATCCTTTCCTTCCCCAATGAGATGGCTCCTTTGTTAAACGACTAAGCGGTCAACACGTGCGTCAATTACTCGACAAGTTTGTTCGCAATCGGACCCGGAACCCCAGCTCCGACTCCCCCGCGCCGCGCGTCGGCGATGCTGGCTGGGCTGGGCTGGGCTGGGCTGGGCTGGGGGGTAGGCTTCGAAATTTTCGTTCCCCCCGAAGAGGGCAGGGCGAGAACGAACGTGAAATGCGTCCGCCAATCGCGTCAGATGTGACACTTTCAGCTGCGCCCGGCCCTTTGCTCCATGCGTCAAGCCTGCATGATAAAAGCCAGGCTGGAACGAGCCAACGCAAGCGAAAGTTCGGGTCAGCTTCCTGTGCGCCCCCCGAGAGAGAGCTTGTTGGCGGGAAAGATGCGAGCGAGCGACATGGGAGGGAGGGCGTCCAGTGGTTGTGAAGTACGTTGTGGAACGGCTACTGCCTATTTGGGCGGCCACATGGGCGGGATGTGCTTTGTCACTTGCTGTTCGTATTGCTGGCAGGATGATTTTCGCAAGGCCGGCGCCGCGTCTTGAACAGGGGGGGCCGCCGCGGCCGGTTCTTGCTCCAGGCTACAGGTAACTTACAGGGGTGGCGCGATACGTGGCGCTATCGCTTGCGCGCATTTGGACGACACTACGAGGAACCTAGAAGCCACTGCTCGGTGTGCCTGGCTATGCATGCGCGATTGTTCCCGTTGCGAGCTAGTGAGAGTGCCTGTGTGTGTGTGGGTGGCGCGAAAGAGCGGAGATGCTGGCGACGATGAAGTCTCGTGCGCGGTGATGAGAGGTAGACTGTGTGGGTTGTGGGCACAAAGGAGATGTTATTGTACCCGCGAGTGAGGTGAGAGACGACGGGAACAGGCCATGCTCGCTGTGCGCCTGATGAATGACAGGGCGCATGCCGTCATTGTAGTTATTACTAGGTACGTACGTATCCGCCATTGTCTCATGCCGCTCGCCATCGTTCAGGGCGCAGGCACCCTTCATCAGCCGTGCAGGAGCGGAGTCGGCGACGGGTCGGGGCGTGGAGCCGTCGTCGACAACGGACGGACCGCTGATGTCTTGTTATTATTAGCGTCGCTCGCCGTTCAGGGGCTCGCTCATCAGCGATGCCAGAACCAGAAACCACCGACTGGCCGCATCGATCAAAGTCTCGACAGACGGCGCCTGCTACAATCGTTCGGTTCCTGGCGGGGATTGTGAAGCTATGGCCATTTCGGTAGGTGGCAACGCGACTTCGTATCGTTTTTGCGGATGATGGCCGTGCCGTCGATGCCTCGGGCCGCGGATGTGTCGAATCAAATCGAAATAGCACATCTCATATCGAACAGCCGTATTTGTCGAAACTTTGCCTCGTACTTAGATGTTACTACCACTGCGGCCCATTATATCCGTCGCGCACACTTGAAGGACATAGTAACTTAAGTTAGTCGTTGGTCTGCGGCTGTCGGTCGGCATTCGACAAGGCCGGCTTGTCTCGCGAGCTGAAGCTGTGAGGCTCAAGGGGTTGGATGAATCACGGTGCTCGTACCGTCATGGAGCCGCGATCACGCACACAGCTCCCATCATTTTGACGCCTTCTCGCCACAACGTGAGCGCCGTGATCACTCTGTGCCACAGTCGCGCTCGCGATCAACAGTTGTCATTTGCACCGCAGCCGCACGAGCCGCGGCAGCTGCCCACGCTAGCCTCAAGTGCTATGCTATCGCAAAAGCGCAATGGCCCTCACTTGCGGGGGCAGCGTAATCAGTTAACGTCGGGCCCCTAAATTCAGGCACACCCACTTTCGGGCACACCTCTATACTTAAAGCAATACTCTAGTAATATTAATAATATATTTAATATAATTACTAAGCTAAATATAAAATACTTTTATAGCTATAGTAATATAGTTCTCTTATATTTTATAATAATTATATAATATTATATTATATTTAATAAAATAGAAATTCTTTTTATAAAATATCTTAAGTATTTAAATATAAAAGATTATTTTTTTAATAAATTTAAATAAATTATATTATATATTATTTTATTTATATTACTTTATTTATTAATATAGCTTTAAGAATTTAAATAAGTTTTTCTTATATATATAATATAAAAATAATAAAGAATTTTAAAAAATATATATTAAATTTAGTTAAGGATTCTTATAGATATCTCTAAGAAACCTTAACTAAATTTATAAATTTATTATTAATTATAGAAAATAGATATAAAGTTAATCCCTTTAAATATATAAGAATTAAGCTTTTAATATTAAGTAAAAAAATTTATTTTATATTTTAATAAGCTATATATAATATAATATTAATATTAAATTTTCTCTTAAGAAAAATTAAGAAAATAAATTCTTTTTTTATTTTATACCTTAAATATAAAAGATTAAAGTATTAAAAAATAAGGTTTATATATATATTTAAATCTATATATTATAAAAATAAAAATCTATTATTATAAGCTATATTTTCTATATTTTCTATATATAGTAATTTTTATATATATAATAAAAAAATCTATAATAAATTATATATAATAAATATTATAAAGTAAACTTTAAAATATAAATATAAAATATTATTATAATTTAATTATATTATATATTAATTTATAAATAGCTTACTTAATTTATTATTAATATTATTATTTAAATTCTAAAAATAACTTTAAAAATCTATAATAAATTTAAAATTAAAGATATAAAATATAGTCTAAAATTACTATATATCCTATATAATAAAATATTATATATTAAGAAAGTAGCGTATTACCTATTTTATTTAATTAATAATGGAATTATTTATATATTCTTATAGGGTGCCCGAAAGTGGGTGTGCCCGAATTTGGGGGCCCGACGTTATTTTGTAGGCCCAAACTCTACGGTGCGGGCAAATTGCTGTCGTTTTGCTGTTCGTGCTACGGCTGGGCGGGCTGCCTGCGTGGCCGCTTCCCGCTTACTTATTAGCTGTCGCGTCGAACCCGCACGCTGAGGGATGGGCTTCCAAGCCGAGATGCGCCGCGCAACGGAAGGTCAGAACACACATGATGACGGGTACTGCAAGCTGTGAAGCTCTTGGACCGCGAAAAAAAAAAGGAGTGAATTTGTTTGTCGGGCTTGTGCCTTCAACAATGGGGTCCGCTGATCGGCAGTCTTATTACTCTGGCCTCAAAGCAGAACCCCCCAAGGCCTCAGGCGGAGCTCACCCCCCAACCGCCCAACAGCGCCAGAAAGTTGGCAGCCCTCTCAGCCTTGGTATCGTTGCTTTCAGGTTACCCTACAATTGACGCCAAAGTTGGCTCTGCCGCGTAGTAATACGTGTCAAAGGGGTCAGCCCTGCAAGGTTGACTTCATCCACACCGCATACCTCCATCTTGGGCCCGATGCGCCGCTGGTGCCCCTCGACGATGATTCAGAAAGCTCATGGCGCCCCTCCTCCAGCGGCGCGTGCAACCCAATGCGGACGATCAGCGGTCCCGTCCCTGCCCCGCGTCCTGTCATCGCCCACTGAAACGCTGCTCGGCAGCAGGGTCCAGCCAGTGCCAGGGCAGCCACGATCATCAGGGCTCAGCCACGAGAACGTCATCATTCTGCATCATCGCCGCGGTTGATGAGAGCGAACTGATGAGGCCGTCAGCAAGAAAGGCAAGACTTGAATGAAGATGCCTATAAAACGGCGCACGCATGGCCAGATTTGTGTCCCTCTCTTGGATGAGACCGAAGACGACGCATTCACCCGATCACGCGATCCGACAGCTCCAATAATCGTGCATCCAAGAAACAATAAGCCTCGTGTAGAACTGAGTTCTCTCCTGCGCCGCATATCGGTCATGGACGCGAGCCAGGAACAACAGTACGCGACGTCGAATCTTCGGCCCTCTTCCAAGTGCGTAGGCCATAACTACTATCCGTCCGCCATTCCTTCTTGGCGCGCACGCACTGACTGAGACCCTTCCAGGCCATCGATGCCGAGCCAAGAATCGTCAACAACAAGCTCGACAGGAAGCAACATCATCATGCCTTCTACAGGCGGCCGCGGCGACACACAAAAAAAGCGCCAAGTCGTCGTCCCACTTCGACAGCTGCGCCCGGAGCCACAGTGGATCGACTGCCCTAAGTGCGGACAGACGGCACAGACGCAGATCCAGTGCCGCAGCGAGGGCAAGCAAAAGTTTATGAATGTGTTTTGGTGGCCTCTTCCGGGCCGCAAGCACTGGTGGGAGAAGACGCGCTGGCTGTGCGGCAACTGCCATACGGAGCTGGCGATGCAAAAGTATAACGATGACCTCGAGGTTTTGGCCTAGTACATGTAGTTTTGTGGCTTCCATTGTCTGCCGGCGGCGGTCGGCGGCCCATGGTGAATTTGGATACCTATTTGAGCGTGGGACGATCATGTATAGTACTACTGCCTTGCCTTGTTGCCCGAGATCCGTTTAATGCAGCGCATCTGCCCTCCTTGGCAACCCAAGACAAATAGATCTTTTTATCGTGCTCGAATCTATCCGTCTGCATTCGATCACGGCAGACGTCGCAGGAGAGCCCTTGTCTGAGAAATGTCTGGACTCTGGAGTGTAAGCTGACGATGCAGGGTTCACTGTTCCCCGCTAGTCTGGCTCTTGGTGCACCTGAGTGCTGGGGAACTAACTACAGTAGTACGTACGTAGCGCAATTGATCACCTGCTGCCCGAGCTTCACGGGCAAAATCGCCTGACGTCACTTCCCTGTGCGTGCCTGCAACCGACTGTTTCAACACCTTAATAAATGGAGTCTCGCCATTCTCAAGGCGTTTCTCTCCCATCCGCATTGCAAGACCATGGGCTCAAGCCTCTCAACACCGAAAAACGACCCGCAGGTCGAGGCGCATATACAGCGGCTCGTCGCCGAGAACCCAGTCATAGCCTTCACCAAGGTCACCTGTCCGTACTGCGCATCCACAAAGCTGATCCTCAAGCAAAAGCGCGTCCAACACGTGTGCATTGATGTCGACATTACCTGTTCGTGAACTCACTGCCTGGCAAGGTCTTTCCCCCTTTTTTTTTTAAAGAGTCTGACACAACTTTGTCCAGCTGGCGGATCAGCTCTCCACCACACGTTGAAGCAAATGACAGGCCAACGAACGGTCCCGTGCATCTTCATCAATGGACAGCGGATTGGAGGCAACAGTGAGCTGCGGGCCCTAAAGAAAAGCGGCGAGCTCGACAAGATGCTCGAGTCGGTGCCGAGAACCGCCGACCATGTCGGATAGCTGGCCGGTCTGCCTCGGGAGGTGATTGTGAGCGATACCAATACGTACCTTTGCTTGTTAGAGTCTCTCCTTGTATTGGAGAAGTGCGTGGATGATGGTAATGTCTTGGTGCAGTGTGTGCTTGGGGAACACTTGTCATACCTGATCAGCATACCGTGCTGTCAAGGAGAGTATCGCTGCGGCTGAGAGGACAATTATGACAATGACCCATTGGATGCCAAGAGCATAAACTCTCAGATCTTCGTATTTCGGGTGCATTTGACAATTTATAGAGACGGGGCTGGTGTTGGATCCGAGAACTTGAAATAAGATGAAGGCTTGTATATCTTGGCATCCTCTATCGTTACAGGCATCCAAGCAAAGTCCCAGACTGGTTCGCAACATCCGTGACGGCGTCAATCCCGTATAACCACCGCCTGCTTCACAAAGAGCCCTTCCACAGCGACCTTGATGAGAAAAGTGGCCGCGCTGGCAACGCTCACGCTATCAGCCATGCGCATCCCCGCACCCGTCGCATCCAGCGTCTGCACAGGGGCCGTCTTCTGCTTCGCGTCGTCAAACTCCAGCCTAGACGCCCGAACAAGCGTCCAGTCCAATTCGGTGGATCGAATCTCTCGATCGACGAGGTTATGATCCTCGAGCGCGTATCGGATGTTGGTCCACCCCAGGAACGCCTTGTTCAGCCACGGCAGCTTGGCCCACGAGTCGCCCGCGCCCACTGTGGACATGACGACGACGCGCGCGACGCCGGCCTCCCGCAGGACGGCGCAGGCGTTGGCGGTGGAGTCGGCGAGGAACCTGGGCGGCGAGAGCTGAGCGGCGAACGGGCTGTCGGATGCGCGGACCGTGTTGAGCGTGATGATGGCGGCGGAGGGGACGAGCCCGGGGGTCGCGTGGACGGCCCTCCGGATGTTTGGCTTGGAGAGCGGCGTGCCGGTGACGATGGTGAGTCCCGGTTGCGGGACGAGTTTGCTTTCGGCGCGGACGAGGGCCACGATGGTGTGGCCCTGGGATAGTAATTGGGAGACGACATGCTTGCCTGTGCGGCCGGTGGCGCCGAGAAGGAGAATGTGCATTTTGTCAATACGTGATGAGGGTGTATGTGTGTATATGAGTCCCAGATTGTGCTTTGCAAGACCGAGTCCTGGACTTTCTTGCGAGGGAACGAACGCGCTTTTAAGAACGTCAATCTCAGTTGACCGACGCTTCGGGATCACGGATCCTTGAACCCAACTCGACGGGGTCACGCAATCGACTTGGGACGGATGTCCGGACATCTCTTTCCTCCGGCCAGTTTACAAATCCGTCCCGTCTGCACCGACCAGACGCGCCGCCACCATCAAACAATTGATCATCAACCCTCGAACTCAACTCCCGGGTGAGTCGCAACTCCAAGGCCAGCTACTTTTAAGGTTTTGGAGGCGGATGCGTCCAGGCGGCTTGTTGACTGGTCGGTTCGCTCCGTGCGCTGGAAAGGGTAAGGCGCCGGCCGGGTTCTGGCCGGGGGGGCCCGAAGGCCGAGACGCGACGCCGGCCGGCCGGGACCCCCCCCTACGCCTCCCCCCTCCTCTGCCGCCAGCTCAACTCGGCAGCGTGAGCGAGCCAGCCAACCACGCTTCATGTCGTGTAAGTGGCCGTCTCACTGCCTTTGACCAACAGCCTTTGATGTAATTATGCGCTCAACTGCTTGCGAGCACCCCCTCCCCTCCCTCCCGGTGCATGTGGCCCTCGACCCGACTCACATATACAGAGACGCCCGCCCGCTCCAACCTCTCTCAAGAGCCGACCGGGTCCCCCAAGTGAACTGCGCCATCCGCGCACATGTCGAGGGCCATCGCCAACAGCCCTAGAACCGCATCGCAGCTATTGCCCCGCTCCAGAATCAAGATGCCGTCCTTTACTCTGTACAGCGCCCGTGGCTCGACCAACGCGGATCGCATCCGTCTGACGCTCGCTGAGGGTGGTTTCACGGATTACGAGGTCGTGCTCCTCAACCTCGCACAGCGCGAGCAAAAGGTGGGTGTGAGGACATGCGCCCCTTCCCCCCCGCCCTCCCTTCTCAGCGCCTGTAAAAGCGCCGAGTCTCACAGCTGACGTCGACCCGCCCTGTCAAGTCCGAAGAAAACATGCAGCGCAACCCCTGGGGCAAGGTCCCCGTCGTCACGTTCCCCGGCGGCTTCACCTTGTACGAGAGCCGCGCCATCTGCAAGTACCTGACGAGGAAGTACTCATTCCCGCTGCTGCCGGCAGACTCCGACATCGATGCTGTGGCGCTGTTTGAGCAGGCGCAGTCGGAGGAGATGTTCTACTTCGCCGACCCCGCGGGCAAGATTTCCTTTGAGAAGTTTGCCAAAAAATTCATCGGGCTGCATGTCGACGAGGCCGTCGTCTCGAGTGCGCTCAAATCTGTGGAGGCTTTCTTCGATGTCGCAGAGCGTCGGCTCTTGCAGCGCGGGGATTACATGGCCGGCAGGGAGTTTACGCTCGTGGACATATTTTACATTCCGCTGATACAACGGCTCTTTGCGTGCGGGTATGGGGACGTGATCCTCGAGCGCGGAGCTGTGAGCGCTTGGTGGGATCGCGTTACGAATCGACCGGCCATTAAGAAGCTCTTGGCGGCTGACAGGGATGCCATAACTGCGGCAGCGGCTGCGGCTGCAGGGAAGTAGTGGTAGATGATGAGGGACGAGTTACAGCGGCCATGCATGGCACTTTCTCATAGAGTTCTTGGTGTGTATCCTCCGTCGGAGGGAGCCAAGGAGGACCCGCGACAGCCTCAGCAGGACGCTACTGCGAGTCGTGTGCCCGCGGCCGGTGGAAAAGGTAGCCTGCCAAATTGCGACAAGGGTCGCGAAAGAGAGATAGCACCATGTGTTGAGAATGCTACCGTATCAAATCGGCATGAGCCCGGCGCCACGTAGTGCGCGTGCGTTGTCTTCATGTCTCATTAGCTGGGCGAAGTGGACTTTTGACATGCCCTTAACCTCTCATCGATCATATCGGCTATGCGCTGCAATTTGGCGTTTTCGGTCCGCAACTCAGCGCGAGCATCTAGCGAGGATCTCAGTGTCGCCACGAGGATGACTCTCAGTGTCTGATGAAAGAGGCGGAGGAAGGACAATGCAAGAGGCTCGGGCCTTGGGGGTCTTGCGCCCGTGACAACGGGCTCGGGTTCAACGACCCAGGACTCCAACGACTTCAACAGCGACTCCTTCTCAGAAACTAGCCCAAGAGCAGTCTCGGCCGATTCCACGCTGGACGCTTTGTCGAGGAATTCAAGCGTCGATGCGGCAACCTTTGTGAGCGCTGTCCGCATATTGGGTACAATGGTACGAAAATTGCGTCGAGATTCAACCGCCTGCTCCTGCTCTCTCGATAGGGTGCACGACGAGGACACCGCCGTCTGGCTCTCATTGTCGGCTGGTGTTGGAGGTTCCGCAAACTTGCAAGGGGCAGCAAATAGCTTGATGACAAAGACATCCAGCAAGGGTAGCTGGGCAGGGTATGCCGGCATCAACTTGCCGGTAGTAGCAAGGACTGGTCTTGCTCGATACTCGTGGATGATGCCGAGCCCCTGGATGATGTGCTGGGTCATGGTCCCATAGTTCCCACGCACTTGCTCAATGCTGATGAAGATCTGACAGCAAAGTAATGCCGACTTGAGGGCCTGGGCGCCCGGGGACGACAGGCTGGACGCGACACCCTTCAAAGCCATGCAGTATCTCTGAACTCCAAAGTCCCAGCCGCAGCCTGTGGTTTGCTGCGCCGCCGGAGCCGGAGCCGGCACGTCCCCAGAGGTCTCGAGATGTTCCCGAAGAGCCTTGAGAGATGAGACGGCGTGTCGTACTGTCGGATCAGTTAGGCTGGCTTGCAGGATTTTCTCGGCCTCGTCGTCGCAGCCAAGCCTCACGTCGAACATGGTCTTGGTGGAGAAGTAACGGTTGAGGAGGGCGATGTCTTCAGGCGCGACCTCGGTCGAGTTGGGAGAGCCTGCGGGTCTTCTCCCAGCGCCCAGTGGCTTCTTCATGCCACCACCACCACCACCACGGGCACCGCCGTGGATGGATTGGCCGGTGTAGACTCTGAAGGGAGAATCATAGCCGTCGCACGTCCGGCCTGTCTTGACGCATCTTTGGCAAGACGGTTTCTTCTCGTCGCATTTGACCCTTCTTGTTCTGTTGCATTGCGTGAGCAAAATATGGACTCTCGGCAGTGCACGAGATGCTCGTGCCTGGCATGACACGGAGCGGAGCGGTGACAGGCCATGGAACCGACCTGCAGGTTGCACAACCAGTCTTCACCTTGACCCCACGGGATTGCATGTTTCTGCCGGCGGCCAGGTTTCCAGCCATTGACCGGGTGACTTTGGCAGGGCCAGGCGGGGCAATCACACCCGTTGTCGCGAAGCACCAGACCTCGCAGAGAAGACGGTTCTGCACGTCAACATGAATCCATCAACGGCATCTAATCGATTGACATCGCTTCGGCGGAGGAAAAGACGGATTTGCGACGTGACGAAATGCGAGCTGGCTGACCCCGGCACTTTAGTAGGCTGCGGCAGCATTTGGGTTTCGGGGGTTTCGCCAGAATGCGAGTGAGATGAGTGAGGGTGACATTCGCATCATGTGACCGAGCGCGTGATCCTGCTCGACTCCCGTACTTCCGCGCGGCGAGGATCATTATTAGGGGTGCACCGACCGGACCGACCTTCCGTCCTGGGAGCCGCAGGATTGACTTCATCGGATTGAATGACTTCGTCTGCCCTTGCGAGCCCGTTGACGGACGCGTTGTGCATGTGGTCTTCATGACCCCTCAGTAAAGTGCAGCGAAGAGGCAGACGCGCCCACGTTTTGTTCCCGGTGCGGCGACCGCCTGCTACTCCGCCCCGACAAAAAAGCCTGCGATGCTGGCGCTCAGCCGCCATCCTTCACCAACATGAGGATGGGTTTTGTAGATGAGGTTTATTAGGTACTCAAGAAGCATACGTGCATCCTTGAGATTGAGAATATGAAAAGCGGGGCAGGAAACACGAGAGATACGACGCCCCTAAACACCCTCAGCTCCACGACGGCCCGTCGCGGTTCACAGACAGCCTGAAAGTACATTTCGCCGGCTAGAACAGTCCTCACTCTGAACGGAAACCGCGATGGCAATGTCGATGCTAGAGCGCCTGTCATCCAGGAAATTCGATAGCCCTCATCAAGGGGCGGGATTCTTCCGTTTGCCTCCAGAGGTGCGCTCGACCATCTACGATTATGCCTTTGACGAAAACGTTCTTCATATCTGGAGGGCCTGGATTGCCGGCCAAGTTCATTGCCAGGCATACCGGTATGCCCTGTCTTAGAAAGATCCTCGCATGATACGATCGGTAACCAGCTTGTGATTCAGGTGCATCGATGATCTGGACTGCAGGCAAGGCTACAGTCATTCCTTGTGTGACAGCCTTGAGGAACCGGCACACCTTCTTGGGCTACCATTTGCATGTCGCCAGCTCGTGAGTTGCGCCCACATTTCGTTGGCCGACCCTGCATTACTGAAACGCAGCGTTAGTACATCGAGACCATTCAACACGTCTATAGCCGCTTCACCATCAGCATACAAGCTGATCTTCTTCGAAAATGGTCTGACATCACGCCAGCTGTACACATGAATGCTGTCACATCCCTCAGAACAACATTGACACGGCCCGAAGAGGGCGAGACCGAGTACCAAAAGGTATGGGAGCTCGTCTCCAAGTTGCCAAACTTGAGGAACCTGCTGGTCAAAATCATCGGCTGCGAAACGTATGACGGCTGGACCCCTGAGATCCAGGAACAGGTAGCTACGCCCATCAAGGCCGTCCAGCAGCCGTGCTTGGAGACGTTCGACCTGGTGTTTGTCGTTGAGGGCACCTGGTTCCCCGACGACTGCTACCTAAGACTTCAATACAACGGCCTAGAGTGGGACACGTTTGTCATGGACCAGAGTCAGTGCCCTGCGTTTAAAGGTGTCCATCCTCGATGCAGGATGGTGGGAATGAAGAGTTTCCTGCACAATCATCCCATCACCGACAATATGCCCACAGAAGCGGAGCTGGTCCGATGGATATGTTACTTCTCTTGCAGTTGCGCCTATGGGTCCCCAGATCCAGAGGGCTACGATTGGGATGAAGTTGGTCAAAGTGCGCAGCACGGGTTTGCAGACTGGGAAGAGAGGATTGCCGAAGGCAGGCGCCAGTATCAAGCTCTCATGGAAGAGCGGGATGAGATTGGCGGCCGCGGCAAATGGAACAGAGCAGACATGAACCGCATTGCAAACCTGATGGACGACAACATACAGCGGCCGAATCGGTTCAAATGGAAGTATCCCGAGCGGCCGAGCTGGATCAAGCAGACAACAGACAGGGTCAGTTAGCAAGGCGTCAATGCTAAACGTGCATTGTCCGAGTACGAGGCGGTAGTTTGTTTTCGTTAATGGGTAGATTTTCCAAGATCCGGCGACACTCTTTAAAAGCGGGCGGAGCCCGATCCTGCATAAGCCGAGATGCACCTAGCGTGTTTATATCGAACATTCAGCAGCGGTTCAATGTAGGCATACTGACTAAAAAATGCTTTCTAGCTCTAGTTTCATCGGCTCTATTCTACTGATTTACATGACCGCTGCGTAATGTTCTGGCTAATTCCATCCCTTGCGAAACCTATAAAGTGTGAAAATTCTATCTGACCATATCCCAGCGCCTCTATGATGCTATTCTGATGTTTTGTATGCGCGGTCTAAACCTTTTGTTTCAGCACTGGGCCAACCAGTACATGCCTGGACATCATTGTGACGCCAGCCCCAACGAGAAGGCAGACTCCGCAAAATACGATGAGCCCGGAAAACTGCCCGCCTTGCGCGTTGGTAATGGCGCCTCCGATGGGGCTTCCAATCAGAGTGCCGATTGCGGCAAAGGCGTACAAAGAGCCATTCCGCGTGCCCAGCTTGCTCGCGTCCGAAATGGTTGCCACCATGGCGGGAATGATGGACAGCGTGCAGCCCGACGCGAAACCGTAGATGGCGCCGAAAGTAATGAGCGGCGCGTTGGAGTGCGCTGGGAGCCAAATTGCGAGAATGGAGATGCCGCTCAGGATCGTCATGAGAATCATGACATTGAAGACGCCGTACTTGTCGCCGAAATGCGCGGGAATGATGCGACCGAAGGTTCTGCAAGCAGTCGGTATACATACAACCAAGACAAGGCGTAGGGACGGGGGGTGGTGTACGTACGATGCTGCATTGACAATGGGAACCATGTAGCTTGCCAGCTGGGTCGACATTCCTTCTGCCTTGGCCTGAACGATGATAAAGTTAAACGGCAAGAATGCGCCCAGGTAGATGACGGAGGAGGCGATGGTTAGCAGTAAGAAGGGGGTCTCGGAGAATGGGGTCACGAAGTCGGCGAGGCGAAACTTCCTCCGAGATGGCGGCAGCCGGGACTTGATGGTCAAGTTTCCGATGGTAAGCAGACCGAGGAAGACGAACGACGTGGTTCGCATTGCCCAGCCAAACCCGATGCGTGCGATGAGGTGATTCACCATGATGGGCAGCACAACACCACCGATGCTGGACCCAGCGGTAATTATGCCGAAAGCGAGGGCGCGGTGCTTCAGAAACCAGGTGCCGAGTGCAGTGATGGCTGCGTGACGTGGCGTTAGCATGGTGGCCTGCCCAACTGGGGCGGAGGGGGAGGGGCCAAAGAAGGCATACACGGGTAGAAGAGGAACGAGCATCCCAGCCCGCTGCAGATGCTTTGCGACAAGATGATCTGATAGTACTCCTTGGAGAGGGACGTCATCATGAGGCCGAACACATGGAGCAATGAGCCTATTAGGATCGGGACACGGGGTCCGAACTCGTCGGTCAGCTTGCCGGCGAGTGGCCCCTACGCGTGGCCTGTTAATTTTGCGCAACAGGAAGCAAGACGTCGTGTATACACACCCAAAAGAAGAGCATGAAAGATTCCGTTGAGGAGATCCAGGCGACAGTGCTTGGCGAGTACGATGCCAGTTGGTTATGTTGGTAGTAGTCCTGAAATATGCCAACGCCTGTGGCGTGCTGTAAGAATATTGTACATGTTTGGTCCGAGTAACATGCATACAGTTGATCCATCCGAAGCTGGCGAAGACGGTGAAAAAGCCCCCCACAACGACCAACCAGGCATCAAGCCCGCCATCTGGAGGGGGTCCCAGGTCTGCGCCCTTGGAGCCAGCGATGGACCCTTGTTGTGCCTTCTCCTCGTCTGCCCTTTGTGGACCTTGTTGCTGCTTCTCGCCGTCATTCGATGAGCATGAGCGGGATTCTGGTGTAGACTTCATGTTGGTTTCGGTTCATTCTCCGCGGTAGTGGAGGGTAGGATAGATGGAACAACGAGCTGCATGAGCAAACTCCCGGACCTGCTGGGTGGTCAAGATGCATTGTTCTTATACCCCATCTACCTTTTGCAGCAACAGCAACATGAGTTGCAGTATAGAGTCGATGCTCGAGAAATGGTGCCGTTTGCGGTTAGCGACGAAATGCGGGCCCTTTCGAGGCGGCGCAGGACAGGTAGGTGGTAGCTACGGCAGTATAATCACGACCCGGTGCTGTCGACCACCATCTTCGCCTGCCATCCCCTGTTTCGAGTTTCGAGCTTTGGTGCCCAGGCGAGTTTAAGCCGCCGGCAGTCTCCGCTATGGGAACATTCATGATCACCTAGCGGCATCTTCGGTCGTCGGATGATACGGCCGCAGACTGGAGATGGGGCGCGAAGAAGGGTCTCTGACTCTTCAACAAGCGTCCACGGTCCACGGCAGACAGAATGTCAGCAGTCAAGAGTGGAGCAACAGCCCTGTCGTTGTGCTCGCGTCTTGGTTCTACATCCGGCTTAGCCCA
Source organism: Purpureocillium takamizusanense (assembly GCF_022605165.1). NCBI lineage: Eukaryota > Fungi > Ascomycota > Sordariomycetes > Hypocreales > Ophiocordycipitaceae > Purpureocillium > Purpureocillium takamizusanense. Next base: position 64,732 of record NC_063081.1, on the reverse strand, counting down.
CCCGGCGCGCACCCCTTCCTGTCTCTGCCGCGGAACGTTCCCCCCCTTGCCCCCGTACGAGCCGCCCCAGAGGATGCTCATCAACTTGGGAACTGCATTGTCCTCCAACACCACCGCGCACGCATCGGCGCAGAGCCCGTCGACCATGGTCGGTATTGCGGGAAAGTCCAAAGCCTGCCTTGACTGCAAGCGGCGTCGCGTCAAGGTGCGGACCGCGCGACACATGCTCTCCCTTCCCGTCTCTCTTTATAGCGATCTGACCGGCATTCTTCATCAGTGTGACTTTACGGCGCCCCTCTGCCTGAGATGCGCCAAAGCCGGAATCCGATGCCGAGGCTACGAGCGGCCGACAATCTGGGTCAACCGCACCCCTGCACAGCCCGATACCACTGCCCTTGCCGCCATCGCAAGAGTACGGCCCCCGCGAGGATCCTGTGCATCATCAAGATGGCTTCACTCGCTCTGTCAAATGCGGCTCCAACTCTCGGGCGCGGCCTATGACATCACTCAAGTCAGAGCCCAGGCCTTGATCCTTCTGCAGGACATCTACCTGCCGCAGCCGCACGTCATGGAAGACAGTGGCGACCCGACGCCGTTTTCGTGGCCCAAGGCTGTCTGCGGCATGACCGGACCGAGCGATGCGCTGGACCACGCACTTCTGGCGCTGTGCGCCATACAGGTACGCCTGTCGGGGGAGACGAGCATTTCCTACGACGAGACTGTGCGGCTGTACAACCACGCCCTCGGCAAGGTGATACACGATCTTGGCAGTAACAATGATGAGACGCTGGCCGCAATTGTCGTTCTGTCCACGTGTGAGGTATCGGCCCCGTCGTCGCGCCTTCATGGCCCGGATGACTAACTACAACGTAGCTGTTTGTCTTCTCGACGGATCAGAGCTGGCGCGCACACGCACAGGGTATATCCGAGCTCCTGAGGCATCGTGGCGTGCCAGACGTGCCATCAGCGAGCTGGCGAAGCCTCTGCGTGCGGCTCTGTGTTATATGTGTATGGACATGAGGCCCCGCCCCAAACGCGTCGAGCTTGCCTCACTTGCTCTCCCGGTGACTGACCGACTTTCCATATCCACGACAGATCATCCAGGCCATTGCAAGAAGGTGCTCTCTAAGCCTCGCGCCACAGAGGTGGCGAGAGCTCATTGGCCCGGCCCAGTCGTCTGCCTCCTTCCCACGGCTTCTCGACATTGTCGCAGAGGTACCAGCGATCATGGAAGAAACACATCAGCTCCTGTCTGGTGGGCTCCCCCAAGGGGACTTTCGAGCGCATGACTATAGCGAAATGCTCCTCCAGAATTTCCACAAGCTCCATGACTGGCGGCAATGCTACCAAAACAAGGTGGAATCGGGTTCATTCTCATACCCGGTCCTTTCTAGACTGGTTAATCCCGCAGATGATGCTTATCCGGACAAGCTGTTTCCATTCTCGCTCAAGTTCCGATCAATTACTGACGCCGTTACCTGGGTATTCTGCTCTACGATCATGCTTCAGATTCTCGAAGCTGTATCGCGACTTGACATGTTGGATGCCAAAAGGAGCCACTTATCGCTCTCAGATGCCGCTGTGCAGGGCTCAATTGTGTTGGCCTCGATAGAATCGTACGCGGATGACTTGGCACGAAAGTTATGTCAAAGCCTGGAATACTGCTTTGGAATCGAGAATGGCACATTTGGACCTCAAGGCACTTGTTCGACGCAATGGGCTCTACAAGATTATTTCCGTCATCGTGGGCTGCGCCGCGAATGCGAATGGTGCGAGAACATCAAAGACATGAAGGGACCCGCTTCACGCTGCGGAATAGATCTGATGCGTCTTGGTTATGGATAAGTAAGGGTCGCTCTCGAATGCTCCGGATGGAGCTTTTTGTATGCAGCAGCGAGCCCTTCACTTCCGGCATATCATGCCGCGAGGGTCTCGCGATATCCCATAGCCAATTTTGCTTGATAGAGCTGTTTAACAAACATATAAACACCACTCTTACACAGACATGTCCATGTCAGGCGTGAAGCACGCAGTTGCAGCTTAGTGTCTCTGCCTGCCTGTTGACGCAAAGCACTCTATCCATCAATACCCCTCTCATATATAGTGAGGCCGCATTTAACCACCTCTTTCCCACTGCATTTAGAGACCTGGCAGTACTTTCGCTGCCAGTCAGAGGAGCACTACGGCGTTGAAGAGAGAGAAGTCATTAGCCACCTCAAAGCGACGGTGTTTGTCGCATTTGGGAACAGAGGTTGTTCACTTACCTTGTGGTCCGGAGCGCAGCGATAATCCTTCGCCTCGTACTTAATTTTCCACGAATTTGGGTTAGTATATTCAAATTGAAAGGGTTTGGCCTTCGATATGGTGCAGTTTCCAGAGGGTTGGTCGGATTCCGAGCATACCTAGAGTACACAGTGGTGGTAAAAGACGTTAGTTGACTCTTCTATGCTAGAGAGCTTTATTCCCCACAGGCCACGGGCTCCATCTTCTCATCTCTTTTAACATACACCTGCAATCACATCTCGATTGTTGAGTTTCGCCGCCTTCTTCCCCGCTTCATCCTCAGAGGAGCCTTGTACCACCCTCGCGTCGAGGATTTTATCGGCGGTGGCGGCGTCGGCGGTCGCCCTAACAAATATGTAGACGGCGGCGCAGAGGAATAGGTTGACGTGCATGGTTGTCCTAAAGAGTGACGGGATAATAGCACGAGGACAAGGAAATGGTAACAGCACTGAGAGAGACAATCAATACAGACATGGCAAAACCGGGGTTTTTATTACCTCATGCGGGCCGGGCGTGTTATAGACTCTTTATATTTTTCACGGAAACTACCATGTTCTCGTGCCATTTACTCTTACACGACGGAGACGGCAATGAACTAGGTGGGCGGTCTGTTTCAATAACACATGACACATCGCGAGAGAGAGTGGGCTGGGGGGGACGGTTGGGGGGAACATGACAGGTGATGCGCGTTTCATTGGTAGCATGGCCGGAGCGCGATGAGCGCCTGCCAGTACTGAATGTAGACGCTGCGACAGAGCGTGTGCTGCTAGGTTTGGCACATACCACTGTTTCAAGTTGTTTCTGAATTTTCATACCACCGCGCACGACGTGCCACGTAATGTATAGGCCTGAGAACGGGCCCATATGTGACCCCAAGTGAGAGATAAAACCCGGGTGACGCTATAATGCGACGATATTACGCCCTTGATGGGCTAAAATTTACTTGATATATTGTAGTAAGAGTAGTAACTATACGATAATATTTCTATTTATGCTTAACAAATCCATAAATAGTATATTGAAATACCTTATTAATACTCATTTAATTACTACTGAAGGCTTTCTGCATTACTGGCAGGGTACGCTTAAGTAGATACTAACAGCTTAGACTCAATCGTTAGAAAACCCAAACTAGTAATTGACGGTGCTAATTTTCTCCCATACAAGATAGGCAATAAGCCGACGGCGATAACGCTCAGGAGTGAATGACACTATGACAGAGGGCTGAAGTAATAAATTCCCTTCGTGCGACGGAGGACACGTAGACACGCACTCAACAAAGGCTGAAAAGATCGTCGCCGCTCTTTCGGTCTCTCCAGCAGAAAATGCCGCAACAGAATCATCGACAGCTCTCCGAGCCGGCGCTGAAAGCCTCGAATATACCCCGTCCCACGCATCTGGGTCGGCCTGCCAATCATGAAGTGACTGGATTAGGTCTGCGGAAAGGTTCCTGGCAAAGTGATCAAGAAACTCTGCGTTCGTGGTTGGTTCTCTTGCGAAAACCAGCAGAGTTTCGAGATGGAGCCCCTCAACTAGAGTAAAGTTAGGAGCCTTATCCTCGGCCTAAGACTTGATTACATCGAGGTAGGGATTTCACGTACTATCAATTTGGCGTCGATATACTGCAGCTGCAAGCTGATTGAGAGGCGTACTGAGTCGAGGCATTGAAGTTGAGGAGAAGTAGCGATATAGAAGCCGGTAGAGTATAGGTCAGCTGTGAAGACTTATATAGGAGTCTGGGGATGTGTATGAATGGTACGGGAGTGAAGAAGATCAATCCCAGGGGGTAAAGCCTACCTTTAATACACGACAAAGTTACAGCCTTTCAATTTTATATAGCTCTGGTATAAGGTAGAGATTAAGATAGTGATATATAGTAATGATTATTACCAACTCTTCCATTAAAGGAGGTAGGGTACATTTGCTTTCTTTAACTGATGATTATCTTATAGTAAAAATAGAATGACTTATTACCTTATATTAACTTTCATTATGAAGCGGCTAAAACTTTATCGAGTATTTTCTTAGTTGAACGATTGCTTTTTAAACACTTATATATAAAGTATAGTATAATAGAAATTATAAGCAAGATAAGGATAGAGACACTATGGCCCTATGGTGTAACACTGTGCTAATTCTAGTCTGAACTCATTGTAGAGATAGTCGATACTAAAGTAATACGTCTAATTGTTTCTTTGGCAGCAGCTTAGAAGCACCGAGAACGGGCCGATATGTCTACTCTCTGATCTCCTAGGTCTGCTTCGGGCTCACGCTACTCCCGCTCAGCCTGATTTGTCTTCGAAACCTGTACTGCTCACTATGTCACTATTATAAGCGAGTGACGGGTACACGGGCGGCTTAAACGCGTCTCATTTATTTACAGGGAACAAGATTCGCTACTGAGAGCATTCTGAGCCTTGTTGACCGCGCATCATGGCTGCTGCCCCATCCGTCTCATATCTCATGACCTCCCTCTTTATTCTGTCCTTACGCTACACTTCAATGACCTTTGTTATATCCGGGGTAAAATGGATACTCATCTAACGTTTGCTCCGTCCAGTTCTTTGTCATAATTCCCCGCTCGATCTGAGAACGCGCGTACTGCTCGAGCGCCGGGCGCGCCACGTGCTCCACATGCCACGTCGCCTTATACTTCATGATGCCTTGTTCTCCTTGATCCAAAATCTTGAGAATCAGCGATGGAATGCACGGTTCGTCCTTGAACTGCTCGAGAGGGGTGAATAGCGCCTTGAAGTTGAAGACGATTCCGCCCGAAAGGGGCATTCGACGCAGTGTCTGCCAGTCTGCGCGCAAAAACACATCATCACGGTGCAGGTCTGGGTTCTGTGACTCGCGATGCGACCAGTCCGGATGGTCCTCGGGGAGGAAGAGCGGCTGCCCAATTTCCAGGCCCCAGGATCCCCTTTGAATCGGGCTCCATGCGGGCATTTTCGTGAAGAAGCTGCAGGTGTCAACGTTAGGCCACTTCTTTGGTCGAGATGGAAAGAGAACTCACCGGTCCATGCTAAAGGCCATCTTTTCTTTGTAGCTAGGTACAGGTGCGTGGACGCCGCCGAGCTCCAGGCCCATCTTTTGACTGAGTTTCCAGCCGAGGGTGGAAAGAACCACGCCTGCTCTCAAGTGGTAGCGCCCTGTCTCCTCGTTGCGCAGAGTAATGGCAAAGTCCTCCGGTACATGCTCCAGCAAGACAAGAAGCGGATGCAGTTTGTCCAGGTCAGTGCGCGTGTCGAGAATGTTGTTGTAGAAGATACTTTTGTCCAGGCGGAAGCATTCTGGGTATCGCGTGCACATGTACTGGAGCATCATCTCCATGAGTTCCTTACACGCCAGCTCCGAGCCCGGCAGTGCCTGCAACACGTCTGACCCGTGCTTGGTGTACAGAGCGAGCCGCTGCGCTATCCGTTCCCGGTAGGTGCTCTCCAACTCAATCCAGTAGTCTGGGTCCATTTTTTGAAACGCTAATCGCAGGTGTTAGCATTGATAATAAGATGAGACTCAATGGTGACGTACACATGGTTTGGTGGTAAGGCCATCTAAAGGGCCGATATGGCCGCGGAGCGGCGCTGTCGATGTCGAACCCAACGAGGGGCGACGGTTCCGCAACGCCCGATAGCTTTGCGTAGTCCGGAAAGTTGCCCAGTGCCTCGATTTCGCCGACTGTAAAGCCGCTAAATATTTTTGAGCCATGGTCGGCATTGCGATAGTCCTCGTCCATGCGGACTAATGACTCAGTAGGCAACCGGTTCAAAGGGTTCTCGACATCAATGCCGAGCATCTCACCCAGAACATGTCGTTGTGATGGCGGAAATACACTGGCGTAGCCTGCGTCGACGATTCTTTTTCTTGGACCACTCGTGGTCGGCGGCTCGGTGTCGGCGTGTCTTGTTCTCCTGTCCTTCAACAGACGATAGACGAAGTGGGTAAGACTACCGACACAGACGACAAGAAGAAGCTGTAAAAGCGTCATTTTCGCCAGTTCGATGAGCATCTCGATTACGCAGTGGAACACTGTGTGCCTAAGGCTATCATCAACTTGAGATATCGAAGTGTATTGTCTGTTGTCATGGGACCGCGATTGCGCGTCACGGAGTCACGGGACAGGTGTCAGGCCGCAACTCGGCTATCGTGACCGAGATTGGAAGTCGCTAGAGCACGCATGTCGCACAATGCCGCACGGCTCGATTCCACGTAGTGGAACAATCGGCTAGGCAGATCTGTATGACGCAAGCCTGAATTTCACGTGGTTGTGATGGTACCTCAGCTTTCAAGCCCTGGTTGTGCTACCGTTCCGGGCGGGGGGTTGCATTCGATATCGCTACAGAGCTCATCATGGGAATGTTGCACCGGCAATCCCGGCGCTTGCATTATGCACGATCCCATGTCTTTTGTAAATTATTGCGCGAAAAATGACTGATAATTGACTTTCATCCGGTGGGCCTACAGACAACCTTTTGCGCTTTGCAGATGCCTCCTCACTCTCGGTCCTTACAAGTGAGCTAATCCCTTGGACGCCATTTGACTCGCCGTAATGCACTGCTGAGGCGGCACATCCATGACAGGGTTGTTGGAGAAGAAATTTCGCGGCCTCAGCAGTAGGCTGATGGGTTCGCAAGGCATAATGGGAAAGTCCTCGGGGGCCGGGAAATGCACGAGGCCAAAGGTGTGCCAAAGGACAATATCCTCATTATCAATCCCCTCTTTCCCGTCTCCGATCCAGTCTGGCAGCCCTACGGCGGTCTCACCAGACGTTTGAGGAACGTGTCGACCCGCCGGATACAGTTGGTCGTCTCGGTCTGACAGCATGTTAGGTAAAAAAACATCTCGCGTTCGTCGTCCGGAAGACCTACACCTAGTGACATGCACAGCGTGTCGCGCAAATCCTGCCCTTTTCCAGACCAGAGATCCCTGTTTGGGCAAAAGAGATGGCACTTCACGGCTCACGAGCTTGTAGCTCACGGGAACCTTGCTGTATGGGTGCAGCTTGTTCGTATTACACAGGTCCCACGTCCGCACGGTGGCGCCATTATAGTCTGTAACGGACTGACCGGTGGTTTCAAGCTTTGTCCGTTTGGCGTAGAAGGCGTTTCCGTACTTGTTGGCCGCGGATCCTGATGGTGCGTCAGATGCCTTTGCGTCAACCATGAACGCTGTGTTTCTGGGACCGTCAATATTGGAGTCAATCCTCAAGCAGAACAGGTGCTGATGATTATGACCATTGACACCTATGTTGTGTGAGCGTCAAAGTAGTCGATATGGAAACTTCGAGCATCTCACCTGGATACACCTCCGTACCCCATCCATTTGTATCCTCACCCGGCTTAATCGAGTACGTGTTGAGGATGCCGGTCAGTTTGATCTCCAGCTGAATCGTTCCGTCTTGCTTCTTCGGGTCAGCTGACAGCTCACGGATACAATTGGCGGGAAACGCACATGGAACATCCACTGCAACGGGTTAGCTGCGCTCTCGTATATGCGAAATGAACGGGGTCCTCGAGCCCTACCTGAATGGCGTACTCGTAGTTGGCAGCCGTGAAGATTTGCTGGATAACCAGCTTGCGCGCCCTCGTAATGATGACGGAATCATCCCTGAAGTCCGTGTGCTTGAACAAGACCCCGTTATCCTCTTCGTGAATGCATATGGCGTTCTTGACGTGTCTGATGCTGCCGTCACGAGCCGGCAAATCTGCGTCCAGGTACTTGATGAAACCCTTGCAGTCGCAGCCGAGCTTGAGGCTGTTGGTCATGTAACCGGCACCGTACTCGCCAATGTCGAAGGCATGCTTTCGCTGATGAGGATGGTCAGGGTTTCCGCTATAGGTCATCAGCATGAGGAGGATTGTGACGTCGCCTGCGTGTCAACGTACTAGGGAACCACCATCTCCACAAGTGAGAGCCTGTAGAAAATGTCCCTTAACGTCCCCTTATCATCATATTTGATGTCACTAAGCACGATGCCCTCCCTGTAGTTAAATCCGATGTGAAAGTTCCAGCTCTGCCACTTCAATTGCCTTCCATTAAGTTGGAAGGAAGGACCCTGCGACTGTGTAATGTCAAGCGGCTTGAGGTCGGTGCGGAAGCCGCTTGCAGCTTCAATCGCTGTGGTATGATAGTTGATTTGCTTTTCCCGTCTGAGAGGCCTCCGCACCTCTGGAATGTCAATGTGTATGATCTTCTGCTGGTCAGCGTCGTAGATGGGACAAAAGTCCAACGGATATTGGTACTGGCAGTCGTCAACGTCTGGTCGGAAGTACATGAGACCCTGCTGCAGGCGAACGTGGCTGCCGAAACGCTCATCATAGCCAATCGTCCACGGGTCGCAGTAGACCTTGTGCATTTCGTCTCTCGAGATGCCGCTGATCTCGCATTGTTCCACGACCCGAGGGTCTTGTCGGACAATGTATTCGACTAACTGGAGCTCCTCCAGGGTGATCTATTCCCATGTCAGTGGGTGTAAGTACCTTGCTACGACGATTGATGCGCATCACAATTGGCTGCTTTCCGGTAATCCAATTCCACTCGATGATCTTCTTGGCCACAATGTCAACGAGCCCCTCGCCCACCCTTCCCCCCGGGGCAATCACACAGACGTCGGCGATGCGACGCGGCCTCGTGCTTGTGGGGTTCTCCAACCACCGAACCATAGCAGCCTTGCGCGGTTCGTGTAGGGAAACGACATTGAAGAAGACATCCTGGTGTGCCGCCCTCACCGCGTTGACTGCGATCTGGATCTCTGTCGCCCCGAGCGGGTCTAGGGGGTGCGGGGAGCGGAGCGCCATGATCTGAGAGGGTACGCCTGTCGATGGGTCTTGTGTCAATTCGTGACCTGATGAGCGAGCGCGTGCTGGTCCAGGTTTCGGCGCTGAGAGCAACGGAACAGAGCAATAAGCGTGTCGTTGGATCTTTCTATTTGAGACCATGAAGATAACGAAAAGTAGAAGCATACAGTCACCGGTCCCGATAGCATACCTTGTCCGCCGCTTTGGCGTCTTGGCTGCCGCCTAAGACGAGGCGTCGACAACGATTGCCGATTTAGGTTACATTTCCCGGCCAGAGGGGCCTGGATAAACGTGTCTTTGCCTGTGCCGCGTATTGTCGTCTCTTGTGGCCTCATCACCCGTGTCATCTACCCCGCACTGACGTGCCCCTGTGCCGCTCTTGTTGAGATTGGTGATGTGAGGCCCCTCCCTGCCCCGACTTACAGTGGTGTATCACCTTGCACCTCGTCCCCTGACCACGCAATACGGCCCTGCTGGCCGCGGAAGTACTTGGCAGTCGCTCTGCAGAAGCGCCCCAAGTCACGGCCGGCCGAGATCACCAAGACACACAGCCCAAGTCAGACGGCACTGATGAATCAACAGACTGCATTCCAAGGACGCGGCGACACGTCACCACGGATAACTCTTGCTACTCTCCACCTTGTCCACGTCCAGACCCCTCTGTAGCTGCTCCGCGTGCTTGCGATCCAGATACTCAAGCAGGATTTCGCCGTACTTGTCCCTGCCCTTGTACTCGCCCACCCACTCGTCCCAGCTGCGCACAGCGCTCGCCAGCCGACCCGGCACGCAGTCTTCCTCGGCAATCTCCGTGATGGGCGCGAAATATGTGCGAATGGTGAACACTATCGCGCCCGTCCTGGGCAGCCGTCGGAGCGTCTGCCTCTCGGACCGGAAGAAGTGGTGCTCAATGGCCTTGTTCTTCTTCGCCGTGCCCCAGCTGACGACAGCTTCGTCCTCGTCGCCAATGCTGGGGCTCCAGGCCAGCTCATCGTCCACCTGGATGAAATAGTTGTTGCGCGCGTAAAACGTATCGCATCGCAGCCGTTGAAAGAACTTCATCATGCCGCTTTGGAGCTTCTCCTCGAAGTGCGGAACGTTTCCCGACGTGTGTATGTCGGCTAGCGTCATTCCAAATTTGTCGGACAGCCTCCAGAAGCCGGCGAGGAGGATGGCCCCCGCCAGGAGGCGATATTGTCCGTCCGGTTGCTCAATCATGAGGGCGAGATCGTCTTGCACGAGTCGCGCGCACATGGCCATTGGGTCCTCGCGCAATAGCACCTCTGTGATGTTGAGCGACTCGCCGGACCAGAGGTTGTCGATACCCACGGCCGTTCGCCTGTATAAGCTGGGGTAGCGAGCCGGCAGGTAATTCGTGAGCTCTTGCAGCAGCTCCATAGCCGCGTTATACGCCTCAGGGTCGGTCTTGACGCACTTGTCGCCGCGTTCTAGTAGCCGCTTCGCTTTTTCTGTGTGAAACTTGGTGTAATGATTGTCAAGTTCAATCCATTCGATCGGCGGAAGTGACCGAAGACCCATGGTAATGTTGTATCTTGGCCCATAGCGAAAAGCCCGGTATGGCAGAGGTTTGGTCGTTTCAAGAGACCAGTCTGGATACGGGGTAGGAACCGACATCTGGAATGAGGTAGGGATGGCCGTCTCGGTAGTCTTGTTGGCCCCGTTGTTGTTGTTGCTGATGGTCTCGCTTGGCTTGGTTTGGCGTTTTCGCAGCAGCGCTTGAATGAGAACTGCCACCAGCGCCGCGGCAACCCATGGCCCCGGTCGATTCAATTGATAGAGATCGAATGATGGGAGTTGTTGCATCATAGTGAATCCCATTGTCAAGGGCGAAGACTCTCTCGACGACATGCAGGACCTGGCTTTGCACTGACACCAGGCGGGCTGCAAATGCCGCCTCAACAGGTTTCGTGCGGCAGGCTGGATCTCACCGCCGCTTTCGTCAGTCCCTACATAAGGCCTGGCCGTCTAACCGTATGCTGAGCCAGTCTGCCACAAACACAAGAGGATGCTACCAGTCGTTTCACGCAAGAAAAATCATCCCGAAGTGCGGTCACTCCGTGTCCAAACCCGCGGAACGGATTACCGAGATAGGAAAGTCTCCTTCTCACCACAACATGCTGGTCGCACGGCTTTCGTCGCTCAATTTGGCCAAATCCAAGCATTCCATGAAAACTGGTGTGTTTATCATAGCTTCCCGACGACCAGCTTGTATACATTACTTCTTTCAATTTCTGAGCCGAGTACAGCGAGGACGTAGCCCCTTTTGCTGCACACATATTCGGGCACCTCGGAAGACGCTCGAGCATGACCGATAAATGGTTGATACTAGGTAAGTGTACAAGACCCAAGTCATGCCCTATTCATTTCACTTCTGCGCTATCCAAACAGAGATCGTAGACTGTGTGCTTCCATGATATCCAACCAATGTCGCGATCCGCACCCTTCCTGCTCGTCATCGTACGCAGCCCAGATCGCTTTAACAAGCAATTTTGCGACGGCAATAGGCCTCGGTTGCAGAGTGCATTCCAGAGTGTCGAGCCGCCGCAAAATGAAGTTGCGGGCCGTACCGATTTCCACGGCCATCTGGGACATAGTGTCGCCCCCTTCCGCCACCTGCATCTGGCCGATGTAGTCCAAGATACCCTGCACACCCAAGGTTATGGGCAATGTATCGCAAGTCACGTTTGCTTCGGTCTGACATGTTGAGCTGTTTGGCGACAAGGGAGACACGTTAAAACACAGCCCCGTGCTCGCGCAAATGTACAGCAGCGGCTGTATCACACGGCTGCCAGACTCCGGCGGTATCTGTTCCAGGAGCTTTGTAAGGCGCAGCGCCACTGGTATCGTCCATTTGTCGCAAGGAATTTTGCTGTTGGCCTCAATATCCGGGTCAAGCTGCAGGCGAAGGGTCACTAGATGAGGAAATGTTAAGTAGAGCTGTAGCAGAGAGGCCAGCTGGTAAGCCTCTGCCACGTATGCAAGATGCATCCAGGGGGTCTTCTCGTCGCCCGTGCTATTCGTAGGTAAAACTGCAGAAAAGTCCGTATCGAGTAGTCGCTGTTCTAGATTCTGTGCCTCCTGAGCCTCCTCCATGGCAGCCTCAATGGCTATCTCGGTCCCCTTCGGCCTTGACACCCGACGTCGATGCGATCGGCACAGCCGGATAGAAAGAGTAAAAAGATGAGACATTAGAGTTGAGATGCCTGTCCATGGATGAAGGAATTGATCAGTTGTTGTGCCCGGCGTGTCGCGACAAGGACCAAGCTGACGGACGGGGTCCTCTTGCCTAGGCTCGTAATCGTCCACGAACGACAGCAACATTTCCCAGTACACAAGGCTCTTTCTAAAAAACGCCAACGTCTCGATTTGGTCATCTGATGCCAGAATAGCCCGGCTAGAGACGCGAGAGAGCAGGCCTTTAGCCTCTTTCAGGAATGGCAGACCCAGTCGCCCGGCTTCCAACCAGCATACCGATGTGCCCAGGCAGAAAAGTGAGAACAGCAGGCCGGTTGGTACAGAATCTAGAATGTCCTTTGTTCGCAGATTGTTTGCCTCCTCCGTGATCGATAGCGCCGCCTTTTTAAGCATTTGAAGCGCGGGCTTCTCTAGTTGCGGCAGTCTCGGAGAGAGAAAGCTGGCAGACATGCTTTGCAGCGCGTTGAACACGGCTGCTGAGCTGTGCATCATCTCCAGGGCAATTTTCCGATTCAGATTTAGGGGCGAGTCGAATGCCGACCAGGCCGGGCATACTTGGCCAAACCAGTTGTTCATGAGCGCTTCCACAGCTTCTGGGCCATCGCGAATATGCACAGGAGACGCGGCATGGTTTCGTTGCTGCTTTCGGGGAGAGTTGAGCCACCGAAGTCGGATGGGTCCTGTGACCATGGGCTGGGAACCCATGCTGGCGACCGCTCGCAGCCGGTCGCAATATCTTGAATAGGAACAGCACTCATCGATTGCCAACACTCCATGGTCATGGGCTGGACACTATCGGCAGTGAAGCCGTGGTTGTCGGCATCAAGCAGGGTCTCAAACGGCACCATCGCGGAAGAGAAGCTCGTTCCGCTGGATTTCGTCGCATGGGCCTCTGAATCATCGAGGGATTTTGAACTCGAAGCAGTGTCGCATACTCGTCGCATGCTTGGCGATGGCGGTGGGCTGACAGCGATGGTCTCCAATACGGCCTGGCTGCACGACGTTGGTTGATGCTTATACGACCAGGTGAAGCTGCGCACGTAGCCGCCGCAGGTCAAGCCTTTCTTGGTACACTGTCGGCATGCTGGCCTCGTCTCATCGCACTTAACCTTCAGGCTCGGTCAGCACTCGATGTCAATCGTTAGATGGAGGGTTCGACACACATGTTTCTCCTTGCAAGTTCGACATCCCCTACGAGAGTGCCGCTTGGTGGCAGCTTTCGGTGTCTGTCCTGGGTCATGGGTGCTGGCGGCACGGTTTTGTCTGGGCGTGCGCCATCATCACGGCAAGATTGCTCGACTATTGCGCCTTGGTCAGTTGCCCCGGAATTGAAGGTGATGGATTGATCAAGGTCGAGATCGGGGTATTAAGTCAAGAATGCCAGCAACTACCCAGTGCGGCGTGCGGGGAAACAGCACCAGACCGGGCTGCCCATGGGTGCTACCGTTGCCACAACGGATTCCCAGGCTGCGTGCCGAGCCTGTGCAATTTAATAAGGCACTTCAATCAATATGTCGGCTGCGGCAGCTTATCAGCAACACCGACACCTTAGCGTGCGAGTCTGAACAGTGCGCTAAATTTGTCGATAGCCAAATAACCCGTCGGGAAACTATATAGAAGACATGTTTTAGTTTTGATGTATCGTCAACAGGACTAAACAACGCTGAGAGCCGCCGTGCAAAGCTCCGCCTTCATAAGGCAGTACGAGCCCAATTCTGCTACAATCGAGTTACTTGGTACACATGTGAGACCCCTATTCCTTGCCCAGAGACTCCCTGCTGTCGCCCCATATGATCCACCGTCAGGCGTTAGCCACAAGTCCGTCAGAATCGGGGGGACCCTTGTAAACTGACACAAATTCGTGTTAGCAGCGTCATGAACCTGAGCGCGTGTGCACCAAAGCGGCTTACCGTGGCGCGCATGGATGCCGTACCACGCAGCGCTAAGGGTCATGAACCCAACGAACACCACAATGCAGTAGTTCATCGTCGAAGGCGTAACTGGAATGGCAGGCGGCATGGAGAAAAGTACAAGCTCAAAGGCAATCCAACAAACCGCAACAGAATTGATGACCCAGCCCACTTTCTTGCCAAAGGTCCACGGCGCGGTGTTGACCGCAGCTCGACCAGTGGACATGGACAGCGCGATAGGAATGCCATAGGACACAGCCAGGGCAACAACGCCAACGGAAACGAATGCATTAAAGGCGGAGCTTGATCCCAGGTAGATAAGACTAAGCAACATCTGAACCAGTGTCGTGAGAGTCAAAGCCCATATGGGTGTGTCGTGCTTCTCGTTCACCTGGGACCACAGTCGAGCACCAGGAATGGCACTGTCACGAGCAAAAGCCCACGTTGTCCTAGATGCGGCGACAGTGATCGAGATGGAGCAAAACATCGTGATGATAAGAATCAGCACTGTGAGTGCCAGCGCACTGCCGGGATTTCCCAAGACGCGGAGGAAAACGTATGGAAGGGCTTGGCCGAGCGGCGCGTTGAGTATGTCGGATAGGTCAGGCAGCGTCGCACATATCGGGATGACCTGGTTATTTGTAAGTAAACATGGTTTGTTTGGGAGACAGTATTGGCAGCTGTACGAAAAACAATCCCGCCACGAAGCCGACTGGCACTGCAAGTGAGATAGCACGGGGAAGCTTGATGGCCACGTCGCCGCATTCCTCGGCCATCGATGTGATCATGCCAAGGGCAGAGAACCTGGTTGCATAGTACCGATGGTAAGCACACGAACGCAGCCTTTCAAAAGATGAGCCTACGTATAAGCCGGTGGCAGAATGCCGATGAAGAATGAGAAGTTACCCCAACCTGACAATGTGACATCCTCGTGCCCCTACATTCATGTTAGTATCGATAGACTTGGCGCATATAAGACGTACCAATGTATATGCTGCAGAATGTCGACCCTCCTTTGCCTCTACAGACAGCCAAATGCAGGTCACCAGAATCGTAACGGCTGTAAATGCGGCGCAAAGGGTGTCAACGAAGGGCAGCAACCTGTTGCCGAAGGCAACGATGAACCATGTCGTCACACATAGCCCGTAGCACAATAGCACCAGCTTCCACGGCTGCCACTCATAGGCGGGCTCATACAGGTTGACTGCGGCTGCGAGCAGCGACGCAAACCCAAAATTGACAGAAAGCGTGATGGTCCAATTGCCAATTAGCCACGTCCAGCCCGTTATAAACGACAGGATGGTCTTGTATCGCGGGCTTGCAATTTGGTGCGACCAGTAGTATGGTCCGGCAGACGTCGGGTATTTGGCTGCAAGTTCCCCGAGCGAGATTGCAATGCACTCGTCGAGAACACAAACCAATACCCAACCTAGAAACATGGCCAGCTGTCCTGCATAATAATAGACTCGTGAGCAACTCGTCACGGCACACGACTTGACGTTGGGGAGTGGACCCTCACCGCCGCCATACACTGCACTTATAAGCGTTGAGCCGAATCCATACGGAATCTCCAAGTATCGAATCAGAAGCAGGTCACCCAGAAGAGATTGGGTAATATCATACAGCCGCTACAGCCAGAGACTGGAAAAGCAGCGTGAACATGGAACGGTTGCGACGCAGCTCCGCCTTGTAGCCTAGTGCGTGGAGATTGTCCACGTCCGTTCCATGGCCGCGAGAACAATCGTCATGCTCAGGATCGCTTGCTTTCAAACTGGGTTTATGTAACAGAACTGCCATTTGGAAAAGGTTGCGAGGTTATGAAGACGGCAGGACGGTTACATGAGGTGCGGCAGCGTGTACATTTATTCATGCTGACGGTGTCCAAGCACGAAGCATATCTTGTCCCCTGCCCATCAGCTCGTCACCCGCAGCAGGCCTTTGCGACATCCAATCCTCTTTACTGTCTTATCACAAGCCCCCGCATTGAGTTCGCACCAATCCGTCGCCTTCAATGATACAGTCGCATTTTTCTTACTCAGACAGGTCTGAGAGCTTGACGCAAGGTGAGCAAGGGTTGCTCAAGGGGTGGGGGCTGGCTTGCGGAGCAGACGGCTAATAACACGCCCCAACGCGGAATAGCGGTGTTAACCAGCAACCACACCCACGACGATTCGGAAACACGATGACACGGCGGCAATAAGTGAGACACTGCACTTCTTCACTCAAAACAAGTGTCCCAGGTTCTAAATCGATGAATACCTGTCGACTCAATGACCCGGGCTCTGCACAAGCCCGAGACACATAACAAGCTGGACTCTAATAGCTGAAGAGTTTAGAAGTATTCGAAGTGCTGACATGCCCCATATCATATTCTCAACATGGAACCAGGTGTTGCCGGCATTATCACTCCCTCAGCCGGCCGGTTCTTGCGTTTGAAGTCATCGCATATCTCGGCCATAGTGACAAACTCAACCCCATCATGCTTCTTCATATATTCGATCAATCTTTCATGCATGAGAATAGCATGCGGTCGTCCCGAGACGTCCGGATGTATCGTCATCGGAAAGATGAACTCGTCATGCTCGCGGTAAAAGTAGTCAAAATGATCGCGCCAGATATCTTCAACGTCTCGCGCGTTGACAAAACCGTGGCTATTAGGTGCCTTCTTGATGAACATCATTGGTGGAAGATCATCGAGGTACCAATTACTTGGAATCTCCACCAGGCCAGTGTCCTGGCCCTTGACGAGAGGCTTCATCCACTTCTCGGGTTTCTCTTTATAGTCTATTGGCGTCCAAGTGTCCCCGACTCTCAAGTAGTAAGCCTGACAGTCGGTGTGACCCATGCTGTGATCATACTCTATGCCGTAGTCCAATAGTAACTGGGCGCCTTCCTTACTCGTCTCCCACCAGGGCGCAACGCTGCCTCGAGGAGGCTTGCCTGCGAAGGAAGTAAGTATGTGGTAGGTCTTATCCAGGATTTCACGCTGCTGGTCGATCGTCATATCGGTTGGGTTCTCGTGGGAATAACCGTGAAGGCCGATCTCGTGCCCAGCGTCACGAACAGCAGCCATATCCTCGGGAAAAGACTCAAGGCTGTGACCTGGGATAAACCAGGTCGCCGTGATGTTATATTTGGCAAACAATTTGAGCACTCTCTGCGTCCCAATTGTTCCAGCAAAGTAGCCTGGTCATAAGTCAGATAAGGCGCCGTGGTGAGCTCAGATTGCCGAAGTCACCTCTGCTTATATCATTCGAGGAATCCTCCCCGCCGTATGAACCGAGCCAGCCAGCCACGGCGTCGACATCAACGCCATAGCTAACGAGGACGCGCTTTTTGCCCATGTTGAATTCCTGGATGACGTGTCTGAGGCAATGCATTGGAAATTGACTGCACTTCATCGACTTTTCAAGTCCTCCTGATTAGAGCTGAGGTCGTGTGACAGGGGAATCTATCTGTTAGTTCATGCCGGGGAGTTTTATTGGGCGGTGGTAGCTCTGCCATAATATAGGCCTCGTGGAATGTCTTAGGTCGACGATCTGACCCCGCTCCTCCCTGCGAGGCATTAGCCGAGGGAGCCCGATATCTACGTGAATGTTATACCGAGGGCACCAATAAGGTGCCTCAAAGGCACGGCTGTTAGTTGATATCTCGACCGGAAACTATCGGGTTAGTAGGCAGGAGTGTACACCCGGAGATAGGCCCGGAGATAAGTAACTAAATGCTCTTATACTTGGCTAGTTAGAAACTAGTAGGATACGTAATTCGTTGGCCTCTTAAACTATAATGGCTTGAATTGAGCTTAGTCTAACTAGCCTTATTCCTGCGGCTGTCTAGTAGTATAGTATCTATTAAAATGTAACTACGCGTACCTATGGGCCTTAACTGTTTCTATATCCCGATGGTCTACGATGCCCAGGCTAAACTCTACGTAGCCTATAACCCCCTAGCTCGCAACCCGCAGAGACGGGACAATATAGCACTGATAGCCCGGTGTGGCAAGTTATATTGCGAAAATGCAGGAACATGAGACTTAAGCATTCGTACTCCTAATACATTGCTTTCTGTTGCGGTACCGATAGTTCAGGAAGACGGGACGTAAATGGAGAAGTTGCAGAGACACACGCTGGACCCTTGGTCAGCTTTCTGGAGCAGTAACAAATGCATGGGTGCGAGCTGCGCGTCAATCTATACCAGCGAGCAGAGACGACTGAACAGCTAGACAGAATGGATTTACTTGAAGAAGAGGGCACACATAGAAAACGCTGCGTGACACATTAGTTGACTGCAGGCTAGAACATGGGCAAGTGATATCACGCGTACCTGCAGAACACAATGAAGTGCGACATTTTTGCGGAAAAGTATTGTAACTAGGTTTGCTCTACATGTGATTATAGAGCGTGTTATTCTATCCTTGATCAGCCTTTGAGTGTTTTGTTAGCCTTGAGCTGGATCTGGAGCAGCATCTTGTTTGCCTGATCCCTGGCCTTCTCCACCTGCTTCTTGCTCTCCATCACCACAGCCCTCTGTTTCCACGTTGGCAAATGCATTAAGCCCATTCTATCCGTGGCTCGTAGACTCGCCAGCTGCATCTGGAGAGCCGCTTCCCTTTTTGCAAGTCTTTTAGTGTTGGTGCTGGGTATTTCGCCCGGAACCTCATTTATATCCATGCTCGTGTGCCGGGACGCCGATTGCCCTGGCTCTTGTGGTGTCTGTAGTATCCTTACGCGATCGGCCTTCCCTCGCCCCGGCGTCCGGCGAGCCAAGACTTTCCCCGAAGCCAAGCGGACCGACTCTTCCCTCTCGTGCACGACCGTGGTCATTAGGTCCCGTGCTTGGTCGAAAGTGCTTCCAAACTCTACCTGGTAGAAATCGCGGTACTCAGAGTCTTCCTTGTCGATGTCAATCTTGCAATGGCCTTTCCCCACCATGTGCTGCTGCGCCGCTTGCAAAGTCTGTCGTGGAGAACCACAGTACAGGCATTCAAAGTAGCCAAATACCACGAGGTAGAGGTACTCAATGAAGATTTCGGGGTCGACTATCAATTTGCTCTCGTTTGGAATGAGAAAGCTGTGCTTCTTGGTCATGTGCTCGAGGCTTTCATTAAAGCCGACAGCGTAAGATTTGCAGAAGAGACATCGCCGAGGGTCGAACGGCTTTTTTGGTGTCTTTGGTCCCAATTCGTCATCGTCGACGCCTTCATCGGAGGCAGTGTCGTAGTCTGCGACGTCGTTTTGCAGCCCCGCATTACTCGGTGTCGAGTCCATCACAGTCGAGTCTGCGTCCATAAGGTCGAGTGTCGCGGACTTCTGCAATGTTGCCTCAGCGTCCATGCTATGGCTTTGCTCGCAGGCCTTCGTCATGGCAATAGAGAGGTTTCGCCGCTGCGTTGAGATTGTGAATAAGTCTCCACGGCCGTAGGACGGGTGAGGAAATTTCGAGTTGGTGGCGGCGGGTAGGTATATGTACTTTCTGGCCAAGCTGGGTACGACTTAAACTCGATAAAAGAATATGGGCTCCGCGAGAGGCTCGAACCTGGTGCGGACCTTCGCAAGGAGTACGTTGGTCAGTTCTATTATATTTTTCTTCGTTTGACTCATTTGTATTGGCGTCTTTTCTGATTGGAAGAGGCATAATGTTCTATGTTGGTTGAGATCAACTTCAACGCTACCACAGTATGCTCTTCCGCTGAAGGCGGACGTCAGCCGTCGCCTGAATTTAGCTATAGAGGCAATCCCCGGAATCATACAGTCCACATTTTCCCACCGCCGCCCCGTCCCCGAACCCTTTGAACGGCGGAGCGCGGTGGTCCTTTGCCCACTGCTTGATCTGAATAGCCACATCAACGTTCGCGCGAGCCTAATACTAAACAGGAAAGTATGAGAGATTACCTTGTCAAAGTCGCGGCAGTCGTGCAGCACGTTGCCGAAAGCTCGGACCCCGAAATCCCTAGGACTGTACTGGAACACGTTTGGCGTCGTGTCTGACGAGCACATCATTTGCTGCCGCAGGACGTCAATGCAGTGGTCTACGTGGTCTATGCCCAGATCCCCGCCAATGTCTCTCAGCATCGAATCAATGTCTCCGTCCCGCATATACGTGTATGGATTATGCTCAGCCGTCCACTTCGGATCATGGAAGTAATACATTGCCTTTCGGATCGAGTTGAGGCAGTGCAGGTTGTGGAAGACGTTGAGCACGATGAGGTAGCCGCTTCCTTCGTAGGGTGCCTCTGGCATGGTCTTGTTGGGCAGTCGGGCAGCTTCCTCGGAGGTTATGCGAGACACTTCATCTATTACTAGGTCAGTTGAAGCCCTCATCACAGAGCTGGAAATTCGAATCTGAATCGTACGGGAGAAGAGGTCCTCCCACAACTTGTCATTCTCGTCACTTGGGCGGCCTTGGTATTTCGTCTGGTCGCCGTTGACACTGTTGTCAAATTTTACTAATTTGTGGGATATAGCCGTCTCGGCAGGTGCTCGGGGGCCCGTTAAACTTGAACAAAGGGGTTAAGTCCGATGAGGGGTACTTACAGGGCAAGGTAAACTCGTTCCACCTGTGTTTACTGCCTAAAGACGACAACGAATTGTATAATAACGCACTCAGTATAACGTTCCCGACTAGAGACAACGCCAGACACCCGATGCCGGCTATCCAGTGCCGCCTTGTTGTTGACCTTGGCCTTTGTGCATCGTGCTCCCAGTGTCGCACATCGAGCTCCGAGCCACCGTCCAACGAAGACGGGTACTCTGTGTTCCGGATGAGCTTCTCGGCTGAAGCCCTGCGAGATGAATCCATGTTGCGAGCGGGCAAGATCAGGATCTCAAAGCAAGGAAGAATACGTGTGGGAGGAGCCTACGTCTTCCATCAGGCTGTCTGGCTATTGCCAGCCGTTGGCATTGTTCGTGCCTAGATCGTTTAAGCGGGCGACTCGGCTTCATGCAATTAGGCCGTCGCCGGAGGGTGCCTGCAAAAGTGCTCCACGTCATGAGCCAGGGCCTACAAACATGCATGATCGTGCTGTCGACATGACGCACAGTGCGGAGAATCACCCGCGGGGGCGAAACCTGCGCCATTGCCACCCTGCGTCCCAGCCGTGTTGGGCTACTCTTGACCATCACTCGCACACTGGAGAAAGAGCTCCGTTTGGCTCTCACCTGTGCGCATATGACATACCATCGTGTTCCCATTAACAAATCTGGCTACACGCAGCGCCCCACCACCCGCCAGCCCGCCGAACCATAACACCTCCTGGTCAAGCATGCTTCCACCTCAGGTATTAATTCCCATACCAGTCTGCAGCATAATCAGGCCCTGAGAAGGCTGTTTCAAGTTGCAAACTCGCTTGAGGCTACATGCATGATTCTGCGTCGTTGCACTCATGTCAGAACAAGGAGGCATGGGTCCATCACTCTATTTTGCCAAACAAAGCAAAGTAGACAAGTGAAAAGTTGTCATGTTTTAAAATTGTAAGAACACACCTAAGAATAATATCAACGGTCCGATTTTTAAGTAGCTAATTCTTATGGCTCGTAGATTATGCTTATGAAAGTCGAAATGATCTCTTCTACTTTTCCTACGTGCACTTGTCAGGGTCACATATCACGACTACTGTACCACGCAGCCTTAGACGACGTCCACAAAGTGTCTTCCCGCGCCACTACTAAGGGACTCTAAGGGCTATATGAGGAAAAGCTTTGTGCAAAGGACATAAGATGACTCATCAGAGATCAATACAGTCACCCTCAGGTTCATATGTTGCTCACCATCCCTTACTGTTAACCCAACCATGACACCATCTTTTCATCACAAACCGATGCCTTCGCTGTTGAAACTGACGAAACTCGGTGCTGCATCGGCGCCTCAGTGTAGTGCTGCCAGGGGCGCAACGCTTATGGAGTCGTCACATGAAACAAAACTAGAGACTATGTCAGTAAGTTTTCGTTCTCATAGAGGAGACCGAAACAAATGGCTCGACATACGGCATCGTGTCGGCTTCTACTTGCCAGGCCACGTGACAGGGTAGAGCGCACCCTCAGTTTTGGCCTCACTCTTCTTGGATGGCCAAGTGACAGGATAAAGAGTGCCTTCGACGCCCTCCTCGTTCCTCTTGGAGGGCCAAGTAACGGGATATAGGGCGCCCTCGGTATGAGACTCGTCCTTCTTGGATGGCCATGTGACAGGATAGAGTGCGCTTTCGGTCTCGATTTCTTTGCGCTTGGCCGAGGTAGCACCCTCGATCTTGGAAGTCGGGATAGCAGCGACGGTGACGGCGCACCAGAGAAGAACCTTGAGATGCATGTTTTGTTGTAGAGGAATGAAATGAACGGTTTCTTTGGGAAGGTTTGTTATTGAAAAGAGACGACTTTCGGAGAATGGCGCAGATTCAATGAAGACAGCAACTTTATAGAGGACACCGCAAGTTTTCACGGGCCTGCCTCGCGTCTCCAACCTCGACTAGAGGGCTTGCATTACAAACAGCCCCCGTCGTATCGGACACGGCTGGCAAAACTGCTGCTAGTCATCACGCAAACGCAGCATCGCTACCCCGCGTGCAGGGTTCATTGCTTCGAGCAATCTTTACCACTCGTCATCCCCAATTGCTCGCGGGGCGGGGCCATGCAAGTATCCCAACCAGAGTCAATCCCGCGTGGAAAACAGCTTGGTTGCATCTTTGTTTCAGTGAGCCTTCAAAGGTTCCAGGATCTCCGTTCGGACCTTGCCTAGATAGTATCCTCTCTGACAGACCGCGGGGAGAGACACAGGGGCAATCAGTATTAAAGAGTAGAAATGACGTAAAGGTTTGCTACAAGATCAACGCTACGGAATGTGCCATGCTAACTGAGCTCGAACTTTTGCGGCTTCGCGATATTGACATGATGCTCCACCCGAGGAAGGGAATCAAGGAATGGTACTCCGCCTCGCGCAAGAGTATTGGAGCCTTTTGTCTTCGGGCCGTTACCGGGATCTGGCCTGCTCATCTACAGAGTTCTTCTTTATTCAGGTTGTGCCCGATGTCGGGTCTAGAGGATTCATGCTCTCTCTGCAGTGCTTACGCGGATGGTGTCACAAAACGTAAGCTGCGCATGCCGTTAGGTGCCAGCTATATACATCGACACGGGACAAAGCGCAAGATTTGTCCAATGGCGACATACCTGACTCTTCCGCACCTGTACGCCGGCGAAGGAGGGAGACAGTATTGCGTGCGTGGTCGTCTGGCCCCTCGACCCCCCTCCCCCGGGGCGTGGGTCCTCCAAAGATCCCGCAGGCCAAGACGGAAGAGGACCGAGCGTCCACTCCCGATCATGGCAAGATCTTAGCACACTGCTGGATAGATGCATAGTCGTTGGGTGACACTCCACAACCACCAGTCTCAGCGGCTGCTTTGAAGCGGGTAGAGTACGAAGAGGAATGAAGAGAATCTGAACACAGTCCGTCGAGTGCGTGCCCAACTGATGCAGCGGTGTAAGTGGGGTTTGTTGGAGAAGCCTTACTATCACAGTCATCAGTCATCGAATCGGGCTGACTTTTCTTCCCGCCTGCTCATCGCAATTCTCATCTCGCTCTTGGCGCCATATGTCTTCGCTCCGTCATCTTTAGCCACGACACAATGGGTCTCCTGCCCAGCTTCAAGCAAAAATATGTACCACTTCTCAACAGCTCTTTGCTTGGCAACTCTCAGCAACCAAAGTCTCCTCTGAAACGTTGGATCCTCATTGTTCTCTTTGCTTGGTGGAATGTCATACTTGTCGGCTGGGGCCTCTACTGCTTCAAGGCATACATCAACTCGAAAAATCCCGCCATAGTACCCGTGTCGTGCGACTGCGGCGCGACTATCGAAGAAGCCGTCTCAAAGGGCTGCAAGTACGATGCTCTCTCGGTTTCGTGGCTGCCGCCGCAGTGCCGTGATGATGAACTCACGTTTGAGTTCAACAAAGCTGGGCCCGGCGGCGAGTGGCTCTACTGGGCGGACCGGAACATGACCCAGCCATTGACGCTCAATAAAATTGGGGCTTTGGCTGATAAGCCCATCCAAGATGCGCAATTTTGGACTACATTTGGTTGGCATATCAGCCATTGCTCTTTCTACTGGAGGAAGGAACATAGGATGAGGGACAGAGGTGTGGAGGTTGAGCACCGGTATGATCGGGAGAGTCACATCAAGCACTGCCACACGGCGTTTATGGCAAGAACTCCGTTGAACGAGACCAATACCAAGGCGGCTGTGGGCTTAGGAGGAGACAAAGTCGGCGGAGTCAGGACGGAAGAGCAGACAAAACATGAGCATGTGCACAATGGGCACGAAGGAGAGCATCACGACTGATGTACGCAACTTTTACATGCCACTTTTGGCTGCCAGAGCATAAGGCGACCACGGTAAAATATTTCCTTTTAGAACGAACACATTGTCATCATCAAGCATTTGACTTGATGCATTTTCTCTATCGCCTATGTTTCTCAACTTCAAGATCCCCCATCGTCTTCGTTTGCACCAAGACCATTAGGGAATGCGGCTCCTAGCACTAGTGAGAGAGTGTACAACTCACCAGATGAGTGTAAATCTCACCAAATTTTGGATGAACCAAAAGGCCCGGCTGATACATGTCGATCCTGCGGTCCTTGGCCCAACTGTCCACGGCAGCCCAATTGCGACACGTGTGAGGCATCATGTTGGCGTGAGGCATGTTGTCGTTCGTTCTCCAGTGCCACGTCGATATGCCAACGTCTGCGTGGCACATGGCCGACTGGCGAATGTAGTTTAGGCAGTGGTCTGGCTCTTGATCAGTATGGTGCATCTTGTGACTAGGATGATGACTGACCTCGATGCCTGTCTCTCTCGTCAGTCTGCTCCTTTGTTGAATTGGGATAGTAGTACTCTGGGTAGAGGCTCCAGCGAACGAGTTTCTTATCAAGTCAGAGACGTGCTCTATGATATGATGCAAACATCCCGCAGCACTCACAAGGCAGTGTAATTCGTGATAAACATTTATGAGTGCAGCATAACCTCCCCGTTCGTCTTTTATCTCGACCGCGTTTTCCAATCGCCCCAGTCTCTGCATGTCGTCGTTTGAGATTCGAACATCAAACCCTTGCATTACTATGTCAGATATACTATTCAGTTATAAATCAAACTTTGAGCTTACCCAGCAGCAAGTTGTGCCAGTTGGAATCGGTCTCGGGGTTGGGGGGGCCGGTCCAGAGATGATCCTCGTCTGTTACGAAATCTTGTATCTGATAGGAGATGACGCTGTGTAGCGGAGCTCCAAACCTGTCAGTAAACGCAGCAACAAAACACGGATACATCGTTCCTACAGTATATGAGCTCTTTCTGAGGTAAGACTTTGGCCATGAGGTATGTGAGCACGGCAATGTTGGCAAGAAGGATCACAGTGTTGAGCAGCACAAGCTCGGGGCAGGATTTTTTTGTGAGCGACAGCCTCTCCTTGTAGGTCTTGACACTGCCTAGTGATGCTCTCAGATCACCACGCTCTTCGCTGTCAGAGGAATTGTCGTCCAAGAGGACCTGTTCGTCTTCCGTGTCCGACATGGTGCAAAGTTCCCGAGCGACTTCGTTACTTCGTTGAGGAAGAACACGAACCGTTGCAGTTGGAGTTAAGATCCCAACAATGCAAAGGGCTGGACCCCAGATTCTGGGAACTACTCGAGACCAGAATGACGGAGAAACTACCCCTAGGTCCTGCTGCTTGCTCCACGTCGCGGCTGGACCACCTACGACGAGCTTACACGAGCAGTGACTACTCGTGATGCACAAAACGGGGTCGGGATCGTAGATGGCCGAATTAGGCAGGACGGGACGTGGTGGGGCCGCGACATAGAACCCCGCTCGGGCGCGACGACAACGGGCCAAGTACCACTACAATGTTGTTGTCTCGGACGCTTGCACTGTGTGTTGGTCCCACGCTGCACTGAACAAGAGTTCCTGCTGTTCCGGCCCTTTTCCTGCACATGCTGTCACGCGACTGGGGTCACAAAGGTTGGTTTGATCCGATCCTGAGCAGGCTCCAACCTGACTCAGGCCCTCCGATTTTCCCTGCCCCGCCAGGTTCTCGAAAGCCTTGATACGCGGACTGACTGCCGTCCTCTCTGGCCTTTTTCCATTGACTCAACTGAATCTTGGCTGGCAAGAGACTGGACGAACCATGAACCACACCTCTACGGTTGACGCTGACACTGCCTTCGGGCCGCAGCTGGCTGGCCAATTCGACTTTACTCTTTTGTTCGAGCAGTGTATCCTGTCAATTGGGCCATCGGCGGTGCTCCTTCTGGCCTCATCGGCGCGCATCGCGTTCTTGACCAAGCGTGCAGCTATCTTCCATACTAGCCGCCTGTTATGGGCCAAGCTCGTAAACACACCCGTCTACGTGTCGCCGGCCACAGTTCGTACACGTTGCTAATCTCACCAAGGCCGCTCTATGTATTCTTTTCGTCCTGCAGCTAGCCATCTTGGCCCTGTGGAGCACCACCTCATCCTCTGTCAACACTCACGTGGCTGTCGCTGCCGCGTCCCTCTCCGCTCTTGATGACTTGGCCATTGGCGGCTTGCTGTTTGCTGAGCATCGGTACTCCTATTCTCCTTCCATGCTTCTGAGTCTATACTTCTCAGTCACCATTCTCCTCGACATTGCCAATGTACGCTCGCTTTTTCTCCGGCAGGGCCTCGATGCCGTCGGAGCCGTCAGCGCCGCGGCGTTGGCGTTCAAGATCCTCATGCTTGCCCTTGAAGAAGTTTCCAAGCAAAGTCCAGCTACATCGAAAGTGTCTCAAGAATTGTCTAGCGGGTTCTGGAACCGATCCGTCTTTTGGTGGCTACGGTCGACCTTTCACCAGGGCTTTACGGCGTTCCTCCAGGTGGACGATTTGCCCACGCTAGACCGGGGGCTAGACACGGCAAGATTAGGTGCGAAGTTAGAGAAATCATGGCATTCGGGTAAATTTACTGTTGTGTCGCAAAGGTTTACCTGCCTTACTGACTGTATGTAGCTGACAAGGCTGGCAAATACTGTCTTGCGGTAGCCACGTGGAACGCGTTCAAGACCACGTTTTGGAGCGCCGTGCTCCCGAGACTTTGTTTCACTGGCTTCAGCTTTGCGCAACCATTCCTGATCAACACGATCATAGACTTCATAGGCTCTCCCAGGCCGGAGCATTCCCGTGGCATCATAGGGGGGCTTATTGGGGCATCGGCTTTGGTGTATTTCGGTATTGCAGTACGTTTCGTAGCCCGGCTCGCCCACATCAAGCTAATTCAGAGGCCTAGTTCTCACGATGCCACTACATGCACCACACTTATCGCCTAATCACGGCGGTTCGCGGGGGTATGGTGACGCTAATATTCGCCAAGGTCTTGGATTTGGATGTTGCCACGGCCAACGAGTCCGCAGCGGTCACACTGATGAGTACCGACATCGACGGAATTGCTGCCGGGCTGCAAAAGATCCACGATATTTGGGCTAGCACCATTGAAATGGGGTTGGGCATCTATCTCTTACAGCGACAAGTCGGCGCGGCCTGCTTCTTGATCCTGATCCCCGGCGTCCGTAAGTGCCCCTCAGCGAAGCATTCTTGTTCGACCGCTTCTTGACGATGATCTCTAGTGTCCAGTTTCGCGACTGCTAGAGTTGCCCGTGGCATGGGCCCAGCCAGAGCTCTCTGGAATTCGAAGGTGCAGGAGCGTGTCATAACTACGTCGGCCACTCTCAGCCAGATCAAGGGCATCAAAATGATGGGACTCTCCGATCGTGTCTCGACGCTGATTCAGTCGCTTCGGGTTGTAGAACTGGATTCTTCCAAGGCGTTTCGTTTGTTCTTCGTTTGGATGAACATGATAGGTCTGTTGCATGACATTGCCTCGGATAGTTTTGAAATCGTGACATGGCTGACATGGTCACAGCCAATTTGTCTGACCAATTGACGCCAATTGTCATCATTGCCGCAGCTGTCTTCTGGACCAAAGGTGGCCAAGGTCTGAGCATTGCAGAAGCTTTCACGTCACTCTCGATTGTTACCCTTGTCTCAACCCCTATTGTCAATATTATTGCAGCTTATCCTACCTTCGTTGCTGGTCTCGCGTGCTTTGGGCGTATCCAAGCTTTTATGCTCGGCACCCAGAGGATCGAGTATCGGTCCCTGCCGCCTTCGTCAGAGGCCAGCACGCTCAAGGCAGATACTCATGGCGACGATGTCGAATTAAGCGTGGTACAACGGGGGGATACGGTGTGCGACTGGGCATCATCATCAGAAGCAGCACCAGCCATTCAGATACAGAAGGCCTCTTTCACCTTGAAAAATAGCGAAGACGCCATCCTCAACAACATAAATATGACCTTCTGGCCATCCAAGCTCATGATGATCGTCGGCCCAGTCGGCTCAGGCAAATCGACACTTCTCAAAGCTATACTGGGCGAAGCACGACTGCTGAGCGGCCATGTTCGCCTTGTCAGCGGCTCAGTTGCATACTGCGACCAGACAGCATGGTTGAGGTTGGGCTCCGTGCGTGACAATATCGTGGGACCGAATACGTTTGACAAAAAGTGGTATGCAACGGTTCTTCGTGCGTGTGCCTTGGAAAAGGACATGACACAACTTCAAGATGCGGATATGACCTCTGTTGGAAGCGGCGGGAACGCCCTCAGCGGAGGCCAGAAGCAGAGAGTGGTTAGTACCCGCAGCGTACATTGCGGACTTGAACTAATCACCACGTCTCCTAGAGCCTGGCACGAGCTGTCTACTCTCGCTCCCCGATCATGCTGCTCGATAACGTCTTTAGCGCTCTCGATCAGCAGACGTCCCGCGACGTCTTCGCTCGCCTGTTGGGGCCCGATGGTCTACTCCGAAAAGAGGGAACAACTGTGGTAATGGCCACGCACGCATGTGAGTTTTCATCTGCCCATTGCAGCCCTCCTTGTTGGTGTCTGTTCTTAACTGAACGTGTGCAGTGGAGTACTTGTCGTCGGCGGACACGGTTGTCGCCCTTGATCAGAAAGGCTCAATAGTCAAGCAATTGGCTTCCCGCGACATGTACCTTAGTAAAGAATATGTGGAGGCCCTAAAACAAGATGGTGAGGGAACAGAGACCGATAATATAGGGGAGACATCTTCAAGGGACGGGACATCCAGAAAGGCCTCCGCCAAGCAGCCATCCACCCCGGAACTGATAAAAAAGGTCGGAGACCTGAGCTTGTACAAGTTTTACTTGCAATCCTGTGGTGTTTTTATTTTTATCATTTGGCTGGTTCTCGCCGCAGGATACATCTTTTCTGGAAAGTTGCCACGTGAGTATTGAACTCAAATCCTATCATCTGACACTACTGACTCGTGTGCTCGTCAGAAATTTGGTTGAGGATTTGGACCGAGCATGGGACTACGAATCACCCCGACGCCTACTTTGGAGGCTACTTGGCCTTTGGCTTGATCTGCACGCTCTTCTCGGGGGCTTGTGTATAGTGAGAACTCATACTTCGACGAAATCATGACGCTCAAGCGGTGGGCTAACTCTCTTCAGCTTCTTCATGATTGTCGCTGTACCAAAATCGGCACAGCATCTCCACTGGCTTCTACTTCAGGCCGTCCTAGCGTACGCTGACCACATCGGCCCTTGGCTGTGACTACGTGCTGACTGAATGTTAGAGCGCCTCTGTGGTTCTTCACATCGACCGATACTAGCAGTGTTCTGAACCGGTCTGTACTGTCACGTAGTTGCTTGTCATGCCGTCCGTCGATACTCATTCCTCGCAGATTCAGCCAAGACATGACGCTGGTGGACCAGGTCCTTCCCATGTCTGTCTTCACAACAACCTTCGGTGAGCGCGACGAGGCACCTCCAGACTCGGACGCTCACATGCTAACAGCATCTCCACAGACGTGTACAATGTTATTGCAGGTGCAGCGTTGATTGCATCTGGTGCAACTTACGTCGCTGCCATTATCCCCGTTTGTGTCGTGGCCATTTACTTTATCCAGAAATTCTACCTTCGCACCTCGCGTCAAATGCGACACCTAGATCTGGAGGCCAAGTCGCCGCTATACCGTCTCTTCACCGAGACAGCCACTGGCATCATTACCGTGCGCGCCTTTGGGTGGAAGAGGGACATGGCCGAAGACAATCTACGGCTTCTTGAAGAATCCCAAAAGCCATATTACACGATGTAAGCTGTAGCTTTACGATTCTGGCCGGCGTACGCTAATAAAGGGCCGCAGGTACTGCATCCAGCGCTGGCTGAATGTTGTTCTCGACATCTTGGTGGCGGCCATCGCTATCGCCCTCGTCGGCTTTGCACTGGGCTTCTCCAACACTGCTACTAAGGGCTCCATTGGACTGGCCCTAGTCAACGTGATGGAGTTTAACCAGAGCCTTTCGATGCTCATCAACTCCTGGACAGGTCTAGAGACGTCGCTAGGCGCCATCGCGCGGCTTAAGAGTTTCATCGCCGAGACCAAGACGGAAGGTTTGGGAATTGAAGATAAATTGCCGCCCACCGACTGGCCTCGGCGGGGCGCAATCCAATTGAGGCATGTCACGGCCAAGTATAAGTAAGACGACCAGTTCTCGTTGCATGCAGTGTAGAGAAAGTTTTACTGATGCAGTCTTACAGTGCTGAAGACGCTCAATCTCAGCCTGCTATCCGGAACGTGGACTTGAATATCCTTGCAGGCCAAAGGGTAGCCATCATCGGCCGCACTGGGAGCGGCAAGTCGTCTCTCCTTCTGACGTTGTTGCACTTGCTCGATGTGGAGACGGGCCAAATCACAATTGACGGCCTGGACTTGTCGCGCATTCCCCGGCAGGCGCTTCGTTCGACCATTGTGGCGATCCCTCAAGACGCCGTCGAGCTTCCAGGCTCAGTGCGCGAGAACCTCACCTGGTTCGACGCGGGAGCGGCTTCCGAGAGCAGTAGTGTCATGGACAAGGCCATGCAGCAGGCGCTGAGCCGTGTCGGCCTCTGGGACATGGTGAGCCAGCGGGGTGGGCTGGGAAGCAACCTGAACGACGTGGGCCTCTCAGCCGGACAGAAGCAGCTGTTCTCTCTGGCGCGGGCCCTGCTAGAGGTGCGGAAGAGGAAGTGTTCCGGTAGTGGTGGGGGTGGCATCGTCCTGATGGATGAGCCGACGAGCAGCGTGGACCAGGAGACTGACGCAAAAGTTCGCAGCATTGTAGCGGAGGAGTTTGGAGGCTACACTATCCTTATTGCGAGTCATAGGTTGGACGCGACGAGGGATGCAGATGTGGTAGTTCAGGTAGAGGGCGGCAGTGTGGTGCAGGTAGTTGCACAATGATTTGATTCAAGTGTTACATGGACAAATATTGACTCAGTCCTCCGGGCAATCGGTCTGCCGATCATCCGCCCGGCTCGCGACCGGGTTTAGCGTCGACCATTCACTGATGTTTGACGACGGCGGTCGCCTACTATGGCTATGGCCGCCTCAGCTCATGACCAAACCTCAAAACTCTCAATCGTATCCGCAGACGGAATGCGAATGCTCACCGATCTCGTTGTCCTGGGCAAACCGCAGCGCTGATCCCTTCTGTCTGTCAACCAACATACGTCTCAGCCTCATGCGCTTACAACCCGCGTACCGGACTTCATGAATAGGAACAACGCGATTCATACGACCGGCAAGGAGACGAACAAGTATAAAAAGTCTATTATCAAAGGATAACTAGATGGCTCAGATATTCGCTCCTCAATTCAAGCCATCATCTTCCGATCGAAACTGATAGCCTAATAAAGGGGCATCCGTGCAAATCGCTAAAGACTTGTCCTCTATACGCCAGTCCGGCTTGCTCTCTTCTTAAGGAGGCCTGAAGACACCGTGCACTCTCATCAGTCCTATCCGGTAAGTCGTTCTGAAGTCGAGCAGATTAAATAGTCACTGATCACTGGTCGATGCGCCTAGTCAAAATGAAGACGTCTGCTGTCATTCTATGCTTTGTCGTCGCCATCTCTGCGTGGCGCAATGGCAAGTGCGATGATTGCAGCGCTGCACAGGATACTTTGTGCGCCCAGAGATGTGCAATTTCCGATCCCTAGTTCAAAACACATGGCTGTGGCACCTGTGGAGGCTTTCTTTGTGGGGAGTGTCATTGCAGGCCGCAGAATGAGTGCTGAGTGGGCGGAGAAGTAGAAGTGTGACGGCTGTCACTGTGGTGGAATTGTGCCAGAGGGCCCATGGGAACTCATCATGTCGCAAACGACAGGACTTTCTTTAGCAGTGGACGGAACGGACACATCGGGTAACGCTCGCCAAGAGGCAAGATAACACAGCGAGATCAGAGTGATCAAATGCTCAGGCTGAGCACGCTGTGCGTTGCTGAGCACTGCAGAGCCAAGCAGGTTTATAAAGAACAGTCGTTACGGAATAGCTAGCTCTACAGATAGCACGTTGATGCTGCCTCAGCCTTGAGGGCTGGGCCAAATGTGTCTGTCGCGGTATGAGCCTTGCGTGCCTTGAGGGACTGCCTCAAGGAATGAAGTTCTGAAGAGTTATTTTCTGAGAGTGTAAGGGGCTAGGCCTAATAGGCGCCCGTGGCTGCCCCCCGGGCGCGGTCCGTACGATCTGGAGGGTCTGCCGGCAAGGCAGAAACACGACCTTGAATTGAAGCATATGTTAGGCCTGGGGTAAGAACCAGAAGAGGGTCCAGGACAGAACATGTTAATAGCCTTGCTGTCAGCATCGGGATGTCTCGCCGATGAATGTACCAGTCTCCCATTAGCGGCACCATTGCTGCTATTAGCATCAAGTTTCATACCGAGTCCGGATCGTTTCCAACGAGCGGTTCCGAGTCATGCTGCTTTTACTTCTTGAGACCAATAGTTTTGCTATCTTTTCCACAATACCAGAATACTCAGCTGCGGAGTTTCCCGGAGTTTACTCCAGCCGTCACCATCGCAACTCAAACCTAGCTCATCCCGCCATTGTTCTCCCAGAAACTCACAACGCCACTCCATCTTCCCATGCATCCCCCCGGCCCGTGCAGCCTTTTCGTATATGCTTTTCTTCAAGTGGTACGCTGAAAACTCGACCCCTTTGGTGAATGACTGACAACCCGGCGGAGGAATACCAAATACTCGAACACAGTAGCCTTGACCACTTTCGAGCTCGTCGCGATATTCGAATCTAACTCCGGTCTTAGTAAACACTGGGTCATTGCATGCTCCCACCCGTGCTGTCATATCTTCTATCGGAGGGAAGCAGACGCCTATGAAAGCCCCTTCGGAGGTGAGGTTCATCGAAATTGAGCGAAACATAGACGTGAGCTCGTCTAGGTCTTTGGCGTAATTGAGGAACCAAGCACCGGTGGCAATGTCGAAGCGACCTGAGCCAGAGGGACAATAAAGTCGAGGTTTGCATCCGTCCCCTTCGATAAATCGCGCACGAGAAGCATACGCCGTCTGCGAGAGTCGCTTCGTAGCGCCATGGAGCATGGCTGGGGAGATGTCGACACCAGTTACAGAGGTCGCGCCCCAGCGGAGGAGAAGATGGGAGTAAAAGCCCGTGCCACACGCAAAGTCAATGACCGTAACGTCAGGTCTGGCCAGGAATGGCTGCACATTTTCCCGGAAATTGAACTCTTCCAGCTTATTGAACAACGTCAGTTTGATGACATCGTACCGCTCTCCGATTGAGTCGTATTGAGACATATCCGCTGATCTTTCATTGGTATTCAGATATGGGGCATTTCAAAGCGGGTGCAGTGTGCTGAATATACTCGTCGATGATCTGAATTGAAGCCTCATCAGCGGTCAACGTATTATTGCTTTTGCCTTCACCAACGACAACTGCTTAGAGTGTCTTTCTTAAGGCGGATGCCATGTCCTAATGTACTCGTCAATGATCCGCAGTAAAGCATTAGCAGTTAGTGCATTTCATTGCTTTTTTGTTGACCGGTATATAGCTAACTAGAGTGTCTCTCCCGGTGAGCTAGTTTATGCGGTTCTCTATGGCGATTGGGTGTATATTGTAGTACAGACGCTGTATCGGTGTCTTGTATCATTAGTTCTGCGCGTATCCTGTATTTACCGACGAATTAAATTAACCGAAATACGCATGTCTATGTTCCCATGATCAGAGGGAGTCTGGGCTCGCCCTCCTATAGCGCACCCCTTTGATATACATAAAATACGTAGCGGACACCCGGGCTTACTACTGTAATAGCTACCAGCTAACTTTCTGCTCCGTACCGTATTACAACCCTTTTTGCAATGACACAATATGATTTCCTTGGCTCGTCATACGATGTCATAGAACGACTCCCATTTAGGACAATGGAAGCCCATAACGTTCAGCTCGCGTTGAAGCCGCATTTGAAGAGCGATACGTCTGTTCTCGAATTCGCATGCGGTACAGGGTTTTACTCGTCAAAACTTCTTTCTTGGGGGGCTGGCTACCTGATAGGCATGGATATCTCACCTACTATGCTTAGAGGTGCGAAAAGGCGCCTTCCCTCGCAGGTGTCTTCTGGACTTGCGACATTCGTCACTGGGGACGGTACCAAACCTACCTCATTTGCGCCCGATGGTAGCGAGGGTTACTTTGACATTGCTTTCGGAGCATGGTTTCTAAACTACGCACAGAGCAAAGAGGAACTTGTGTCAATGTTCCGGAACATTGCGCTCAATTTGAAGCCCGGTGGAGTCTTTATTGGGGTTGTTCCTCATCCAACAGACGCAATCGATGAGCGCGCGGCGATATATAAACGACCACCACTGACAAAAATGTGGCCACGAAACGAGTATACCGAAGAGCTTGACTCGGGGGATGGGTGGGCCCTTCGGGTATTTTTAGACAATGGTGGGGTAAATTTCATGACATGGCATCTTAAAAAGAAGGTGTATGAAGAAGCAGCGAGGCTGGGCGGCATGATGGGAAAACTTGAGTGGCAACAGGAGATACTTCTCGGAGCCGAATGGAGGCAAGGCCAGAAGTTCACAGATGAAGAGTGGAAGGTGAGAGAAGAAAATCCGCACATGGGGATCTTGATCGTATTCCAGGAGTAGGCGTGAAAGTAGGGGGAAGACATGCTCGTCCACGACTAGGTAGCCAGCATCTATATTCATTATATTCTTCCGTAATAGCCCGGGAAAATCTGCTCTCGTAATAGTCTATCGCTTCTCGACCTAGCGGTCTAATAGTTGCCTCAAGATAACACAGACCGAAGAAAGCATTATGAGTCCTGAACACCGACTTTCAAAGCGTAGGCATTGCTCACGCGTATACTAGTTAATAATCGTCCGCGACCTAAGTAATAATAAAACATGAAAGTTGTTTCAATTAAGATCGTTCGGTCTGACTGGGTCAGTTCCACAGAACCCTAATACACGTAAAGCTGAGGAACCCCAACTTTACAATCTTTTCCGAGAGGGCAAGACTGGTACTTAAAGATTCCACATTGGTTCCTAACCTCTCCTCCGTTCCATGTGCACTTTTTCTGAATGGCCTCAAACGCCATAACGCAGAGGGCATCAACCCGAGCACCCACCTCATTATCACTGCCAGAGCCGCCCTGATCAAAAAGGGACTTACAGTCCTCGGGGGCTTTATCCGCCTTCTCAAACCTAGCCCAGTAACCGTTATTGCGGAGGGGATCCCAAGAATCTTGGGATTTCGAATGTCCTGGACAAGCGACCTCGATCTTGTCCCTTGCGTTTGACTTGCAGACGAGGGCAAAGTCGTCTTTTCTTGTTCCACAAAGCTTGATGAGCTCGTCGTTCTCCGGCTTGTCATGAGGTGGGCCATGGGTCGGATAGCAAGAGGGTTCTAAAGTTTGTGTTCCGACTTGGCTGCTCGTCATGGTGGCCGTTGCGTCGGGACAGACGGTTGTGGCCTTGCCTAGATATGACGTTGTGATCTGGCCGTGCATCTTACCATCGTTGCATGTGCAATATGGAGTCAGGCTATAGCTATAGTAATGGTCGATAACTTAGCTGGATATGCCCCTTCTATCATGCTAGGAACGCGTAGTGATGCTTCTTGCTTACCTTGACTCCATTCTGCAGGAGGTCACAGCAACTCCGGTCTGCTTTGGTTTCATAGTGATGCTGATGGTCTCGGTCGGCATTGTCGAATACGTGCATGCCTTATCACCGTCACCAGACATAGTAGGGTAGTTTCCGCTAGTCATGCCACCGTCACTCTTAGCGCTTGAGCAGTGGCAGAAGGCGGACGGCTCGGCATTTGGTTTGCCGTCGAATCCGTCGCCGTACGTATTGCGAAAACACTGCGGAGGGATAATTTTTGGCAACCCGTCCTCGAGCTCCTTTAGGATCTTCTGTTGGGCGTCGGCCCAGTCTTTGTCAAAGTAACCCTCTATCATCGTGTCGGTCCACATAGCGCAAGGGCAGTCTTTTCTTTTGCCCTGGGTACGACAGGTAAGATACAAGGAAGAAGTGGGGGGTATAGGACGTAGGGAAAGAGTCTACCTACCTCTGCTTTGCAGACTTTGTCTTCTCCCTTGCAGTCCGGGTCGTCACAGGCTGGCTTTAGGCGGAATCAGTAAGGAGCGAGGTCCTGATGAAGTGAATCGATACAGTCGAGAAAACTACCTACCGAGTTCTCGTTAACAGTAGCTGATGGATTGCATGAAGTAGTTGATGTTGCAGTTGTCTTCGGCGTCTTTTGGCCATGATCGCCTTTCCCATCTGGATGCTCCTTCGAACTTCCAAATTGGCCGCCATCAAAGACGTACTTGTGAGCAACCTCCGCCGCAGGCTTAGTCACGTCCGTCCAAATCCCAGCTACGGCCGCGGCAGCCACCATGATGGCGAATTTGTTCTTCTGAGCCTGCGTCTTGAGAACCTGGACGGCGGCGGCTATGATCTGTGGTGCGCTGTCCGCGAGCTCGAGGGTGAAGCCGTTCCATTCTGCTGGATTGATGAGGGCTAGAGCTCTGTCGTCCTGGGCCGCTCCTCCCAAGGAATTTACCATGCAGCTCATGCCTGAAAGAAAGTTAGGTCAGGAGCTGGGATTAACAAAAAGAAATTCGTACACTCTTTGCAGTAGGAGGGAGGAATATGCTAGGAAGTCAAAGCTCACCGTCTCGTTTACTCCGCTTGACCGGGGCTCCGCAAGATGCAGCAGCTCCCTTGATTAGGGCCGCCACCTCTTCTTGAATCGAATCGGCCATGAGGACCGTAACATCACCTACTCCAACTCCGTCCGACGTCGCGGTCGCAGTAGAGACAGACAACTGCGCCTTTACTACCGTCGTTGTCTTAACATTATTGACAGTGGTAGTACCAGTTGATTCCGTTAGGTAGTCTTTGTGAACGCCGATCCACTGTCAATAAGTCTTCTGGTTAGCCTTCAACTGTCAAGGCATCATAAGGGTCAACAGTGATGGGAAGCTCCGGAATAGTATACCTTTGTGGAACTGCCTTGCATGGTGAGGTAGTTTGTGTCCACGCCGATAGGGGCATGATAAATTTGATGAATCTCAATGTCGCCATCACGCTTCGCCATCGCCATGGGGTCAGCCGTGATCTGAGGCTGCTGACAGCGTGCCAACCCTAATAGGGCGGTTCCCAAAATTATTGTCATTTGCCAATACATGGCTGCTGTGTAATGGTATGGTAGGCAACGTTTCCGCGTTGATAAACAATTTGAAACCTCTGAAATCTCTGAAATCTCTGGAGCATCTTTGTCATTCGAATGGGCGAGCATAGATACTTATCCTGGCTATCGTATAGAAGACTGTCAAGGGTTGATACGGTGCCGTTATGACAGAGTATTTGCCAATGGCACTGTTCCATTCCCTCGGTTACATTTTCGCCTCTCGGACAGTTGCTGTGCCGCTGTTGGTAGATGTACATTTTCGCCCCTCGCATAAATGCATTACAAGGGAGTGAAACTCATATGTAGGGAACACCCTGCTACGAAATTGAGGCTGTACGACCCGCGCTACCTCAATCAACACGATACACAACAGAGTGCAACGCTGCAGGCCTTGCTACACCAACCTTCAGGAACGAGGCCCTCATCCATGCTTGAGGTTGGCCCTGACTTCGGCCTTAAGCATCTGTTTTAGGTTCAAACCTTTGGCTATAGCGTTTTGCAGCCAAACTATGACTTTGGCCTTCAATTGAACCTTGACTAACCCTAACAAGCATCGAGCTCTAAAGCCTGAATCCTATCGGCCGAGGTAGGGGCCTCAGGGACCACCAACAAGAGGTCGTGTTTACGTACACCAAGACCAACCCCCCAGAAAGACCTTTTGGAACTTACGTTCCTCAAGGCATAGAGGCATTCGAGTTTATCCTCTGAGATGAGGAATGGCACTACTCAGAAGTAGAGGACCTTTCTTTAGCGCAACATTCCGAATAGCAGAGCCGTTCCACATATAGCACCCTATAAGAGACAGGTAGAAGTATAGAGCCCTTAGTAGAAGTCTAGCATTAGTATAACTCCTGCATCTGTTGGCCTCTCGGTGGTTATGCACTCAGACATATCCTATGTTTTTAATCTCGACTGACTGACATATTGACTGCATGCCCATGAAGGATCACCAGGCTCACTTGCATACTTTCCTCCTTATGTTTGCCTCTGCATGGTCAGGCAGGCAGAGCAGCCCTGCGTTTCGATGTAGAAAACCGGTTTATTGATTACATGCTTTTGCAAGATCCCCAGCCTGACTTCCCTACTTGACTTGTCATGCGTCTGTTAGCCGCCCGTTGGCAAGCCACTCACAGGCATCCGACGTTTCAATTTAAGGCCAACTGAGGTCTGTTCGCAGCTCGTTGGCCAGGCACTTACAGAGGTCCTACGTTTCAATTTAGGACCAACTGATGTATTAACTGCATATTCATGTAGAGATCATCAGGTTGACTTCTATACCTGATCCCTGCGTCTGTTGGCCCCCTCGGTGGTTGGGCATTCGCAGGGATTGTACATTCCAATTGTAAGCAGGTGATTTCTTCAAAACATTGCCCCCAAATATGCAAGTCGCAACCAGGCGGTGGTCCTAAGATGCTACCTCGTATAAGCCAACAAGGCGATTGCCAAGTCTGCGTCTCTAGGCCGTAGAGTACTTGGCTATAGATATACCACGTTTTCTTGACAACTTACCTCTCCTGCTAGCTTCATCGTTTCTACTGTAGTTGAACTCAGTAACGAGACCTTTGAATTGCACTCCGTTCAAAATTGCTAGAGTTATGGCTTTCTTTAGCCTTCACCAATCGAAACTGTCAGCTCTGCTGGTTGCCTTCACGCTTCTCTTTACGCAGCAATGCCATGCCGGATACGCTATTCAGAACGACTGGTAAGTTAGTTTCAGACCTAATCTTCCTTGTGCACTGAATAAGGAACCCTTCTTTGACGAAAGTCTAGTACGTGATTAACCGTTCTTTACCTGAGACAAATTTTTCGAATGCTCACATCGTTAGGCTCCGATGTTCAACACGCTTTTCTTGAAAAAGCGTTCGCGTCTGCTGCTGAACTCGCCTCCAATGCTGCCCGATATACGGCGAACCCGGGACTCAAACCCTCCGTAGATGAGGTATTTGGGTATTTATTCGGTACCAATCAGCTTCCTATTAAGCGATCGGCTGTAACATGTAAGGTTCTTACCAGCAAAATTTCCCGTCCCTGTCACCTCTATAAATTCTTTTGTCTAACTAGAGCTCCAAAGTGGCACTACAAGGCATTTCGGAAAATGCAAAACCTGTCCAAGGCGAGCCCAAAGGAGAACAAGGCTCCAATACCGATGTTGTACGTCTCTATACCTGTTGATGGGTAGATGAATGACAAGCAGAAGTACTAATGAGCTCCACTAGCTCGTCTTTTGCACGCTGGATCGCCTGAAAGAGGGAACAGCCGCGGATGGCTCTAGAAGAATCTTTGATCCAGGTGAGAATGTCTTAAAGCACTTCCTATCAACACCTACCTTAACGCTCAATAACGTTCTATTGCTAAAGGGAAATCCGTGGCAATGTTTAGTGAACAAAGAGTTTCTTAAAGCCAAGGCTGAGTGCGCGAGCGCTATGGCATGGACGATCATCCCAAACCAGCGCACAAGTTCCGACAAGCCGGACATGATACAGATCTGCCCCTGGTTCCTCGACTATGCCATGAAGCAGGATGCCCAGTTTCAAAGTCAGTTTAAGGCTGGTAAAATGGCTTCAATGATTGTTAATTTAAACCTGGATAAACTTGCAACTTGGCTTAAGTATACACCTATTGATTTGTTCCAGCTATTCGATAAGGTCATAATACATGAGGTGAGAACCTAACTTAAGTTTCTGCTATATATAACTGACATAGAATAAAAGCTTTCACATACACGACGAGGCGGGAAGACACAAGACGCCGGAGGTTCGGACGGCTATGGTATATATTTCGGGACGAATGGTTTTCTCCTTATGAATCAGAAGAGGGCTAACTATAATTGCTAGGCTGGAAAAACTGTCGTAAGCTAGCTTCCCAGACAGGAAGTATCCCGCCTATTCCGCCTAATAAAAATGCCGGTAAGATTTATATGAGACTTTTTGCTTTCCTTTTATCGATTCTGATATCCCATTCTAGATAGCATTGCTCTATTCGCTTCTATCTCTGGACTGATAGATAAGGGCGGTGAGGTAAACGAAGATGGTACATTTAAAAGAGGCGCAGGACTCGCGACAAAGAGCACTAATAATGCGACTTCCGGTGGGAGCAGCGAGCCGGCGCAAGTGCCTACCGTTATAAAAAGACAGGCCTTACATTTTAATGCCTCAAGCCTTAAGGGACGGTCAATTTTTTAACGTTATTTAAATACATCAACAGTTGCCTTATATAGCTTCCTCTTACTATAGCATGTCTTATAGTTTTCTCCAAGCTGTCTTGAACAATTCATTAAGTAAAGATATGTATTTACGTGAGTCCCCTAGTGGGACTCATTATTCCACGGTACTATTCGGCGGATAATAGTACAAGGCAATGTCTCCTCTCGCGTCGACGCCGCAGCAGGGAAAGGAAGAATAAGCTCGAAGTGACAAGGACGCGTTACCTTCTTAATCATCTCCCAAAAAGTCCATTCGCGTTCTGTATATTCCTCAGCCTCGTACGGGTAAAACATCTCAATGATAACTCTCAGCCACCTGAGTCCTTCCATAGCCGCTAGGGCCTCCCAATTAGCAACCCATATTATCTCGTCCTTGCCATTTTTGAAACCTTCAAAGTAGAGAGGGTGATCGAGTGTCCAGGCAAGGTTGATCTGGGAAATACTAGCGATATGAGTCGCCGGAAGACGTTTAGGCATAATTGCAATGGCTCCCTTAGAATAGGAGAAGTCGAACAAGGTCTCTCGATAAAGCATGTGTATGCATTCAAAGTAGCTAATAATCTAAGTTAGTAGAGGAACGTGAATAGACGGGACAGGAGATATACATCTTTTTGCACGCTAATATCAGCGATATATGGTCGCATTGGATGTCTGGCTCACGCTGACAGCACAGAATAGAGTCAGGACCGCATTGGATATAATTATCTGGGTCCCAGTTCAAGCATTCTTTGCTGCGGAGCCTCTTGGACGACCAAAACTTC
Source organism: Purpureocillium takamizusanense (assembly GCF_022605165.1). Classification (NCBI taxonomy): domain Eukaryota; kingdom Fungi; phylum Ascomycota; class Sordariomycetes; order Hypocreales; family Ophiocordycipitaceae; genus Purpureocillium; species Purpureocillium takamizusanense. The sequence continues at coordinate 22,995 of NC_063081.1, read as the reverse complement.
AACAATTCTTTGCCACCACGAATCCTTATACGCGGTGAAGGTAGGACGACATGAATCGCATGCCCACGGAAGTACGTTTCCCAAATCATTTGACGGATCTCCGGGGGGAGCTGACCGTAAAGAGGTGACGCATCCTGCTCTTTAGCCCTGCGAGGTGAGATGGGCTTCGGGGGGAGAAAAGGCATCAGCTTGCGAGCCTTAGTGAAGAGCTGGTGGTAGCTGACAGACGGCATCTTAGCGGTGGTTGAAGGGAAGGAATTTGCCAACTGTCTGGGGACAAGCGGGGGCGGCTGCTCTATATTTATATGAAACGTCATATTGCCTCGGCTGCTTCCCGCCTAGTGCTTGGGGGCGCAACCGTTGCGACCAACACATTTATCGCGATAGTTATAGGCTACGCAAGTCACGTGGAAACCCGTTCTATTCTTGTTTCCCTATTCCTGGTTGCTTATAAGGGATATATATAATGGAGGGCGGAAAGAAAATGCGAAAAGGAGATTATTAAAAAGAAGGAGTAAGTTTTTTCAAACTATACTAGTCAATATAGTAATATAATGAATACTTACGTCTTTAACTTTTATAAATGATAATATGAATATCCTCTTTAACCGTAATAGAGACGTCTAGTTTAAAAATTAATAGTAGCGATATATATAGGGACCTAATGGGTAACGAGCTTAATCGTCTTAATAAATTGTCTCCTAAGGAAAGGGGGGGAAGGGGGGCACCATGGCTTTTAAGCATTAGGCTATGGCCTATAGATCTCGAGCCGGTAGTAACCCATCACTCCTAAATGAAGAATAAATAATTAATTCCTCAGTGTCGCTAACGTTAAAGGTATAGGAAGTAGTTGGCTACGCTGAAGTAACGATCCGCTAAGAGATGGGCTCTCTTGTGTCGGGAAGGCGAGTATAATAAAGCAACCCGAGGGAAAGCCGGCCATGGCCGGGCGGAAAGTTCATCCGAACGAGACAAGCTTCAAAAGTAATAGGTGCAAAAGATTGGTGGGTTCCAGTGCGCCCTGCTCTCGACCGCTACCTCGAGAACGAAGCGGGTTCTCTAGCAAGGACGAGCTCGTTATTAAGGACACGTTACCGTCGGAGACTGTGAGCTCCTGTGAGGCTGGTGGCTTAGAATCCACCAATTCATTCTTGTCTGCTCCGCTTGCTGCTCGTATTGGTGAAAATACCATCAGCCGGAGCAATATTCGCAGCGCTATGCCCAATGCTTATGCTGATCATAGGGTGGCTGAGCCTAGACTGTATCGGCGCTTTGACAAGGACGAGCAGTATCAGTCTCGTGCACGGCTGGCCGATCAGCCTGGCAGTACCTTTCTTTAGACTACCTTATCCAGGGGCGCTGCCCCCGTCATCGGCCTAGTAATGCGCTTCGACAGGCCTTTTGCCGATGTCTTTGCCTCTTGAATATGCATCCGACAATTGAGTTGTTGTGCGTTAGACGAGCGGTAGTTAATGATCATTTCCGCATCGCCAGATGGACCGTCCATGTAGCACAGTAACTTGCCAAAAGGGAAGCTTTACGCAAACATAGCCAGGTTTGGCTGCCCCAGCTCAATGATGAGCATGCTACATTGCTAAACTCAGGGGTCGTGAGACGGCCAGACGGCGTCATTCCGGTTTTGCGCCGTAGCAATAGTTTTCTGTGGACCCTTGTATCGCTCAGCCTCCCTCCAATCCTTCATCCTCGGCGTCAAGCGTCATCTATAGCGGAGAGAGACACCCCCAGACCAGCACGACACGGCTAATACGAGAGTCCGCCGATGGCACCAATGGGGAGAAACGGTAACAAGTGAACGGACACTACTCTAACGCATATAAAGTCAGCTACGACCCGTTTCTCGGCCATTGAAGTCAATCTCATGCAAACTACCCATTTCTCAAGCCACAGACCCATTTCAACCCTCGACATCACTTAAACGATGCTCTTAACGGCCCTCACCTTCCTAGCCGTTTCGCTTGCACAAGCTACGGTGCCGTATCGACGGGCGTCTCCTGCGCCACTAATACAGCCAAGAGGGGCCAATTTGGTTGATAACACTTATATCGTCAAAATTAAAGACGGTGCTAGCACTGATTCGGTGGACGGATTTCTCTCAAACCGTTCCATCAGCTCCGTATACACCTATTACAATGCACTCAGCGGATTCACGGCCGTTCTAACAGCGGAGCAACTCTCCTCCCTGCGTGACCACAATGACGTGAGTTGAAGATCAATTACACCACAAGAAGGGAAGGCATGGCATGCTAAAGGGCCCAAACAGGTCGAGTATGTGGAACAGGATGCCGTTGTTCATCTTGACCGGCCGAAGTGGATTCTCAGCCACGAAACAGAGCAGAAGAACGCACCTTGGGGTCTCGCACGCATTTCAAGCCTCAAGCCTGGCAGTAGTACCTATATTTTTGACGCCAGCTCAGGGGCTGGCACCTGCTCGTATGTCGTGGACACGGGTATTGATATTACCCATCCGGTTCGTGATCAGCCTTCCCAGCCTGAACTAAAATCTCACTAACGTGCCTGATAGGACTTCGAGGGCCGCGCCAGCTTTCTCATCAATACTTTCGACAACGAAACAACCGACACATCGGGCCACGGAACCCATGTTGCCGGAATCATCGGGTCTAGGACGTACGGAGTCGCCAAGAATACAACACTCTTAGGCGTTAGAGTCACGGACGACGATAACGGTCGGATGTATGCAGCCATTCGGGCCGAGAAATTGGGTTGATCGGTTTCGCTAACAAGGCCCCAGCTCGGCCGCCATTGCTGGACTCGACTTTATCTACTCCGATGCGATTTCTCGCGCCTGCCCCAACGGCAGAATCGTGAACATGTCCGTCGGCTATCCGCGGTCGGCTGCTCTCAATGCTGCCGCCTCGAGGCTCGTCCGCGCTGGCATCTTCGTTGCGGCAGGAGCAGGCAACTCCGGAGAGATCGTTTCCACATCCCCGCAGACGGAGCCCAGTGTTTGCACGGTTGGAGCAACTGCCAAAAACGATTCCTTCGCTAGTTTCTCCAATTATGGTCCACTTGTCAGCGTTCTTGCTCCTGGGGTTAAAATATCCAGCACCTTTCTGAATCACACTGTTGCCGTCGCGAACGGTACATCGATGGCCAGCCCACATGTGGCTGGTCTTGCAGCATACTTTCTTGGCATGAATATGAGCGCCACTGGGTTATGCCAGTATCTCGCGGCAACCTCGATTAGTGGGGCTATTGCACGAGTCCCAGAGGGTACTGCTAACAAACTGGTCAATAACGGGCATAGATAGCGGCTCGAGGAAGCCGGAGACATTCGTGGCTAGACTTAGCAATAGAAGTTTACTAAAACAGCGTATCGCTATCTAATAGATCCTTAAATTCTATACCTAGCCGTTTTACATCTAGTCGGGCTATACTAATATTAAGCGACCTTAAATCTTTAGAGACTATAATATAGAATCCTAAGCTATAAGCGGATCGGCTAGGGGGGCTAGCGATTAGCTACTAATATAGGGTAATATAAGGTAAGGGGCCTTATATACTAAGGCCTTAAGGAACGGCGGGAGATAAATTAATTTATTACTATTATCTAATAATAACTAAGTCCTTTTCCTATTAGAATAAATCTATATATTTAATATAATAATATTCGATTAGTTTAATATAGGGTACTTACTTCTAAGTTTTTATTACCTACTTAAATAAAGAAGCCTAACTATAATAGTTAGTATTTTTATAACTATATATGATAATTCTACTTACTTAAATAAAGAAGCCTAATTATAATAGTTAAGCATTACTTTCTTATATACTTTTTATTAGATTTTATAATATTAAGGTATAATTTATTAAACTATAACCCTCTATAAACTATACCCTAAAATTTTTAGCGCGGGCATAGTTTATATAGTAATCTTCTACGAACTCTATTATAGTCCCCGAACTATAATTATAAGGCTAAATAACTTAATCCGAACTACTTGCCACCCTAACCCTAAGTAGTTAAATAGTCCTTTAAAGATGCTATAGTTATAACCCTACTTAGTGCGTCACTCGCGCCTCCAATTCTCCCGCCAGGGTTTCCATTCGGGTAGCGTAAATCTCCTCCTCCTTTCAAGCCATACCATAATGGATGTCCCTTTAAACGCCTCTTCTATAGCAGAACAGTGTGGCCTAATGCGGTCCTGGAGATAGTCCCATCTCGCTGCGTCGGACGCCTGGAACCTCACTTCGACCTCAACCCGTCTGAGCGATGGAAAGTGTTTAGCTGTAGATCTCTCTCCTAAATGAATAATATCTTGCCAGGCCTTCGAATCCTCAAGGACTCGTAGCACAAGAAATTTAACGGCTGGTGGAAGAATTTCCGTCAGACAATTCGTCTCGTGATGTCCAAGCTTGGTCTCTTGTAACCAGTGTCGGCAAAACAACTGCTCATCAATCTTTAACGTCTCAAGCCGGGCAAACTTCCCAAGTGCTGGGCCTAGCGTTCGTTTGTCAAGATGCAGGCGGACTTGGCCGGAGTCAACGTCGAGATGCATGAGCGTTCCTCTGATCGACTGCACGGCCGCAAGAAATCCGGCTAGAGAGAAATGGTACCGTCTGTTCTCTTGCGGGAGGTAGGAGGGAGCGCTAGGCTGGACCCTGAGTCGCTTGAGATTGGGACAGTGTCGTACGAGGATCTGGGTGGGACCATAGTCTTGTTCGCCTGCGCCCCAAAACACTGGGAAATGCTCGAGGTCGAGCATCTGGAGACTTGGAAGAACAGGCCAATGTCTTTCAGGCGCGCACTTCTCACAGCAGGGATTCGGCAGACGGAGACCCAGCGTCTCGTGGACCACGAGGTGCTCTAAGTTAGGAGCTGCACCTAGTAAAACAGCAATACCACAATTGGGAAGAGTGATACCCGAATATTCGGTCGGTGGCCGAAGGCATAATGTTTGGAGGTTCCGCAGGCCAGGGGAATGTCCTGGCAATGAAAATCGTCTGGCAAGGAACTTGTATGTCGTGATTACACCGTCTTCTCCGTCTGTGTTAATGTACGGGACCAACGTCTCGATATTCGGTAGAAGTGCAATCAGTAGCTCGCTGACGAACGTTTCGTAACGGTCATGCAAGTCGGTGAAGTTAGGGTCTCCGAGAAGGTCTAGGCGTAAACCGCGTGCTATCTCCTTGTAATATTCCAATTCCGCGGTGTTGTGCCAGTGTCTGGGGTGACTGGGTAGGTGCCTCACACATGCTGCGAGATCTGGGCGGTTGGCGATTGTGCGGACAAAGGAATAACTCCAGCTGATGCGACACGTGCCATGATATAAAAGCGGCTGGGCTATCCATCGCAGACTGTTGCATGTCGTTGAGAGGGCAGTGAGCGCTATCCGGCATTCTTTTTCGTAATCCCGGTACCATGTGAGATGCGTCGTCCCAGAACAATGCATGCAGAACTGGGCACAGATCATGCGCTTTATTTCGACAGGTAGGAAGTCAAATGAAGCAGAGCTGTCGCTCCTAGGGACTGGACACGTGGCCATGATGGGCTTCATTTGGGCAGAGAGTATCAGAAAAGCGTGAAATCAGGTCATGAAGTGCGTTGAGAAGAGATGCAGCAGTTGCTAGAGAAGCTGAGAACCAGGCCAACTCGCATCAGTTTAAGTCCAAAAGGCCCACCCGAGCCTACGGTGGCCCGCGCTGCGCCATAAGTAATGCCCAAGCCGACTGCTACGATCGAAGATTTCATCGTACACAAACCGCCCATTTTGACCAAAGCCACATGCATGGCGCAGTCCCTAATAAGCCTTGGCCAAGGGGTCACACAGTACAGTATGACTGTCAACAGTGAAAAAACTACTCCCTGCTGCCAACCCCACTTGACGGCGACGCAGCTGAGTTTTATTTTTTGCCACACTAAGCCAAAATAGGGCATTTGCCAGCATTCAGACTGACAGTGACATTGACCCATCATGGCGCAGTCATCTTTTGGACATTCGGCAACAGCTTGGTGTCTCGAAAAGAGAACTCAGCCATATCTTTGTTGAAATCTTAGAGGATGTCATTTTACAACACGGGGTTACAGCGGATCGATCATTCTCAAAGGATTACTCCATCTTGCTCCTGTCTGAGAATGAGGCCATGTCATGTGTTCCACTCTCCACCGACGATGAGTCCCTTTGAGTCACTCCCACGAGACTTGCTCCGAATCATCGTTGACAGCGTGCTCGACGACATCCCTACCCCTGAGGACCCCGTTGTTGGGTACAATCTGCCGCTGGACAAGACACCATGGCTGCTGGTTCGCACCACTCTGCGAAACCTCTGCCTGACCTCAAAGACATTCTGCGAGTACGCCCGGAAGGCATTGTATCGGCATGCTACAGTAACCGACGGCCATAGCATGGCCCTCTTTCTCGACACACTCATCAAAAATCCGTTACTTGGTCCGTCGGCTAGGACATTTGCGTGCCTCGTCGGAGCGGATGCCACGTGCACAACCGACTTCCCTCTGAGGACAACCGTGGCCGGCTTTCTCGACTTCAGCCACTACCTGCCTCTCAAAGCACTCGCCGATGTCGTCGACTCCCGATATGTGATAGAAGAGAAGCGCAAGCCCTATCGTCTCTTCATGGACACCCTCATTGCCCTACTCTGGCTCATGCCCAATGTCGATCGCACCTGCTTACCACTCCCAGTGGAGGGGGGCTTCGGCCAGTCTCGCGCCACAGCAGTCTTTCGGTCACTAGGTTATGGTGACCGGCCCGCTCCACCACTCCAGAATCTCACCTACGTCCAGATTTGGCCGCATGGGCTTCCGCCCGAAGACTATTTGGACTTGGCCCTGTACGGTCCAGTTTTTGGCGCGCTGCCCAAACTGGAGAGGCTGGAGCTGACGGGCGATGACGGTGATTTTGAGGCATTCTCAGATGCAAGATCCGAAAGCCAATACGCGGGACCAATCCGGCACCTCGTTTTGCAGCAAAGCTCCTGCACGCCGTGCGATGTCACCGACATCTGCAACCGGTTGGGCCAGTTGTGCACTCTTTCGGTCACGACAAACGCGGAAAACGCCACATATTCGTTGTATCCGGAGCTGGATCTTTGTTACATGAATTGCGGTTCGGGTGGCCCACGATCACCCAGCAACTGCCTCAACGATGGTCTCCCTCTCATCAAGGACACATTGACCAGCCTACATCTCCAACTTGATTACAACACGAACGTCGGCCCTTTATTCGGGCCAGCTGGAAAGCTCACCAGCCTGCCCACACTGTCAAGACTTCGGATGCTCTCCATAGGTGTACTCCAACTCTATACCTTGTCAGAGATCATGACTAACGATCCCCATCGGAGCAAACTTGTCGACCTTCTCCCGGCATCCATCTCAGAATTCAGGCTTCACATTGACGCCAAACAACAGAGAGTCAATAATAAAACCTGGTGCTGTGTTCTGCTGCAGATACTGGAGAAATTTGCGGAGAACGTGAGAGTCAGGTTGCCGCATCTCGCTACGGTTATACTAGTATTCTACGACCCATCCTATAGGGCGTATGACAGCGAGTTCGCCACCCTGGCTGCAGATTTCGCCCAACAAGGCGTTCTGCTTAGTTACCGGGAGTCCGACCTGTAAAATATTTCGCACACTTTATTAGTGTATCTTCTATAACCCTCCTAACTATTAAGCATTATAAGAAACGAGACCCTAGTAGCGAGTCGATTATTTAAGTTAGATAAATAGATAATTATCTCTATAGAAATCCTCTAAATATATTTTAGCGGCCCTAAAAGCGATAATAATGCCCCCTCACCTTTATAGTTGGGTTTCTATAGTACGACTCGTAGAACCGTCTTATAGAAACGCAGACGGCGCTTACCTTACCTTTATAGTTGGGTTTCTATAGTACGACTTATAGAACTGTCTTACCTTTATAGTTAGGTTTCTATAGTATAACTCGTAGAACCGTCTTATAGAAATATAGACGGCGCTTACCTTTATAGTTAGGTTTCTATAGTATAACTCGTAAAACCGTCTTATAGAAACGTAGACAGCGCTTACCTTTATAGTTAGGTTTCTATAGTACGACTTATAGAACTATCTTATAGAAATATAGATAGCGTTAAGAATCTATAGGGTATAGTTCGTAAAGGGTTAGGGTTATAACGAATTATACCCTTATATTATAAAATATACCTAAAAGTATATAAGAACGCGGCGCCTATTATAATAAGTCGAATAAGAAATTTTTTAGCGTATAGAAACCTAAAATAAAAAAGTAATTCGCGATTTCTATTTAATAAAATAGTAATTAATATAACGGTAATAAGAGGGTTAAGGTAGTTAAGGTATTATATTAGGGCGAGAAAGATACTAAACTATAAAGCGCGTTCCCTTCGTACTCTTCCTATCTTTACTTAGCGCGTTATAATATAAGGACTCCTATATATTAATATATTAATATAGTAAAAAAGCTATTAAGCTTTAATTAAATAGTCTTAGGTATTAAATATTTATATTTACGATAGTATATAAAACTATATAGCTATTTATAACGATATAAGATACTTATATTAATAAAGTATACTTATATTTAAAGTATAAAAATAAGGTAAAAAAGAGTATTATTAATTATAACTAAAGAGGCATAATAAGTCCTCTTTAACTAAAAAGGCTTCCTTCCTTTATAGTTATCCTTATAGTCTTATCTTTATAGCTCCCATTTACCCTTAGCTATTTTTATTTTTAAGCCTTCCCTTTCTTTTATCTCTCTCTCTCTATTATAGTTCTTTTTTATGCCTTCTCTTATTAATATATACCTCCCTAGCGGTATACGCCCTTACCTTAAAAAGGAATTATAACCCCCTTTATCGCCCTTTATCGCCTCTTTATAAGCGTCTTATCGTTTATTATATCGATTTAGAGCTTATTTAGCTCCCTTTATATATATAAGGTCTTTAAGGTATCTCTTATAAATTCGCTATATATAAAGGTCTTCCTTAATATTCCCTTATGCCTAGATAAAGCTTACTTAATTATTTAAGTCTTAATTAAATACTTTATCGTAAGCTAGAACCTTTTATTAATTATTCTTAAGGGCAATAAGGAAAAGTAAGTATAGCTAATTAGGGTATATAATATAGTCTTAAACTTATCTAAGATCTATAAGAATATATTAAGGATAGTTACTATTATTATTTATATTTTAGTATTAACTCTTTAATTTATTTATTTAAGATATAAAAGGTCTATTATATTAATTTTATATTATATATTCGCTACTTTATTATTTTAAATTAGCTCCCTATCTATTATCTTAGTTTTAGCTTTTAAGTAAAGTCTTTATAAGAAGGTAGGAATATTTAATTGCCTTTTAAAAGGTTTAGAGGTATTCTTTATTATTAATTTCTATATATTTATTATTAAGGGCTAAAGTTATACCTTAAATAATATAATAGGTAAGTATTATTATTTAGCTATTCCTTTATTTATAATTTTACTATTCTATTATAGCGAGTTACCTTATAGCTTTATAATAAAAAAGCTTATAGTCTTAAAAGCCTTAATTTATAATTAAGTAATAACTTTATTTATAAGTTTATTACTTTATTAAGGTAAATTACTTTATAGCTTTATAATAAAAAGGTTTATAGCCTTAAGAACCCTATTTTATAGCTAAATAATAACTTTTCCTATAAGTTTATTACTTTATCGTAATAATCCCTTTACTTATAGTTCCTTTTATATATTTATATTTAAGGTACTTTCTTCTTTTTATTACTTCTTAAAGGGTATTACCTTAAGATAAATAAGTCCTTAAGTTAAGGTCGCTCTATATAATAGTAGCGTAATAAGCTTAGGTATTATAGTTAATAAGTCTAAGAGTTATAATACTTTAGTTATAATAATCTTTATAACCTTAATAATACCTCTTTTTATCTTTAGGCTTAATTTATATATTATTTAAGTCTTTAAGATTAAAGTTACTTATAGATAAGTATTTTAGGTAGCCTTAATAGCTAATAGTAATATAGGGGCCTCTTCCTTAAAGGGTAGTAATTAATTATATATATTATAGATAAGAGAGTATTTTATTATAATTTCTATTTCCCTAATTTTAATACTATAATAGTTAAGGAAATCCTTTTTAACCTTTAAGATATATATAAGGTATCCTATACCGCTAAGCTTAATAAAGGTCTAGAAGCTATATTCGATATTATTAAGCCTAAGCTTATTATTATTAATAGCATTTACTTAAAGGTCTTAAAAGGCCCCTTAATTTAATAATATAATATAGGTATAGTTATTTAAATATTAGAGTCTTAACTTATTAATAACTATTATTATAAAGATAAAGAGTAATAAATTAAATACTATTTTATATAAATTATTTAATTACTAAATAATAGCTTAATCCCTAAAGTATATATCCTTATAAAAGAATAGTATATATATTAATAGGCCTTATAGCGCTTTAATAATATTTATTAGCGTTTATAATAGCTCTTTATACTTATTTAATATAAATCTAACTTACCTTTATAGATAAAATATAAAGTATAAGAGTATTAAGTATTTATATTCCTATCTTTCTTTTTACTTAAAGATTAAAGGTATAAAGAATCGGAAATTATAAATATAGCTAACTTTAATAAAGAATTAGCGCTAATAGTTAATAACTATTTAGATATACTCTTAATACTTATACTTAAATATATTATATATAATAAGTTAGCTATATTTCTTATCTTAAATATAGCTAACTTAATAAAGCCTTAAGATAATATAGTTCTCTTTTTATATAAAGTTAAGGAATCCTATATAAAATCTCCGCTAATATTAATATTTATATATTCGATTAAGCTATATTTTATATAAGGTATATATAAATATTATACCTATAAGATAGAGATAATATAATTAAGCTAAATTATTAAGGTTAAGTTCTACCTTATTATAATTAGGTTTAATAATAATAACTTTTATAAAAAAGCTATAATACGCTATAAAGTATTTAATCTTATAGGTAATAATATATAATACTTTATAAAGTTAGAAATTTATAGCTTATTCTCTTTTATATATATTTATTAATAGTTTATTAAAATCGGTAATATAATCTATCTATTTTAAGCTAGTAATAGCTATATTACTTATAGGTAAGATATCCTTAAACTACTAGAAATTAATTAAGACTAATATATTAGCGATATATTAAGCCTTAACCTTTAAGGTAGGCTATTATTATCTAAAGTAAAATATAGGTATTTAATACTTATATAATTTATTTAAGTTAAGATCTATAATAGCTTTTTTTAAAGGAGTAAAAAACCCCTTAATTATTACTCTTCCTTTTATTTTAACTTTTCCCTTTATCCTTTAAAGGATTCTCTTTAAGCGCGTTTTTTTATAAAAGGCCTAAAGGCCTTCTTATTAATTTAATATTATTAAGTTAATTAATTAATATATATATAGGGAAGTACTTTAAATATAAAGGGGGGGAAAAGGTAATTTTAATCTTTTTATTATTAGCCTCTTAATTTATTCTTTTAATATAGCCTTTTATTTTTATTATTCTTATTTTAAAGTAAGCCTTATTTATATAATATCCTATAGAAATTAAGTAAATATTACTTTTAATTCTTTATATTTAACTTATAAATAATAAGGTATATATATTAGCTTTATATAATTAAAGTTAATTAAATAATCTTTTTAGATTAAATATTAAAGACTCCTTAAGTATATATAAAATCTTTTAAAGTTATATATTTAAAAAAGGTAAAAAAGGTAAGCTTAAAATAAAGGTATAGCGCCCTTTTTTATATATTATATACCTTACTTTATCCTATATCGTAATATATAATATAAAAGCCCTTACTTTATTCTCTCTTTACCTTTCCTTCTCTTACTTACTTTATTCTTTTCCTTTTTAATAATAACCTTTTTTTTATTATTAAAGATAATTAAGTAAGCCCTTATTATAAGCCTTTTATAATTAAAGCTATTAAACTTACGATCTTTATACTATATAAATTATCTTAATAAAATAGAGTTTTCTTATATAGTTAGCTTTATTTAATATAGCTATACCGATATTATTTCTATTAATAATACTATAGTTAATTATTAAGTAAGTTAATATTTCCTTTCTTTTATTTAATTATATCTTAATAAAAAAAGATTTATAGTTACTTTAAGGTTTAAAACCTTAGCGGAATTAATATAAATAGCTAATATAGCGTTTTTATATATAAAGAAGTCGCTTTTTATCCCTTACCTCTTATATAAATTAATAGTATTCTCTTAGAGACTATTAAAAAGAGCGGTATTCTATAGGTTCTTATTTATATCGCTTACTTATTAAATAAGGAAGTAGCGTTATATATTACTTTTTTAAAAGGGAATCTATATTATATTTATATCTTAGCGGATTATACTTACCCTTAAGGATAGTTTTTCAATACTTTAATTTAACGCTTTAAGTATATAAAGGCCTTATTTATTTTATTTAAAGGGTATCTAAACTTAATTATATATTTTTATTATTTAATTATATTATAATAATTATATTTTATTAATAAAAAATATATAATATTCCTAACTATTATAGTTAGGCTTCTCTATCTAAGCAGGTAGAATTGTCTAACCATTATAGTTGGGCTTCTCTATCTAAGCAGGTAGAATTATCTCGCATAATCGCGGAAACGCTAAAATATCCGGGGTAGATTTAATAGAGGGTTAGGGTTACAACCAAACATACCCCTATATCGTAAAATATAGTCAAATACGCATAAGAGTATAGCGTTAATTATAATGAGTCTAATAAGAAGTTTTTTTAACGTTAGAAAAGTAGAAATAAAGGAGCATTTCGCTATTTAAATACGACGGAATAGCTAATAAATAGCCGCGTCTAAGGGGTTAAGGCGCCTATAGCTAGGGTAGCGGCCAATAGGATTATACCTAAGACGCCTATATAGGACGATGCGTCCCGCGTAAAGTAGTTTCCGCATCTAATATAGTAATAGGAAGCGGGAGCAGTTAAGTAATAACAATTATATACATTTATAGCAATATAAAAGGCATAAGAACCGCATAGATATAATAGGAGACGGGAGTAAATACATAAAAGCATTATATATCTAAACCTAAAGAATCGGCTAACGATAAGGACAACGATAATAACGGAAGCTATTACTATCGAACCATTTATAAAGATCGATAGTTATCTATTAGTAATATATAAGAAGTACCGATTCGCGTATATCGCTAAAGAAGTAAGTAGCTATTTAAGAGATCGATATATATCTATAGAAGTTAAAGAACGGAGGCATATAGCCGGCTAGGTATATTCTATAGCAGGAATAATCTAAGATTAAGCCGGTTTAGCCGCATTTACGTTCCCGCCTAAGACGATAGATCCTATCCTATTTATCGCGCCACCCAAATAAGACAGTTTACGGTATATCGACGAAGCATACTATTATATAACCCGTACCGTAATCGGCATATAGAAGTATTACCGGAGGGTCTATAGATAGAGGAATAATTAGGTTAGGGGCGGCAACGTTACGTAGCGGGCTAAGTAAGTAAAAGATATACTATAGATAATGGGCGTCTATTACTAACGATTTTTCCGGTCCCGGGCTGTAAATAGGTAGTTCGAGATTTACGGTAACGCCGTTACGTTATACTAGCAGCCGATACCCGCCGTCGACATAATATAGCATATCGCGTAGATCTACCGAGCCTAGGTCGGCAAATTCGACGCCTAGAGCGAGGATATAGTTAAGGTAGCTAACGATAAGATAAAGCTAAGTAGGTAGTTAAACTATACTAGGTAGGCGTAGCATTTAGATAGATCCGATAAACCGAGATTACGCGAAATAATAAGACCTATATAGCCTAAAGAGCTAGTATTATAAGCTATATAGGATAGTTTAAGCTATACTATAGACCGGGCCCGATAGATAGTAATATCGACTAAGGTTAGGGCCCTAGCGTTATTTAAGGTCTAGCGTAAGTAAATATATATTAAGCTAAGCCGGCTATTTAATAACTATATAGAAGACGATTTATAAGCGCGATATAAAGACGCATAGAGGAAGTTATTATGCATTTTACATAGGATATAGGTAGATAAGCCCGAATTTATGCCCCTATATCGGTTAATAAAGCGTTAATATAGCGTATATAACGCATTCGCTAATACCGCCGAGGAGCACCTATAGGCGGCAGACCTAAAGGCGAGCGATAAGCGTATAGATCGATTAGCGTTAAAGATAGTTATATTATAGTTAGACTACTAGTTTAAAGAAAGCTATTACGATAATACTATTATTAGCGAGTTAGCTATTATAAGCATACGTAACGATAGTAAATAGGTACCGGCTATTAATTATACGCTTATTTATTCGGCTATTATTAAGGTTACCTAGATATTAATAATAAGCTATTTATATTTAAAGCGGCAAGATAAAGTAGCGATATTAATAAAAACGATAGATAAGAAAGAGGCCCGTAAGATAGCGACGAGCATTTTTACTATTATACGTAGAAAAGTCTAGCGATTTATAACGGTAATAACGTATAAGCTAGATATATTACCGATACCGATCGATTAGATTTTTAAAACGTATATATACGGTATATGCATCCATTACGATATACCTATAAGTAGGACTATCGATTAAGAGGGCGATTATATTAAATACCGTAAGGTTAAGTTTAGCATAAATACGTTATATAATATATTATATATATTAGTCGGTAAGGCGCGCGATTTATTATCCGAGTTAATAGTCGTAGAGCTAGCTAGGATCGAGTCGTTATTGCCGATCGAGTAGTCCTAGTTAAAGGACGACTATAGTAAAGATCGCGTAGGTTATTCGTTTTTATATAATTAGCGCAATAATTAGTTATTTAAGGGCGATAATTAAGTAATAAAGTATATAGTAAAGTCTAAGGCGCGTTACTAGATATAGTTTTCTAAGGATAGCCGCATTAAGGCTAGCGATAACCTATATAAGGCGAAGGCGGTATGCAAATATAGATATACGTTAGAGCAATTCCGCGAGCGGTTATAGATAATTATATATATAGTAGCGGGGTAGCTAGCGCGATCGATAGAGATTTTAGGTATCTAGTACGTTAATATCGTTAACGGCGGTATATAGAATATTTTAGTATACTAAAGGATAATATATTTCGTTACGTTATACTATAAGGGTTTCCGCTAGACCGGGCAAGCTAAGGTTATCTACCGGTATTTACCGCGCGAGGTCGGCGAGTTATTAATATAGTATTTATAGTTAATATTGCCGTTTTAGCAATAGGTATAGGGTATCGTTAAGTAGGCCGATAATCGCAATCCGTTTTTATAGTCCGATAAGATCGTTAGCTAGATAGAGGCAGAAAGTAATATAGAAAGGCGGGAGCGATTAAGGAAGGAACGGGAAGGCGGCGGCTAGTACGTAAAAAAACGTAAAGAATAAGAGCTAAAGAGCGACGCGGACCTAATAGGATTCGCGGATTAGATTAAGGAACGTAAATAGATATCTAATCGAGCGAGATAAATCATTTAGCGATATAGCAAACGATTAATAGGCACGGTATTAACTATTAGCGCGTAGAGGTATATAGCCATTATTATATCTAGGCGTTTTTTAAATAAGACATTTAATAATAGTAGATTCGGCAATAAGGACGAGGATAGCATTAACGATAACCTAGCGGATTTATAGGCGGGCTATAGGACGTATATAGCGGGGATAATATACGCGTAGGCGTTATAGTAAGGTAGGTTCGGGACGGCAGAAAAGCGGGACTAATTTCGGATAGTTAGCTAATAGTAGTACTGATTTTTAAGGTTTAGTATAGACGATTAGAGTAGGGCCGGTCGGGACGGCGCCGGGACTAAATAACGACGTGCCCTATTCGATAGCTACCGTAAGGAGGTCTAGTTTTAGTAATTCGCGCGATTAAGCTAGGTCGATATCTATAGTAAGTTACGCAATATAATAGGCGATAGCGCCGTATTCTATAGGTAGTAAGAAGACGTTATCTATGCCGTTATATATAGCTAGGGGCCTATTTTATAAGTTATAGGTATAGGTAGCAATAAGAGTTTATCGTTTATATTACTAGTATATTATTCGCTAGAGGGGACGACTATTATTATTATCCCGTTAACGGTATTATATAAGGATATATATAGGCGTTACGAAAAGAATAAGATCGATTTATATATATAATAGAGCTATAGTAGCTACTTAGTAGCGACGGTCGTATTTATAACGCCTGAGTTAGCGGTAACGAAGGGATTCTAGGATTACGTTAACCGGTTATAATCCCGGTAGGTATTAAACCGCATTATCGTTAATAAGTACTACGTTTTATTAAACGTAAGCCCTAAGTTCCGACCGAAATTATTATAATTAAGAGGCATAATCCGCGAATAGGGCATATAGAGTATATTTTTAATAGCTATATTGCCGCCGATAGATAAGGCCGAGTTTTTCTATATCGCGGATATATCGCTAGAGCGTATATATTAATTCCGGATATAGATAACGCAAAAGAATATAGTATATCGCGTAAAGATAGTAAGCGCGGCGCCTAATAAGTAGGAGGAAGAGGAAGACGCTAAGGTATGCCGAGTTATCTAGGAATAGTTAAGCCGATAAAAAAGCGGCTAGGTTATTATATACGGCTAGACCATCCCGCACGTCAAGAAGTTAGCTAAGGCATTAAGGTATAAGCGGTTCTATACTAAGATAGATATAATCGCGGGAAAGGCAGTATAGTTCTAGGAATAGGTATAAGGTAGCCCGTTAATTATAGCGACTAATACATTAAGGTTAAGCGTTAATATACCTAACGTATGTTTAGTCGTATATACTAGGATGCTAAACTAGTTATGGGATTATATATAAGAGAGTAGGCGAGCGAGACGAGACGGCGGCTATAGCGAAGCTATTATAGTATACTAGGCGGCTAGGGGAGGCAATAAGTAAGACGACGGGTAGGATATATAATAATAGGAGTAGTCCGTCGAGTAGTTTATTAAGGGCAAGTAATATCGGCGGTAGGTATTAGACCGGGTTATAGATAGGTAATTAGACCGGATAGAGTATAAAATAGACGAAGAGGTATATAATATATATACGAGACGATATCGGGCGGCGGCGATAATAGAGGAGATAATAATAAAGGAGGAAGAGGAGGAGGATAAGTAAGCTAGCGTATTAATATATAAGATCGTAACGAATTACGAGCGGTAGTAGCGAGATATAGATTTCGAGTAATAGAAAATAGCGCGAGAGACGATAAAGGTAGCGATAGAGGTAGAGGAGTTTCGAGAGTAATTAGAACGATAAGTAGGGCGATATATAATATATTATTTAGAAAAGCGGCGGGAGGAATATTACGAGATAGATATATACTTATAAAAGGGGCGTAAGATATAAAAAGCCGTAGACTAATATATAGCCCGGATAGAAGATAGGTTATTTACTAAGTAGCAATTCGCGTAATTTTCGGCATATTTCCTATATAGGTTACTATAGAGGATATATAACTAATAGGAAGTAGCTAACGATAACGGTAAGATATTCTAGCGTATTAAAGGCGCGGATTATTAGTATAAGGGCATAATAGTAAAAATATACGGCGGTATATTAGCGTGTATTTTACTAGGCGTAATAAAGTTAATAGAAGAAATACGCTAAGTAAGCGGATAAGCGATAAATAACGACGACGAGTAGTTTAAATAGTTAAGGTAGAAGATTATATAGAGAGGGATAAAGACGAATAAGGCATATTAATAGTTTTATTAATAGTATCGATTATTAAAGGAGTTTATAATTAAAGGCATTAAGGGACGAGATATATAGGATTAAGGGAATAATAATAGACGACGATAATAGGATATTTATATAGTTAGGCGGCAAGATTAAATAGAGATAAATAAGGTATATTAATAGTTTTAAAGAGTATATAGTAGATATAATAGGCGTTTTATATATATCGCCGCCGAAGTAAGTATAGTAGGCGTTTAATATTAATATACGTCGATAAAGGGTTTTAATATTAATATATATCGCCGTTAATAAAGGGTTTATATTAACCGTATATCGCTAGCGGATAGGCATTAATAGTAATCGACTAGTTAAAACGAGCGGAGGTTCGAAGTAGCCTATAAGGCAAGGGGGGCCGATATCTATCTAGTAAGTTTTCGGTAGGGTTATAAGTTAGCTAAAGAATAAGCGTAAAGGAGCATTTAGAGGCGGGTTTTAATATCGGGTAGGCAATTTAGAGCGGCAATAATATACGATAAACGGTACGTAACGAGACACGTACTAGTATACGCAATTCAGCAAGTAAGGCTAGCAGGCGGGCATAATATATAATAGTATATACGTAACGTATATACGGTTTAGAATATAGGGAAAGGTAAAGTAAAGGCGTAATTAAAGCGGTATAAAAAAGACGCGAGGTTATCGCGCGGTTAAAGTATACGTATAGTGCCTATAGGACAGGAGGGCCGTCTAGAGGTATTTTTCGTACTAAGTAAGCGGTAATATACGGTTCGAAGCGTAAAGCGTAATAAAGGCGAGGTATAGCCCGCAACGTCGCAAGTATAGCGCGCGTAAAGCGTAAGAGAGAATAGCGTAAGAGCCGCGAAGGGGAAAACTAGGCCGTTTTAACGTAATACGGTCTATTACGTTAGAAGAGCCCGTCTATTTAAGGTCGCGGCACGACGGAGTAGGCAGATAGGCGGGAGGGACATAGAAGGGCAGAAAATAGAGTATACATAACGCATAGGCGTTTTAAAATATAGGGAAGGGTAAAGTAAAGGCATAGTTCGAGCCGTTCGAATAGGAAACGGGGCCGTCATAAGGTCGAAATAAAGGCAAGGCGGCGCTACGAGCGAGGCATATAGCAGGCATATAAGCGGCATAACGAAGCAAGCGGTTAAATAATTATAGGATAGGCAAGCATAGAATAATAACGACGGGACGAATTACGGGGCGGGTATAGTAAGGGGGTTTATTCCCGGGGCGCATAGAGAAAAAGGCAGAACGCAATAGCTACCGGGGACGGGTCGTACGTTAGGTAATAATACGGAGGCATTAAAGGACGGGTTCGAGGGACGACGCTAAGGCACGGAGGCGTTAATATATACGCGAAATAGGGCGTTATTCGCGTTATTAATCAGGTAGGCAGGCAGGTAGGCAATAACGGAGGCGAAAAGTAATAAGTATAGCTATACTAATAGCAAGATATAGTTACTAATATCTAAAGTAGAATAGCAAGCAGTAGTTAAAGGCGCCGGCGAAGGTTAGGGTAAGTTTATTTAAAGGTAGTTAAGGTTAGAGGCGTTATTAAAGTTGCCTAGCCGTTTATAATATATTCGGGCCCGTTTATAACGACGACGTAGGGGTACGTAAGAGTATATAAGAGTAGGTAAGGCAAGCTATAAGCAATAGGGAGGTACCGGACGGCAGTTAAGGCGGTAAAAAGTAAGCGTAGGTACGTTAGAAGCGTAGAGAGCTATAGAGAGTTACCGGTCGGGCCGGCGAGTATAAGGGGTAGGCAATTTATTAGTCTATAGGGCCGCATCGGGCGAGGCGATAGTCGGCATAAGGAACGGAGCCGGCTAATAGTCGCGGTAGTAATAGCGTAAAGGAAAGGTTTAGTTAAGTATTAAGAACGTTAATAGCGAGGTAAGGCAGTTACGATAGCAATAGGGCCGAAGAATAGATACGGTAGAGGCGTAAATAGATAGAAAGCAATTAGAAAAGGGAAGGAAGGAGTATAAAAAGGGTAGCTATTATATAGCGTAAGTAGTAATAAAGTACGTTATTTAGCATGCGTTATTAGTTATATATAGTAAACGGGCGATAAGTACGGTTTAATAGAGGTTTTATACGTAAATAAGGGGAGTTATAATAAAAGAAAAGCAAGGGAACGTTTTCGATAGTCGGTAAGGCGTTATAAAGAGTAATATATATTAGTTATTTTGCCGAGGTAGTAATATATACGGTATAGGTAGTATAGGAGCCGTTATCGCGAGGCGCGAGTAGTATTTAGTAATATAAGGGCGCACGCAAAAGTACGAATAGTAAGGCATAGGGATAGGGAGTATAAGAGAGCATAAGGAGAAATAAATAAGGGTAGTTAGCGCGTTTTTATAAGTAAGGGGCGTTACGGTTATTATAGTCGTTATTACGTAAGACGTAAATAGGCAATAGGTAAGAGGCGACCCGAAAAGAGCGGCAATAGGTAGGATAGAGCTAGAAACGAGGTAAGTAATAGCGGCGGCAAACGAGATAAGGAGGGTAAAGGCAATAATAACTAAGAGGCAGGCAAAAAAGCGATAATAGGTAAGAGATAAGGGACGAGATAGCCGAGGCGGCAAAAAGAACGGTTTATAGCGAGGCAAGAATAACGCTAGAAAGTAATTTAGACGCGGGAACGGACGCGATAATAAACGTAACGTTAGGGTTAATAGGGAAGGCAACGTTAATTAGGCGCGTCGAGATAATACAGTAGACAAGCGGACAGCGAGGACGCGATAGGACGAACGTCAGTTCGGCCGAATAGTTAAGAAGTTAAGAAGTTAAGAAGTTAAGTAGATAAGTAATATAGACGAGGTATAGTATATATAAGGTAAAGGGAGGAGATAGAGCCGCGGCGAAAGTAATAAATAGGCGGCGATAAAGTAAAGATAGTAAGACGGAGGGGTAAAAGTAATCGAGAACTAAGTATAGGCGTAGTTTAAGAAGCGGTATACGTTTATTACGGTTAGGTATAGTTATTAAGGGGCGCGCGGGAAAGTAGTAGCGGTTATAACGTAGGTATCGGTTATTAAAGGGGGGAGCGGCGCGATAGATAAGTAACGGGACGACGGAGATATAGATATAAAAGGCAGTAAGTTAGAGAAAAGAGTAATTATTCGGAGTTAAGGTTAAAGTAAGTACGTTTATAGATAGTTAAGGGAGGAGTTACGTTATATCGGTTAGTATATCGAGGCAAGAAAGTAAGACGGCATATAAAATAGATAGTCAAACGTTATTTTTACGTAACCTAAGGGATATAAGGGTAAAGAAAAGGAAAAAGAGTAGGTTTTTACGGTTTATAGAACGTTATAGGGAGTTATATAGCGTTTTTCGGTCGTTTCGTTAAGGACGCAGCGGGCATAGGGTAGGTTAGTATAAGCGGAGTTATAGATAGATAGGTAATCGCGTCGTCGGGAAATAACGACGAGCGGGATAAAGTAAGGTAGCGATAGTAGGAAATATAGGGCAGACGCGATATACGAGGTTAGCAAGGTAATAAAGGGGCGGGAAATAAGTAGAAAGAGGTTATAGCGGGTAGTAGTAATAGTTTAGGTACGTTTTATATAGCCGGGTAGTCATTAGTATTAGACGAGTAAACGAGGAGGATAAAGCGGTATAGGAAGAATAGACGGGGATATATAAGGCGGCAACGTTATTAGAGAAGCGTCGGTCGATAATATCGGTTAATAATAGTCGTTTAAGGTTAGGGGGAGTACGTTTAAAGAGGGTTAAGGGGAGTGCGTTTAAAGAGGGTTAAGGGGAGAGGATAGCGTTAAGGAAGCGTTAAGGAGGCATTAAAGCGGTTAGTTAAGGAGGTAATAAGATAAGACGGTAGGCAAAGTAATATATAAGGAGTAAAGTCGGCGGTAGCGGGCACAAAGAGTAAGTATAGATAGTTAGTTCGTTAGGGCGTTAATTAAGGAGACGGCAGACAAGTATAGCAAAGCAGGCAAAGAGGTAGCGTAAAGAACGGGCAGTCAAGGAAGCAATTAACAATCGAAGTAAGGAAAAGGAGAGTAATATAGTAGAGAGGTATTTTTTTAAGTATATAGATAGCGACGCAATAGTAATACAATAGTAACGCAATAGCAACGGGGTAGCGAAAAAGAACAGTAATAATAGTAGCAGCAATAGCAGGCAAGCAGGCAAGAAGACAGGTAAGTAGACAGGAAGACAGGTAGGTAAATAGGAAGACAGGTAGGTAAACAAGGGAGACGTAAGAACGAACGGGGCGACGAAGTAACGCAATAATAAAGCAATAAAGCAAAAAAGTAAAACGGCAAGAAAAGGAGGTTTAAATAAGCAGCACAGATATTATACAGTTAAGGGACGACAGGGCAGTACAAACGGCGGTTTATAACGTATTAACGAGAGTATATAGCGGTTTAAGTAGGTAGTTATAATATAAAAGGCAAGAAACGGCAATTTAGTATAAGCGAAGGCAACGTACAGCAGAGGGCAAAGCAAAGCGGTTTCAGGCGGTTTTCGGTAGGTTAAAGCGTCAGAAGACATCGGCAAAGCATTTAGGGGTATTTTTTACGTATTTTAAGTCGGTTCAAGCGGGAAAACGGTATTAAACAGCGGTATATTCAGCAGGCAGCGTCGAAGGCACATTAAAGGCACGTTTAAGAACGACAAGATACGAAACGGGGGAGAAGAAGCAATAAAAGTCGGTTTTAAGCGTTTAGGAGGCGTTTCCAAGACGGTAGGCAATAGAAAACATAGTAGTAAAAGGCATTAAGGCAGGCAGAAGGACGTTTTTAAAGCAGTTTACGGTTCAGGTACGTTAAACGGTTATTACGGGGTAGAAGAGTAATAAAAACGTAATAGCCAGCGTAATAAACAAGGCAAGAAGGACGGCAACAGAGACAGAAGGGGACGAAAGGCGACAGCAACAGACAGGCGAGCAAAACGACGGCAACAGGGAAGGGACGCAACACAGAAGACAGGCGTCGGTTCGGTCAAGCAGTCAAGCAGTCAAACAGCACAAACAAGGCACAGCACGGACAGGGCAAAGAACTTAGGGTTAGGGTTAGGGTTAGGGTTAGGGTTAGGGTTAGGGTTAGGGTTAGGGTTAGGGTTAGGGTTAGGGTTAGGGTTAGGGTTAGGGTTAGGGTTAGGGTTAGGGTTAGGGTTAGGGTTAGGGTTAGGGTTAGGGTTAGGGTTAGG